>NW_024704742.1:12567727-13055541 GCF_018977255.1 Callorhinchus milii | reverse complement strand
GGGCGTACCTGTGTGTGTGTGGTACCTGGTGTGTGGTGACCTGTGTGTGTGTGCGACCTGTGCGTGTTGTGTGTACGGTCTGTTGTGTGTTGTGTGTCTGTGTGTGGGGCGTACTGTGTGTGTGTGCGTACCTGTGTGTGTGTGTCTGTGTGTGTGTGTGCGTACCTGTGTGTGTGTGCGTACCTGTGTGTGTGTGCGTACCTGTGTGTGTGTGCGTACCTGTGTGTGTGTGCGTACCTGTGTGTGTGTGTCTGTGTGTGTGTGTGCGCGTACCTGTGTGTGTGTGCGTACCTGTGTGTGTGTGTCTGTGTGTGTGTGTGCGTACCTGTGTGTGTGTGCGTACCTGTGTGTGTGTGTCTGTGTGTGTGTGTGCGTACCTGTGTGTGTGTGCGTACCTGTGTGTGTCTGTGTGTGTGTGTGCGTACCTGTGTGTGTGTGCGTACCTGTGTGTGTGTGTCTGTGTGTGTGTGTGCGTACCTGTGTGTGTGTGCGTACCTGTGTGTGTGTGTCTGTGTGTGTGTGTGCGTACCTGTGTGTGTGTGCGTACCTGTGTGTGTCTGTGTGTGTGTGTGCGTACCTGTGTGTGTGTGCGTACCTGTGTGTGTGTGTCTGTGTGTGTGTGTGCGTACCTGTGTGTGTGTGCGTACCTGTGTGTGTATCTGTATATGTCTGTGTGTGGGTTTCGAAGTGCTACTTAACCAACCGCCAGCACGTCATCTCAGTCAATGGTTTTTCCTCCCCCCCTTCCTCCCCGGCCTAGTCCAAGGTGTACTCCAAGCCTCCAGCCTTGGCCCCTTCTTTTCCTTATGTACATGCTCCATCTTAGTGACGTCATCTGCAGACATAGGTCAATTCCACATGTACGCGAATGACACACAAATCTACTTCTCCAGCTGTGACTCCCAGTCCACTGATGTCGTATCAGCTTGTCTGACATCAAGGCCCGAATGAACGTAAATTTCCTGTAGCTGACTGTTGGCAACATGGAAGCTGTACTCTGGCTCCTATCAACGTCTTCTCTCCTGTGGTTCTGAATTCCTCAACCTCCCCGGCCTCTCCCTCATACTCTCTGTACCCATGCACAACTAGGGATTACGTTTGATCCCCAGCTTTCCTTTCTGCCATACATTCCCTGACAAGGACCGCAACTTTCCACCTCTGTCACATTGCCCACCTCCGTCCTTACTTCACCACCGACACAGCTGAAACCCTTGTCCAAGCTTTTGTCACTTACAAGCTGGACTATTCCAATGCCCTTCTCGCTGGTCTCTCGAGCTCCAAACCATACACAAAATCCAATTAATTCAAAACTCCGCCACCTGGATACTTACCCGCACAAAACTCCATGTCCCCATCACACCAGTCCTTGCCAGACTCCACTGGCTCCCAATCATTGAACAGATCCTTGTTTTAAAATCACTTCATGCCCTCGTACCTCCCTACCTATCCGTATCTGTTTCTCTGTCTGTGTGTGTCTGTGTCACTGTCTCTCTGTGACTTTGCATCTTTGCATCTCTCTCTGTTTGTCTGTCTCTACATTTCTCTCTTTGTCCATGCGCATCTCTCTCTCTCTGTCTGTGGGTATCTCTCTCTCTGTCTGTGGGTATCTCTCTCTCTGTCTGTGGGTATCTCTCTCTCTGTCTGTGGGTATCTCTCTCTCTGTCTGTGGGTATCTCTCTCTCTCTCTCTCTGTCTGTGGGTATCTCTGTCTCTCTGTGTGCATATCTCTGTATGTGCAAGTATCTCTGTCTGTGTCTAACTCTGTATCTCTCTGTTTATGTCTATCTATTTCTCTCTGTGTCTGTGTATCTCTCTCTCTTTCTGTCTCTATACATCACTCTGTCTCTGTCTTCTTACTTATTTGAAAGTGATTGCCAGGCTTTGTTGCTAATCACCGCCTCCCGCCACTGTTTTTCCTGCTGTGTCAGACCAAGCCTGGGCTCTAGACACACCATTCGAGTGTGTTTGCGGGCCGGATGAAATCATCCCCCAGGCTCACGGGCCACCAGTTGGACCACCCGCTCTAAGCATTCAGAGTTGTCAGCTTGGCTCAGTTGGGAACATGCACTGACAGATTTTGGTAAGATCATTATCTCTGAAGATTCATTTTGTGAATTGATTTTATACTTTTTTTAAATTTAGTATGAAATGTACACGATTGAGAGGAATGCTGAGAGGACTGCTTCAGCTGGCCGCCTCCTATATGACATGTGAGTGACATTAGAAACCTTTCTGTTTGCAGGTGGAGAACAACAACAAAGTGTACAGTCAATTGACGTAGTTTGGACAACATTGTCAATATTGGATAAGCATTTTTACATATATATAAGACATATTTACAGCACTAGAGATATCGATTTTTTTTACACTCCAGCAACAACTGGTAGAAATACAACACAATTTGTATATATATATAGTACTTTTCATGTCGGGAGGATGTTCCAAAGTGCTTAAATGTTTGTTTAGATGTTTGAATGCTCTCATGTCAACTGTTTGCCGGTAAGGCAAACCTATGGGAGGAGGAGGAGGATGGAAGAGAATTGGGATGTGCCATGCTAATTATCACCCGGTGATGACTCTTGCATGGGGAGAAAATGCCATTAAAATGTCCTGAATGATAGGCTTGTGACTGAACACCTCCTCCCCAGGCCTTGCTAATGTATGGCTGTTATATGCCGCACCAGTTAGCACATGCTCCCAAAATGGAAAAGAATTTAAGGATTTTGGTCCTTACTCAAGGACCAGTTTTGAAACTGCAGAGCCTGTGGACAAAACCATTCTTCAGAAGGGGGAAGAATTGGAGAGAATTGGGGTCCTTCGGTTGAGATTTTAAATTGAGGTTCAGATGGGTGTTTAGAGGCATGGCATTATTTGAACAGAGAAGGGAGTTTGTCCCATTGTCTTGGCCAACAATCCCCCAGATACAATCTGTCATTCAGTTCAAGGCTGTTTTTGTGTCATTGCTGTGCGCCAACATTGGCTGCATCATTCCTCTCCAAAATACACATTCTCTACACTTTACAGGAAATCCTGCGAAGCACTGAGGTGTTCTGTTTGATGTGAAATTAAGAGTTATTATTGATTTAGTTTTGTTCTAGTACAATTACTAGATCTTTCGATTACAATTTTCAGGATTTTTGTTCTTTCTAATAATGCTTTATTTTCATAGGTTTGTGAACTTTACTGACCAGCCTATGGTCTGGAGGGAAATAAGTGTAATTACTGGAGCATTGCGTAATGATTCTCAGGACAAACAGACACAGTTTTTACGAGGTAAGCAGAATTTTTTTTATTTACTTAGCGCCTCCCGACGTGAAAGCTACTGTACAAATGTAATCTTATTGCTGTTGTATGGTTGGATATGGTTGGGTACTTTTTAATGGGGTGTAAATGTGTTACTAGGAGGTTTTGGAAAAGATTTTGTTTTCTTTTAATTTTAATAAACATTTTACCAGATTGTGTACTTTCTTAGTTCGTTTCGCCCACAAAATACAGTCAATCCACTTTACAGTATATTCTGTGAAGGCTTTGAGACATCTCAATGAAGTTGTAAGGCGCTATATCAAATGCTATTATTATATTATGATGGAAATAATGGCCATTGCAGAAGGTTTTATGTTCAAATACCAATCAGGGCTTCAGTTGAGTCGTTGCAGTTCACCTTGGACTAAGAAGGATGGACATTAGACAGGGTTCCCACTTTAATTGCTGTCCATTCAGAAAAAAAATTGGTCACTCAATCCACTACTGTTTGTGGGACGCTGATGTGCACAAATGGCTGCCACATTTCGCAGACAAATTATACAGTAAATTCACTTTGCAGTATTTTCTGTGAAGCACTTTGAGACGTCTCGAATACATGATAAGGCTATATCAAATGTAAAGATTATTACTATTGATTCTATTTGAAAGTACTTGTGTTCAGGCTCAGCTGCATGCTTTCAAAGTTAAATAGCTGCCAATGTGTTCACGCATAAAAAACACCCTGACCGAAATCAACTAGCAGCACAATCCAGGAGTTACTGCTACATCAGGCATTGCCTTTGTTTCCCAGGTTGTTTGGTAGATGCTACAGCACTATGTACTCTTGTGTATTTTTAGCAGAGAAGGAAGAAAAGCTCTTTAAATAGTCATAAAAAATGATGGCTGAAATGGTTATAAAATGTTCTCTCAAGGTTACCAAAGTGGTCTGTGGCTTTGTTGAACATGGCACTGAGAAGCACTGAGCTACTTGTCCTTGCCCAATGTTGAACATGGTAAGCAGAACTATTTTCAGAATTTCCACCTGGAATGCTATTCTTATCCCAGCAGTAGCACCTGCAGGTGACACCAATGTGCTGGTGTTGTTATATTTTATATAATTGAATCAGGTAAGCAAGTCATTAAATGTAAATTGTTTACATTCTTGGAAGCTAATGAAGGACTGCAGCATGATACTGGGACTTTAATTCACAATTGCCAATATTCAAATTGCCAAAAGCATTTTTAAGTAGCAAATTCTAATCACTTGCCAATAGTTCCCTTTGGCTTCAGATCAAAATTGAAATCTTGCATTGAGCGGAGTTCCAAAATGTCGTCCCTGGGAAGACATCACTGCCCCCATCTCCTCACTGTACCTCACCAGCCAGCTCAGCAGGTTAACCATGGCTCGCTGAATACTCCTGACCATTGGCTGTTCAGTAAAGTTTACAAACCTATGTAAATAAAGTATTATTATCAAGAGCAAAAATCCTGAAAATTGTAATTGAAAGAAAAGGTCCAGTAATTGAACTAGAACAAAACTAAATCAATAATAACTCTTAATTTCACATCAAACAGAACACCTCAGTGCTTTGCAGGATTTCCTGCAAAGTGTAGTGACTGTGTATTTTGGAAGAGGAATGATGCAGCCAATATTGGCGCACAGCAATGACACAAAAGCAGCCTTGAACTGAATGACGGATTGTATCTGGGGGATTGTTGGCCAAGACCATGGGACAAACTCCCTTCTCTGTTCAAATAATGTCCGACATTATCAACCTCTCCTTGTCCACTGGTTCAGTTCCCACCCCTGTAAAAACAGCCATCATCACCCCCATCTTGAAAAAACCTTCCCTGGACCCATCCCTTCACTCCAGCTACTGCCCCATCTCCCATTCCTCTCCAAGGTCCTGGAATGAGTCATCGCGTCCCAGCTCTGTTCCTTTCTTTCTCGCCATTCCCTCTTCGAAACCCTCCAATCCGGCTTCCGCTCTGCCCACAGCACGGAAACAGCCCTGGTCGAAGTCACTAATGACATTCTGAACATCTGTGATCAGGGCTCCCTCTGCCTCCTTGTCCTCCTCGACCTTTCTGTCGCCTTCGACACTGTCGACCACTTCATCCTCATACACCGCCTCTCCTCCTTACTTAATCTTCACGGACCTGCCCTTGCCTGGTTCGATTCCTATCTCTCTCACTGTGTCCACTTCGTTGCCTCTTAACGGCTTCTCCTCCAGCCCCCGCACTGTCATGTCTGGCGTCCCCCAGGGCTCTGTCCTTGGTCCTCTCCTCCTTAATATCTACATGCTCCCCCTTGGTGACATCATCCGCAGACATGGGGTCAATTTACACATGTATGCAGATGACCCCTAACTCTATCTTTCTGTCTCTACCCTCAACTCCAGGACCACTGCTGTCCTGACAGACTGCCGGTCGGACATCAAGTCCTGGATGAGGGAAAATTTCCTGCAGTTGAATGCGAACAAGACTGAGGCCCTCCTGATTGGCTCACGCCAGCGCCTCCGCACCTCAGGCTCTGGCAGCATCAACCTCCATGGTTGCACACTTCAACTCACCAAGCCAGTCAGGAACCTCGGTGTCTTGTTCGACCCCCAACTGTCTTTTCTTCCCCACATTCAAGCCATGACCCGCTCTGCCTTCCCTCACCTTCGTAACATCGCCCGACTCCACCACTACCTCACCCCTCAGGCGGAGGAAACTCTTGTCCATGCCTTCATCACCTCCAGGCTCGACCTTGCAAACTCCCTGCTTGTCGGCCTTCCCAACTCCTCCCTCCATAGGCTGCAGATAATCCAGAACTCTGCAGCCCGTGTCCTCTCCCGCACCAAACTCCGTGACCCCATCTCCCCCATTCTCGCCCAACTCCATTGGCTCTCTATCCTTCAGAGGATCCAGTTCAAGATCCTGATCCTCACATACAAAGCCCTCCATGGCCTCGCCCCACCCTACCTCTGTGACCTCCTAACCCCCTACCAACCCGCCCATTCCCTCCGCTCAGCCGGCTCCGGCCTGCTCCACGTCCCCCGACCCACTCGCCCCACCATTGGTGGGAGAACCTTCAGCCACTCTGCCCCCAACCTCTGGAATTCCATCCCCCAATCACTCCGCCTCACCCCCTCCTTAGCCTCCGTCAAGTCCCGCCTCAAGAATCTCCCCTTCGACCATGCCATCGGCTTCCCCCCTACCTCTCCCCTCCCTTCCCCACCTCGACCCCAGCTCGGGTCTGAAATGCTGTTCTCTGTCCAGCGCCTTGGGACGTCCTCCCGACGTGAAAGGCGCTATGCAAATGTAATCTTGTTGTTGTTGTATACTGGTGTCTGCAAATAAATCCAAAAGGTAAAGAGGAACAAAATAGCAAGTTGTGTTTCAATTTGACATACTAATATTTAATGTATGTTTGAGAGGCTTTTATACACAATTGGCATCCTATGTCAGGACTGTTGAATTGCTTTTCAGGACTGTTTGAGACTCTGCCTGGTCGAATACAATGCGAAATGCTTCTTAAGGCCACAGAACAGTGCTTCAATACACTGGAAAGAGCGGAAATGTTGCTGCTTCTCTTGAGACGGTTTCCAGAATCTGTTGTCCAACATGGGGTATTTAAAGCATAGCAAATAACTTGTGCACTCAACTGTGAATTGACACTTTTAACACTATTATTGCACCTACAAATAAGATGTCTGCCTGGCTCAGTTAGTTGCACTTGTTGAGTCAGGAGGTTGTGGGTTCAAGCCCCACAGCAGCACTTTGAATCACATAGTCTAAGCTGACACTCCCAATAGAATGCTGGTTGCTGCATGGAGGCGTGGGGAACAGAGTATGTGTGTGACAGAGAGGTAAGGGAGAGAGAGTGATTGAGAGAGGTGGGAGAGAGCAGAGAGAGTGATTGAGAGAGAGAGGGAGATTGTGTGAGGACCGGAGGGAATGAATGTGAGGGAGAGGGCGAAAGAAAGAAAGAGAGGGATGGGGAGATTGAAAGAGGGTGTAATGCAAGGATGTGTTGTGTTGTTCGAGGTGCTGTCCTTTGGATAAGACAGTAAACCATGGTCCTTACTGTTTAAATGGACGTTAAAGATATCATGGCCCGAATCAAAAAAAAAAAAGGGAGTTTGGCCCAACGTCCTGACCAACGTTGTGAAATTGGGTTCAAGCGTTTGTCAGAAACCACACCAAGGATATTATTAAAACGTTTTATTAGCAATTATAAAACCGCATAAGCATCACATTACACCTGACATATTATCATTACTCGTCACGCTTAAATGACTACTAAAACACAAGATATACTCAATACTAAAATTCTAAACATATATAAAAAAAATTATGTGCTATATGAAATGTACCTAAATAATCTCTTACTGTTTTGTATGTATGTTGAGTGCGTGTTTTAGTAACTAGGAGAGATACTACCAAGCAGGCAGGAAATCGTGATAAAGTTTTAAGGCTGGCACAAAAGTTAAACACTATCTCTGGGTTGCTGCTGGCTGCAAACGTCTCTTGGTGGTCCACTATGGCAAGGGCTGAACTTGTCCTCTTTGCAGTCCACTCCAGCGAGAGCTGGACTTGTCCTCTTTCCCTCAAAGGCATTCCTCTTCCTCTCCGTAGAGGTCTGTCCCCTTTCTCTCCGCAGAGGCTCCAAAAAAACTAGTTTCGGCTATCTATTTTTATACCCTTTTTCGCCAGCCATCTGTGTTCTAACTCTTTTTTTCATGACTTCTTTCTCACACTCTGCACTTTTCCCAGGCATTCTTTCCCTACCTTCAAGTTGTTTCTCCTTGTACCAGCTAGGGTAGCTTTTACAAAAGAATCTGACCAAACCACCTGACTCCATGTCCCTGAAGTTTCAGTCCTTCTTTCTAACTCTGTTCATGTGACCTGCTCACTTTAAGCTTTCTCTCTGTGGAGTCCTGTAGCTCAGTGGTTAGAGCACTCGCTTTGCAAGCGAGAGACCTGAGTTCAATTCCAGGCAGAGGGCGAAACCTTGGGCAAGTTTCCTTACTCCACACACCTAATAATAATCCCTCCAAAATCCAAAAACAATAATAAATTGGTCATTTTCAACCTGCGACTGTTTGTGGGACATTGCTGTGCGCAATTGGCTGCCGCGTTCGCCCACAAATATACAGTCAATTCACTTTACAGTGTGTTCTGTGAAGCGCTTTGGGACGTCCTCCTGACGTGAAAAGCGCTATATCAAATGCAAGGATTATTATTATTATTATTATTCTCTCAGTTTTAATTACTAGTTTGTATCCCATCCATTCTCCTGGTCCAATTATTCCAGGTTCCTATCTCTCCTGCCCATAGGTCACATGCCCTTGTAAGGGTAGACTGCCTACCATCCATCCTTTAGATCCAGCTATCCTTATGTTCCCTGACCATGGGTCACATTCCAGTGTACTCCTCCTAGCTCGGTGCCTCTTTACTAGGACTGTGTGTGTGTGTGTGTGTGTCAGATGGCAGTTTTTATTTTTTATAATTCATTCTACTTAATTCATCTCTTCACTACATGATCAATACTAATGATTCTTATACTATAATCTCAACTATAACTATTTACAACGTTCATGTAAAAAAGACATCTCGAAGTGCAAATCCACTTCTTCTTACTTCAGATTCCATCTTCCGACAGTCAACAATTCCACTTTGAACAGTTGCTCCAAATATTAGTCAATAAGAATTGGCTATCAATTTCTGAGATGAGATGCATTGTTTCTCTGTGCTCTGACCAATGTCCTGGACAAGAACTGATATCTCTGGCCCAGGAGTCAACTATTTATCCTTTTGAACTGTTGGCCTGTTTTGAAAAAAATTATAAATTTAATCTCATTTAATATTTAAGATTTAAATCCAGCGAAGCTTCTCTTGCCATTTTTGAGCACAGAAAACTGCCTCTAGATTATTTACGGAGTGATGCTCTAACTCGGGCTGATTTAGGAAAGTCTCCCTCCGAATAAGCGCAGAAAGGCTATTTTCTGCCTTTGGAAATTATTTCCACCATCAGTGATCCAAGATGGGGTTCCCAAGTTTGGGAATTATTATTCAGAAACCACATTTTATCTTTGTTCCTTAAAACAGAATGGAATATGTTTAGGAATACCACAGTTTTAATCCCATGTTTCTTACTTTGAAGATTTGTAGTCAGTTTAGGGGATAGAATTTATTAATTTTGAAAATTGTAAAGTTCTTTTAGTACATAACAAAGATTTTGAATATGTATTTTTTTCCTCTTAAATTAGGTCAGTCTTGGTGAGACTTTATTGGAAGCTGAAAACATCGAAGATCAAGAATCACCTGTCAATTGTTTTAGGAAGTTATTTGGTAAGATATGAAAACGTATCATTGACCTGAAAATGTGAAGACAAATGTGTACTTCAATATCAGGAATTTTCCAGATTCATTCCCTTGTCTGTAGGTTTAGTTGGTTCAGCCAAGGGAGTGCTACTTGGAGACCTACAGTTGGCCTTAGGGTTTCTCTGTCTTGGTTCACATATTAGTGGCTTCCACTGCAAGGTATGCATTTATATGCACTTTCGTTGAAGATTGGAATACTTTTCACTTGATTCCATTCACAACTGCTGTCTTGCAGTTGATTGTGGAGACACTAAAGTACCTCTGGATAATAATAATAATAATCCTTGCATTTGATATAGCGCTTTTCACGTCAGGAGGACATCCTAAAGCGCTTCACAGAACACACTGTAAAGTGAATTGACTGTATATTTGTGGGCGAACGCGGCAGCCAATTGTGCACAGCAATGTCCCACAAACAGTCGTAGATTGAAAATGACCAATTTTTATTATTGTTTTTGGTTTTGGAGGGATTATTATTAGGTGTGTGGAGTAAGGAAACTTGCCCAAGGTTTCGCCCTCTGCCTGGAATTGAACTCAGGTCTCTCGCTTGCAACCATTGAGCTACAGGACTCCGATACCTCAAAGCTGCATTTCAGCATAAAACGATACAAAGAAAGATCGACAACAGAACTTCATAAAGTCAGATTGAACAATTATAATGCTCTGTGACGTGGAAGGGAATTGGAATACTGTCTTGCTATGCCTTAAAAAAATATTGTTTGTTGAATCATAGTGACCTTCAAAATATTGATCTGTAACTGATTTCTAGCTTTATGAACTTTATGAACTGGACGTTTATAGGGGAAGCACATGTCAATATTTAATTGTTGTGGGTANTTTTTCTTGTAGTAAATGTGTAGGTACTATTTCTGTAACACAATGCACCTTTATCAAAACAGTGTGTGATGTCCTACCTTTGATTATCAACAACCTTGATGTGAGGTTACCTGCTAACCTGTTGTATCAGTATCTCCACAAAGCTGCTGAATTTTATATAAGTTACATTACCAGGTCTCCTTCATTGGAAAACCAGCATCAAGGTAATGTCCTTTCCAAATTCACCATGTTGGAGACCATATTGGCTCCACAGTTGCTGTAACTCAGGAATTTGTATTACTAGTGTTATATTGTGCAAGAAACTAATGATTGAGTACTTGAATCCATTTGGGTTTGTGCCTTGGCTCTTATCTTATTTTTTGGGCAACTAAATGATACCCGAATACAGCAAAATAATTTGTCATAGTAATTGTACTTGGACTATTTGAGATTATAAACTGCTTATCATGTGTTTAATGTTTGTGTTGAAGGAGGAAAAGTGGTGTAATTTTCAGAGTGCTACCATGGCTCTTCATGCTGCATATTTTAGGTTCATGATTCGAGGATATAGGATCAGTACATATGCAAGAATTCAAAATAATCAATATAATCGATAAATACTGAAAAATTAATATTCCACCAGTTTTATCAAATTAACTTGAGGATCATCTGGAATTCTACCATAAATTTCAAAATTGGCAACTTCTACTTATCAGATTTTATGCAAGAAATTCTTGAAGCAGAATTTCATAGAAACCTTCATGTTTGTCTGAATTGTGAATGGACAATAAGTTATGGAAAAGCCTGCTTAAAGGAGAGGTTTTTATTTTCTTGCAATAGTTGCAGCTGTTTATCGGAGAATTCTTATCTTGTCAAATATCTACGGTGATGTTATCATTCTTATTAAATGCTAGGTTCTCAAGATACAGCTGAAATCAAGTCACCCACAAAGCGGAGCTCTCAAAAATACATCATAGAAGGGCTAACTGAGAAGTCATCACAGATTGTGGAACCATGGGACAGGCTGTTTGAAATCCTCTCTATTGTAGCAATGCGATGTGAGTGGCAGATGGACAAAGGAAACAGGTTGGAGTTCTCCTTGAGTATTGCAGTCTGTTGCACTCAGTGTTGCTCTACCAACTGCTCTATGTTTGTCGGCCCACTATCAGTGGGTGAGCCTTCACCAACCTTGCCCCTGCTTTTTGGAACATTCTCTTTAAATCTCTCTGCATCCGTCCCTCTCTGCATTTAACACATTTCTAATTACCTGTCATTTTGACTGCATCAATGGTTATCTCTCTTCCACTCCACTCTCTTCCATCTCTCCAACTACTGGGGCTCCCACTCCTTCACTGTGAAATATTTTTCTATGTGTAATGCATTATATAAATATACGTTATTACTTGCAGCTTGTAAAGCTGAGATAAATAACATTTTGATATAACATTTAAGCAATTTTTACACATCTCATCCCCCCGCGCCCCCCCAAAAAATAGAAAGAGGTCCTGGTATCATACAGTAGAACCGCAATATAACAGTTTGTTGGGTAGATTTGCTTAGACTCATATTTATGGTACTTTCTATAAAAAAATCCGTAAAAAGCCAGCTGACTCCATCGGTGGTACCTTGCACTTCAAATTGTGTTCTCTCACTTCAATATACACACACGTCATCACGCTTCTCGTGCTATTGTGTGGTGAAGCTTTTCCATTTTTTCCCCCCTTCAGTGTTCCACTTATGACTGACTTTTGAGTTTTCTTAAAAAATCTTTCAGGACCTGTGCAGAAATTCTACATCGAATGAAAGATTTATGTAGATACATCAACAGCTTTGATGAAGAAAACCACAGGAAGTATAAGAATCAAGTAGTTTACTCTACAATGCTGGTTTTCTTCAAGAACGCATTCTATTATGTCAGCAATATCCAGCCATCTCTATTTCAAGGTGAGTTGGGTTATTGCTAGGATGTTAAAACATCACTAAAGTAAGTGCCTTATCAAACTGAAATTGTACAGGAACATTTCACCTGTATACAACATGGAAAGGACAATAGAAAACAGGATAAATCTGGATCCAATTTCTTCCTCTATTTGTTATAAGAATATAACAACCTGCCATGTGTTTCAAGAATACATTGCATTTTAAGTTGACATTAAGAGTTCAGCTTACAATGAAAGATTTATGTAGATACATCAACAGCTTTGATGAAGAAAACTACCTCTCATTTGTTTGATATAGTGTCATAATCTCAAAGCATTTCACAAAAGTTTTCCTGTAAAATGTAGGGACTGCATTTAAAGGCAAACTCAGCAGCCAATTTGTGGCAAGCAATGTCCTTCAAACAGCCAAGAAGTGAAAGACTGATTTGCTTTCATCTGGGCAATTGCTGACCAAGACACTTGGAACAGATTCCAGTCCACACATTACTCCTGTTCATGATTTATTGGTTTTCAGTGCCTTGGGACATCCTCTCGACGTGAAAGGCACTAAATAAATGTAATTTGTTGTTGTTGTTTTGATATTGGCAGATCTAAAAGCGATTTTCCTCATGTTGAAAATATAGTAACTATATTTGCAACAGTAAATCCTGGCTACGTTCTCGTTGTATAGCTGCTGTACTTATCAATGTCAATGCTGTTTTGGCATGCAGGTCATGCATATTTTCTGTAGCTGTTAAAACAATCGGTTATTTTTTTAATAGCGTCCAGCCCTTCCAACAACCAACCTCCTCTTATTCTACTGGATGACTTGTCAAATATCTACGGTGATGTTGAGATCGATCGGAGCAAACACATTCACAAGCGGCGAAAGCTTGCAGACGGAAGGGAAAAAACACAGGTGAGACATTTGGGACTTTTTTCGTAATGTGTTGCGTCCATTTTTGGATATTTGCTTTCCTTCCCAGCCTTACTTTATGCTCTTGACTTAGCTGCTCGCCTTAGGTCTTCATTCGTTTTCTCTCCTCCTGTCCAGCATATGGCCTCTGTTCTGTTTCATCTAGGCAGGAGAGCTCATCATGTCTGGGATTTGGGAGGGTTGGACAATGGCATTGTTATATACAGATCACTGGTGCACCATCATTCTGGACTGTCAGACAGACATAACAGTCAGACTAGTATTGCATTCATAAATGCTTGCAGGCTAGATTTTGCACATAAGACGCACTATTTCATTACTTTTCACCATTAGTGACCTCAGGAACACTTACTGGAATCTGCAATTTCCAGAGGATACCCTGCATAATGTGTCTGGTTCAACTCATTGCTTGTGAATTTTCATCATAAGGAATGTAGGATGTGTTTAGATATTTATTTGTGGAAAGTACAGGATGTAGAATGGTTTCTCCTCTAACTTTATGTCAGCACTCAGGCTGGTGTGAAGTTCCATCCCCTGCTTATCACCTTGGAGCTGAACAGGCGGAGTGTGCCTTCTGACATCACAGAAGCAATTTAGTGACGAGGGTTTCTGTCAGCACAGAAATACATCAAAGCCTCAAAACAAGTTCCACTCCGATGTTACTTTCAATAGAAATGGTCTGCGCAAAATGTTATTTTCCATTTGGTTTTCCTGAAAATGTAATTGTTCATTTTGTTCTGCTTGGGGTTTCTCCTGTGTTGGGAAGTGTATGTTGTCAAATGTCACATTCTGAGATTTGACAACATTTATACTTAAGGATGGTGACTGACTGGTGTTGCGATGTAAGATCCAGATAATAAGGAGAAATTTCAATGCATATATATTAATGCAACAAAATGTCAATATTCCATCCTACTTTAAAAAGTGATCATTTTTGTGAATTAATCTTGTGAAATTCTGATGAATAATATCTCATTTTAATCCCTTTTGTTCCCCAGAGCTCAGATGACGAAGAATGTTCTGGAAAGGGCCGTAACCGTCACATTGTGATGAATAAGAGTGATTTACCAAACTCAATCGATGTGCTTGAGAGCTTTAAGACTGCAAGGGAAAGTTGGGAGTTGCTTCATTCCCTGGAGGCCTTAGAGAAAGGTAGGGCTGCTCGCTAACTGTCTCTTGAGTGTGAATACTGGATAAAAGGAGGAAAGCTGTATTATGGGGCTGTGTGCTGTTGCACTCATTCCTTCAGACTTCTCTAGGTGATTATCCACTGAGACTTATCTCTTCAAACACACTTTCGGCCATCATAACCCCCCCAGCTACCTTCTATCTCATGCTCCTCAGTCAGCTTTGTGAGGTGCTCTGAGATAGGATTAAATCCCTGTTTTATGGTATTTGTAGAATTTATTTCTGATTCTTCTCTTTAAGAATTTATTCGAATCTGTATGTCATGGAAGACTGAAATGTGGCTATGGCTGAGAATATTCATAACCGACATGATTATATACCAGGTAAGGTATTTTGGCTTAGAGGAATATTTTGAGTAACCAGTTATGTGTAGTTAATTGAACTATAGATTAAATTCTTTCAATCTCTAAGATGTAAACAAAATGCTCTTCATTCATGAACTTTGCATTTCATAATAATAATCCTTGCATTTGGTATAGCACCATATCAAGTTGTTTGTTAATTTGACAATTAGAAAACAGAAAAACTAATATGAAAACAATTAATGACAAGTTCTGGGCTGACAATCCAGTGCAGTTTGGGAAGTGCTAAATTGTTGATGATGTTACCCTTAAGATAGATGTTGGAAGAACCCATCACACCCATCTTGACAAGAGAAGGGAGTTTCTCCCAGTGCCCTGTCTAACAGTGGTTCAGTTATTGGGTGTTGGACCTCCCGTCTATTTATGAAACTTGCTAAACAATTTGACTGCTGTTTGCTACAAATGCAGTCAGAAAAAGTAACAGTAATTAATTGATCATTCACCTCATGACTTTTTCAGGTGCTGTATTAAATGCAAGAGTTATTAATATGATCATGTAAGTTTGCTTGAACTTCACTGCCACACCATGTAATTGAAATCTTGTGTTTTTTAAAGGGCCAATACAGAAAAGCAATAAATAGTCTTCATCAGTTAGCTGTGCTTCAAGGAGCCCAACAGCATGCCCTGAGTCAGGCTACTCTTGACCAGCAGAGGGCGCTAATCCAAATGGCTGCCTGTCACTTTGCACTCGGAGAATACAGGGTAAGTTCACAGTAATTGAAGAGTCAATAATAAGAAAGTTTACTCCCCTCTTACTCATGTAATGAATGTGGCTTAATGTTTCTGCTTTTACTACTGCACCTTAGATCATGTATATTATTATCTTATCATGTGTTAAATATTATGTATCATTCTTTGTGTAAAAAAGGCTTATCTGCATTAGGTAAAGATTGTCCCATTGTTTGGTGTCTACGTTAGGTTTTCCTTTTCATTTTTAATTTTAAAAATAAATAAGCAGTTTGCTTTGCAAGGTACAGCTATGGGAATAGTTGGAGGCCTGGCTTTTCGCAGGTGCGAAAATTACAGAAAATAAAATGAAAAACAAAATAAAACAAAAAAATTAATAAAAAGAATACAAGAAGATAGTTTAAAATCCATGGATTCTGCGTGAAAATATTTAAAAATAAATGAATACTTTCAACCGATGTTGTCTTGGCAATAGACTCCTTGAAAGTATGGAAATTCATAATGTTGCCACCAGAGTTTAAAATGCCTAATCCAGCTATTATTATGAAACATCGTAAATGTGATAAAAGAAATAAAACAACATTTTTAATGGATAAAATGAAATAACAAGAAATTCCTGAAAAATAAAACAAAAACATTGTTTAAAAAATAATTTCACAGGGCTCTAGGAATAGTCCTGTAGTGTTTTCTCTAAAGCCATAGCCCTTTAGCATAAAATAGTGAAGTTATAGATTAAAGGGCTGTGGCTTGTGCTAAGTCAGTTTTGATGTGTTGAGTCAGAGAGTATGGCTTGCCAAAACTGCATAAATGTCCAAAATAATCAATTGATGGAGATCCTTTGAAGGTTTTTTTTGCAACATTTATAACTTTGCAAAATGCATAAAACAATATTAATGAGAGACTGTGCAAGATCTATTTCCTATTATTGTCAGGAGCTGGATCATAATAATTTAGCATTTCACCTCTATTATTGCAAACCGTTTTGGGCTCTATAATTCGAATGCAGCCCTTTTACTTGTTGAACCTGAGTGACTGGAAAAAAGTGTACCTAGGTGGTGATAATAATAATAATCGTTGCATTTGATATAGTGCTTTTCGTGTCTTCTAGACGTGAAACACGGCAGCCAATTGCGCACAGCAGTGTCCCACAAACAGTCGTGGATTAAAAATGACCAATTTATTATTGTTTTTTTTTGGAGGGATTATTATTAGGTGTGTGGAGTAAGGAAACTTGCTCAAGGTTTCGCCCTCTGCCTGGAATTGAACCCAGGTGTCTTGCTTGCAAAGCGAGTGCTCTAACCACTGAGCTACAGGACTCCACAAATGGTATTCATTCGTTTTTTCTTACTGTGCGGCAGAAGAGAGGGGACAGCACCCGAAGGGCACGTGGTAACCTGAGAGCCACAGTGTGATGGAAAATGAGCTGCAAATAGCCCAGATCATATTCTTGAGTATCACTGAGTATGGTGTTGCTCTTTTGAAATGACAAAGTGACAAGGATCCATAAACTTCTAATTAACCATTGACTATATTTTCCTGCTGCAGATGACGTGTGATAAAGTGTTGGATGTTATGTGTACTGTTGTGCCATGTCTCCAAGAAACGGGCAAATCACAGGAAGAAATCCCAAAAGCAAAATCTAAATTCAGGAGAGGTATGGAATGCCACAAAATGTTTCAGATATTCAAGAATGTTATTTTCATTTGTCATTTTTCCTCAATGAAATATATTGCAATGCTGTGATATCAGTACATTTCTCTCCATGTGCTCCATTAGTATAAATATTGCCAATGTATTTTTTTAGAACAACTATCTGAATTTGTCTGTTTAAGATAAACAAAAAGGTCCTAGAGCAAAGTTTAAAAAAAGTTACTTCCATTTAGGCATTTTTCAGTTTCCTATTGTACAGCATGATTCACAGGATGACTTGCGGGGAGGGAAGAGGCAATAATTCATCTTTTTTTCTTCTGATTTACACAAAAACTGCCATGGGATGACTCTCGCACCAATTGTTCCACCCCCTCCCTGCCCTCTGCTCAGAACATCTCTACAAGGATACAACTGAGATAAGCATATTGGACATGAGATTTTGAGCTGTTTTCCCACCAATTTTCCTGGCTGCGTAAATATCATTTCATTTGCTGGGTGTTTGGTTCCTAGCATCTTTTTCAGGGAAACATTTGTGGATTTCTTTTCTACCCACTGGTCCCAACATTTCAAATATTTTTCTCCTTCACAATAAGCTATGAAAGATATGAGAATTTTAATTTAGTGACCAGTAGTAAGATAATCGTTACATTCTGGTCTGTTTACTGATATAAAAATAATAGATGCTAGTGTCTGGTTTACATTTGGTTTTTATTTATGCAATGATTGTGATTTGAGGCAGAGTTGTTGGTATAGAATGTAAAATACCCCAATACCCCAGGTGCAGAATGCTTCTAATCTCAATTTTACCCTCATTTGTAAAATGAACAGAAGGAGAGAGTTCCTCATACAAAAGGTAGAAAATTGGTTAAAGAGTCGCCTCATGGCAGCACTTGTGAATCTGACAACTGCTGCATGTGAAGACGAGGGAAAGAAAAACTGAGGTTATCTTTATTTTAAAGAAATGATAATTTTGTGATCAGTATTTTTTGATAAAAAGAATACAACAACAAGATTGCATTTATAGAGTGCCTTTCACGTCGGGAGGACGTCCCAAGGTGCTGGACAGTTGGGTCGGGACCCGAGCAGGGGGGAAATGGTCAGGGTGAGGGAAGGGAGGGAGCGAGGAGGGGGTAGAGAGTCGAGAGGGGAGCTGAAGGCACGGTTGAAGAGAAAGGTCTTGAGACCGGGCTTGAAGGAGGAAAGGGAGGAGGCGGTGAAGGCACAAGTGGATGGAGTTCCAGAGCCTAAGGGCTGAGAGGCTGAAGGCCCGGCCACCGATCGTAGGGCGATTGGGGCGGGGGATGTGGAGCAGACCGGAGCCAGAGGAACGGAGGGTATGGGCAGGTAAGTAGGGGGATAGTAGGTCGGAGAAGTAGGAGGGAGCAAGGCCGTGAATGGCCTTGTAGGTGAGGATGAGGATCTTGAATTCGATCCTCTGGGGGATGGGGAGCCAGTGGAGGCGAGCGAGGGTGGGAGTGATGTGGTCCCGAAGCCTGGTGCGGGACAGTACACGAGCTGCAGAGTTCTGAATGACCTGCGGTGTGGAGGGAGGTGCCGGGAAGGCCGGCGAGGAGAGAGTTCCCATAGTCCAGCCTTGAGGTGATAAAGGCGTGGACCAGAGTTTCAGCCGAGTGAGGGGTGAGGTAGTGCCGTAGTCTGGCGATATTCGAGAGTTGGTGGAAGGCGGTGCCAGTTGTGGCGCAGATATGGGGAAGAAAGGACAGCTCAGGGTCGAACAGAACCCCGAGGTTCCTGATTGGCTTTGAGAGGTGGAGAGTGCAGCCTTGGATGCTGATGGTGTCAGCGCCTGAGGTGCGGAGGCGCTGACGCGAGCCAATAAGGAGGGCCTTAGTTTTGCGCACGTTGAGCTGAAGAAAGTTGTCTCTCGTCCAGGACTCGATGTCGGACAGGCAGGCTGTCAGGACATCGGTGGTCGTGGAGTTGAGGGTAGAGGAGGAAAGGTAGAGTTGGGTATCATCCGCATACATGTGGAAGTTAACCCCATGTCTGCGGATGATGTCACCAAGGGGGAGCATATAGAGGGTGAAGAGGAGGGGACCGAGGACAGAGCCCTGAGGGACACCGCACGAGACAGTGCGGGGGGTGGAGGATAAGCCGTTTGTGGAAACAAAATGAAGATGGTGGGAGAGGTAGGACCTAAACCATTCAAAGACAGGGCTTTGAAGGTTGAGGTGGGAGGACAAGCGGTGGAGGAGGATAGCGTGGTCGACCGTATCGAATGCGGCCGATAGGTCGGGGAGGCAGAGGGAGCCCTGGTCGCAGATGGTCAAGATGTCATTAATGTCCTTGACCAGGGCGGTTTCCGTGCTTTGGGCAGCACGGAAACCCGACTGGAGGGGTTCAAAAAATTAGTGGGTGGAGAGGAAAGAGCGCAGTTGGGAGGCGACGACTCTTTTGAGAACCTTGGACAGGAAGGGGAGGTTGGAGATGGGCCGGTAGCTTGATAGCTGCGACGCATCAAGGGAGGATTGTTTCAGTGTGGGAGTGATGATGGCAGTTTTGAGGGGAATGAGAACAGAGCCAGAGGAGAGGGACAGGTTGACGATGTCTGTGATATGTGGGGCAAGGAGGTGGAGCTGGGAGATAAGGAGTAGAGTGGGGATGGGGTCCAGGGAGCAGGTGGTGGGTTTCAGGGACAGGATGAGATTGGTGACAGAGGGTGGGGAAACGGGTTCGAAGGTGTGTAGGGGAGGATTGGGTAGGAGTCGGAGTGTGGGAGGGAAGGGGTGGAGGGTGGGTGGAAGTTGGAGGGGCAGTGACCACGGAGCGGATTCCCTTGATTTTGGATTCAAGGAAATCCAGCATCTCCTAATAATTAATTGCTTACTTCCTGTGTTATAAGATTTATTATAAATACTTTCTAAGTGATCTTGAGGAAATTATGCTTCTTGATTCCTCTTAAATATTCTTCTTTAATAACGATTTCTTTGATATTGGAAGATTTGTATGATATCTTTACCACTATGCTGAGAACAATGAAAGATAGAGGTCTAAAAATACTGTGTACATTTTGTTCTTTATTTTTTCTTTCCCCCTCCTACACTCCCTTTATGTTTAGGTACGGATCTTAAACTATTGCCCTGCACCAGCAAAGCTGTTATGCCATATTGCCTTCAGTTAATGTTGGCTTGCTTCAAGGTAAGCTTGTCATTTTGTGTGCTAACACAGATGATTGTACCAGTCTGCAATGTTCATTGTTAGTCATCAGTGATTGTTATAAAGGTCTGGTTCAGTCTCAAAAGAAAAAAAAAGAAAATGAATTTCTTCTTTACAGACTGATTCAATCCTGTGAAGTGTTTTGAGATGTTTTGATGTTACATGTACTGTATCAATTGCAAAAGGTATTTTATTAAATAGAATGTCATTAATTAGCACTTAATCAATTAGCTTGAGAGCCTTCTGAAAACTCAGTATTTAATTTTTCTGATACAATTTATTTCTCCCTATAGCCACATGAACATAAGAATGTATAAAACGGAAAAAGGCCCCAGCATAATAATAATAATAATCCTTGCATTTGGTATAGCGCTTTTCACGTCAGGAGGACGTCCCAAAGCGCTTCACAGAACACACTGTAAAGTGAATTGACTGTATATTTGTGGGCGAACGCGGCAGCCAATTGTGCACAGCAATGTCCCACAAACAGTCGTAGATTGAAAATGACCAATTTTTATTATTGTTTTTGGTTTTGGAGGGATTATTATTAGGCTCTGTGTGGAGTAAGGAAACTTGGCCAATGTTTCGCCTGCCGGGAATTGAACTCAGGTCTCTCACTTGCAAAGCGAGTGCTCTAACCACTGAGCTACAGGACTCCACTAAAATAATAATAATAATAATAAACTGATTCCTTTTTGACAATTCTCAACCTCAACCACCTGCCCTTTCACCACATTGCTTAGCCTCTTTTCTAAAACCGTTGCCTCCTGAACATATTTATGTGACAGTAAAGTTGCCCTGACATTTTCAGTAAAATTGTGAAATCCTGAAATCACTGAAATTAAGAGTCATAAAGTGACGTTTCATTCACTGATGAGTCATATGTTGATTTGTTGACACATTTGTTGAAGGTACAATACACCACCACGGAAGAATGTGAAAAACAAATTACTTTTGAGAAAGCTTTGCAATGACCCATCGGTTTGTTTTTGTAGTTGAGAGCCTTTACAGACAATCGAGATGACCTTGCCTTGGGTCATGTGATTGTACTACTACAGCTGGACTGGCCTCGAGGAGAGAATCTCTTTCTGAAAGCTATTGACAAGATCTGCCACCTGGGATCCTTCCAATATGAGAACTTCTTTAATTATGTTACCAGTATCCTTTCATAGTTGTACTGTGATAAGATGCCTGATAACCGCTGCATTTGCTCTTGCTCGCATAACAGTCACAATACTTCAACAATTAGCTTGGTGTGCAAGGCACTCAAATGTTTAGATCAGTTGAGGTATTGCATAACCTGCAGTTATTATTTAATTAATCATTCTGCAGTCATCCTTAACCATGCCCCTAGACATTGATATGTTGGAAGAATTTGCTTATCTTAGAACTACGGAAGGTGGCAAAATTCATCTTGAACTGTTACCAAATCAAGGCCTATTAATAAAGTGAGTGCTGATCTTGCTGGTCTGAGAGACTGAATGAGATGGTGGGCTGGCTGTGTGTTTGTGTTTCTACTTGTTCTGTTATTGTATGTTGACATGAGAAATATATGTTGCATTGTAAGAAGAACAAAGATGCTGGAAGGAATTGAACCTTTTGAGATTGCTTTCCTTCATTTCCATTATTTTCTAAAATCTGTATTTTAAAATAGATTTGGCATCTGAATGGGTGAATCTTGTGTCTATATAGAACAGTAATGAGTTTTTTTGAAATATATCTATTCACCAAATTGTACAGGCATGTCAAACAACAGAGGAAAACAGTACAACCTATGAGATACTTTAGTAAGTAATTGGTTTGGTGTGAAATACGTATTTGATAGATAAAATAGATCTCATAGAAATAAGTACTTGATATATAAGTAGATCTTTCTCCAGTGTGGGATTTAAATATCCAGACTCTGCTGACAATGCAGCCCAATTTTGGTATCAAATCTCTTCAGTGAAATATAATAATGTTTTGTTTCTGCTCTTCTTGTGCGAATGATTTCCTGAAAACCATCTTGTGTGGGGGTTTTCAGGTCAGTCTTATTTGCTCCTCTGGCAATATTAACACAGTGTGTCTGTATGAAAACGCTGGATAAAAAACATGAGAAAATGGATGACACAGGAACATTAATGGAAAATGTGGAATATTATTGAAGACCTGGTCAGATGACCTGGTCAGATCCTTCATCGAGATTCTGAGTGTGCATTTGTCTGCACGTTTGTAAATCCCTGAATCAAGTGTTTTTAACAGACTGATAGGTTGTGAAGCCATAATCACTCTTACAACAAGCGGATTTTCTTCTCAAAAGCAGAATAAACTCGGTTTGTTAGATTGGTGTAAGAGTTTGATAGTCTTGAATATGCCAGTTTGTGTGGTGTTAACATCTTAGATATCACATCATGGAACTTGATTGCGTACTACAACAACCACCAACAAATTGTCTTTCATGTCGGGAGGATGTTCCATTTCCTCTTTTGTTTTATCCTTGTTTTCCACTTCCTGACTTGATTCTGCTAAGCATGCTTTGGTCTTTCAAACAAACTGAATATTAGTAAATTACCAAGAATGCGTGGTTTGAAGAATATTATTTGATAACAAATCCCAGATCTGAATTGCACTAAAAACTCATTAAACCACATTAAAAAAATTGTTTTAACTGCTACTCTGACAGAAGATGTCTCTTCTAAAGGAAACCTAACCAAAAATGCCTAATGCAGTATACTTTGCAATAATGTGCATTGTATCATGTGACAATATAAAGTATAGAAAGTATTTTAAAACAAATTTGGGCATCTGAATGGGTGAATCTTGTCTATGTAGAACAATAATGTGTTTATGAAATGTCTGTTCACTAAATTAGGCATGCACGTCAAACAACAGCCGAAAATACAATCAATAGGATACTTTAGTAAATAATCTCTGATGTGAAACAAGTACTTGACAATTAATTAGATCTCAGAGTGACTGATGTGTTTGATATCTACGAGCCTGTGAAATTTTATGATTAAAAACTGACAGAATATGCAATTATCCCCCCCAAAAAATTTTAAATCCATTTTCAGAGACAAAAGTTTAATACAGTTTTTCAACAAACAAAGCAGAAATTTGCATAAACATGAAGATCCAGCCAACAAATTATTTAAATGTCAAAAAAAGAAACCAACCTCTTTCAACACATCATCACAGCAATTTCAACGTGGAAGTTTCATGCACTTTGCCTTTATATCTATACTTTCTAAGGTTAGAAAGACTCTAAAATTATTCATCTCCTGACATAAATCCACTTTCAACTACATGGTCATACCTTGCTATATGTACCTCTCAATCTTGTTTGTTGAACAGTCTGCCCTCCTACAATCTAGATTCTAGACTCTTCAGAAACCCAAACGTAATCTAACCTAGCAGCTTCTTGATTTATCTTGTTTTCTCAGCTGCCCTATTTCGTCCTTGATGGTTTGCTGCATTAATGGGCTTTCACGTTTTCGTTGCATTCTCAATTTTTAAACTAATTTCATTCCAGCAAAATTGACGAAGTAATCGTACTTCTATGAGGCTTTGTCCAGTTTTTTGCTTTAATTGGAATCCTATTTTTGACACTGTTCTATGGAGTGGAAGTGAATGTCAGAGATACAGTGGAGAAGCACATCAGAGAACATCAGCATTTCTTTGCTACATAGTGGAAGGACATGACTTGATCATGAAACCATTGAGTTTCAGATTGAAGCCAGGTTTGTGGGGATGTCACTGAGCAGTCACAAACCACCTCCTCTCACACTTGTGTGTCAACCAGTAAGAGAATCTCGATCAAATTGCTGACCTTGATCGATTACAGCAGCTGAATAAAGAGTGCCACTTGTGGAGGCTTGCCTACAAGTCCTCTGAATGTTATCTCAGTTGTAGAAGATGCTCGGGATAGTGAGACATACACAGAGATTAAGGGGAGAAAATCTCATTTTAAATACTCGCTTTTGATTCAGGTTTTGTGACTGATCAACCATGAAATCTTTGTCATTTTCTCCTCATCAAAAAAGTACTAATTTTAGCTATATTGATTATGTACGGCAGTGATTAGAGAACTATACTTGTAGCCAGTGATTAGAGGAAAATATTGTATGTAGTGAATCAGTTGAGCTGCTTATATTTTGCTCAGTCTGATGTATTCTATGTTCTGCAAACTCGACCCTCCTGAAATCAGTCTAGTACTCTTATCAACTGCATCCTGTTAGTCATGTACTATATATATCTAGTTGTACTTTATGAATGTAAGTTTATACACTCTTGTTCAATTCCTTCCAGTTATCTTGTTCTGTTGGTAACAGGTGAAGAGTTTTGTACCAATAGGTAAATATGTGTGAGCGTTGAAAGTACTGTTGATATTTACTGTTTTCAAGGAATTCTAGTCCTCCATTGGGGGTACTTCCGCAGGAGTTCAAACTGCAGTCCAGCATTCAGACAGCTGACAGGTACCATACGACCTGTTTGTCATGTGCTGTGTTTGTCACCATGTTAATCCATGGGTTTTACATGCTTCCAGAATGTCTTTAT
The DNA here is from genome assembly GCF_018977255.1 of Callorhinchus milii. NCBI lineage: Eukaryota > Metazoa > Chordata > Chondrichthyes > Chimaeriformes > Callorhinchidae > Callorhinchus > Callorhinchus milii. The sequence continues at coordinate 13,030,654 of NW_024704742.1, read as the reverse complement.
TTTCTTTTTTTGTTTATGCAATCCATGATTAAAGCATCATGCCATCCTGTGATAATCATTGTAGTACGCAGTAAATTGTAGTAAATCACAGATACAAGTTTTTCTTATCATACGGTTTCTTTTGAAGGAATGTTTGTTGGTTAAGTCGTTTATAATACAATGTGTAGCATAGAAGTAATTGTAAAGAGAAGTACACATGTGTTCTGATTAATTTGCATAATTGCTGAAGAAAGCATCACATGCAATGTTTTGATCAGAAAACGTGTACTTTAATTAGAAATCTTGACACTTCATAAAACGTTTTCAAATATTCTCTCAAACGATTAAGCAATTAATTTTTTGAATAACTAGTGAGGAAAAATTTATCTAATCATCTTAAGAGATTTGTCCAAACCAAACTGGAGATGGGAAATTAATTCAGGGCAATTCAGCAGATAAATCATTTGTTTATTTCCTTTGTATTACAGGCATCACACTGTAACTCGAGGTATTACCAAGGGAGTGAAGGAGGATTTCAGGTTGGCGATGGAGAGACAGGTCTCCCGTTGTGCGGAAAATTTAATGGTAGTGTTGCATAGATTTTGCATTAATGAGAAGATCATATTGCTCCAGACATTGACATAAGAGACACGGCAAAAGAATTCCTGTCCCATTTGAAAGCAGAGAAGGTACTCCTTACAGAGGATGTGCATCAGCGAAGTTGTATGTTTCACTTGCACATCTTAGTCATGTGCAATCCTTTGGACAGAAGGCATCTGTTGCTGATTCCTGAGCTTCACTGTTTCCTTAAGGATATATCTGGTTTTGTCAGAGTGAAGCTGAATTTCTGTATTGTGTGCCAAGTTTGTTACTGTTTTAACTGGGTTTTACACATAATATTTGACCCTACTTGAATGGTCAAAAAAAAAAATTTAAAGGACAAATTCCTTCTAATTCCATTGTCATTGGTAGAAATCATTAATGTTTAGATTTTTTTCTTAAATTTTGTACATTTTTAGACAGGTTTTGTGTACATCAGGGTGAGAAATCTGTGGGAATAGAAAATTTTGACTTAGCTTTGAGCACCAATATCAAATGCTCCCAAGATGCACACACCACACTGAAGCTCACCATAGTTTGGTCCAACAGTTTACCTTAGCCTGTAGTCCTGTAGCTCAGTGGTTAGACCACTCGCCTCACAAGTGGGAGGACCTGGGTTAGATTCCCAGCAGGGTGAAATGTTGCTTACTCCTCACGCTTGTTTACCTAGCAGTAAGTAGGAACCCGGTTGTTCGTCAATTCGTGGATCGCTTTTCCGGAGGTAATAATTCCTTCCAAAAAAAATAATAAATTGGTCACTCAATCCACAACTGTTTGTGGGACACTGCTTTGCTGTGCGCAATTGGCTGCTGCATTTAGCCCGCAAAATGTACAGTCGATTCACTTTACAGTAGATTCTGCGAGATGTCTCAAAGATGTGATAAGGCGCTATATCAAATGCAGGATTATTATTATTATCCCACTAAGGGAACAATGTGAAATTTTTCCATTTGCTACACCAACCTTTTTGTTGTTATGTGGTCTCTCTTCTGGGTCCTGGTTTCATGACAAATTATGGATAGTTTTTACTGTAGCTTTGTGCCAACCAGAAACTAGGTGGGAAATTGCCAGAACTCATTTTGCTTAGGATTCGAGCAGTTTATATTCAATTCAGGTTCCTGACAGTGAATGGACAATACTAGAACCCAGTGTGCTATCCATCCTTCTAATGTAATGATTCTGTCATTAATAAGAAAACAAAATCTTGCAGAGATATATTTTATCTTCTCCGCCTCCCAAAGTGTAAACTCTTCTTTCCTCTACTCTCCATCCTTTTTTGGGAAGCCAAGTTTTGATAGATACATATAACTTATTAACTGCAGAAAACAATCCAAACACCAACCTTAAACAATGTACACAGTAAACATATTGTTTTTGAAAAACTGGTTTCTTCATCTTAACCAAAGTCAAAAGTATAATCCAACACTTGTGTTCAAAAGTAACATTTGAAAATTCACACTTGAAGACTCAAGGAAAATGTTATTTAATGTATTAAAGATCCTGACTGGTATAGATAAACTGAACATTAATGTGTTCAACATACAATAGTTACAAACTCTACAAAGGGACTTGAGTACTAAGGAAGATAAGGAGCCAATTTAGATTTGCTTTGTACTTAGATTTATTGTGTATTTTACACAATATGTGGATATATGGAGTGAATGCGGAGTGTGTCTGAATCAGAAGGTTGTGGATTCAAGCTCTCATCAGAACTTGGAACTCACTTAGTCTCAGCTGATGCTCCAATGCAGTGCTGGGGTTATAGTTGGAGTTGTTGGAGGGGCTATCCTTTGGATGAGAAGTTAAACCGACCCGTTTGCCTGTTCAGGTGTGCATTAAAGATCCCATGTGTCCTACACTCCCACAAATAAAATTGCTCATTCACTTTGTAGCTGTTTGTGGGACATTGCTGTGCATATGATGTGAAAGGTGCTATACAAATGCAAGTATTATAAAAAAGAATTACCCAAGGAAGCAAACTCTGGCAACAATCTTGAACAGGAGTTTGATAGCTATTGGAACGACAAATTGATTGAAGAGCAATAGAGCAAAGTAGTAATTGTTACTTTGGGACCAGCAGATGGTTGTATATCTTTGTGTCCACGAAGATATAAAGTAATAGAACTGAATCAATGCTGAGTTGATATCTCTAAATGGAACATCAACATAGATGGTATGAAACAACTTGCCTCAATTTCCACTCCACTGAGGAAATTTCCACTCCTTGCTAAATAACAAGCACTGTTTCATTTCTCTCTGAAAAGTGCTGATTAATGCTCAACTCCATAAGTGCTCAACTTCCTCGTGTACTTCAAGACTCATTTATTTCATTGTACATTTCTGTATATTCCACCTAATCTTACCCAGGTAAGACCATTTTGTCTTAAATTTTAAGATTGTAGAGAACTGTGGAAACATTTTGACTAATTTTATTCAGTTAACACAATTTTGGAATAAAAAGGTAGCACTCCCAAATCTGAATCATAAGATCATAGGTTCAAGCCCCACATCGTGAACATTAAGCTGACATTCCAATGCAGTACTGGGGAAGTGCCTGTTCAGGTCCCATGGCATTATTTTGAAGATCCCATGGCACTGTTTGCAAACAGAAAAAGTTTCTCCTGGTGCCCTGCCCAACAACCTGCCACATAAAATTGGCCGTTTTGGGGAGCATTGCTGTGCACACAATGGCTTCCACATTCACCTACAGAATGTGCCATCACTGCACTTCAAAGTAATTTATGTGAAGCACTTTGAACTATCTCAAGCCTGCACTCATTGTGCAGTTGGGAAGTAGGGGTGACATTGGTGTGATTGAAGAGTCCTAAAGTGGGATTTAAAGATAGATAACGAAGGTGAGGCAGAGGCATAGTGACTGAAGCAATGGAGTCATGGAAGGAGCAGAGACTTGCAGCAGGCCTGTGCATTGAGCGAAGGAGATAGGTTATGGACTAAATAAAACTCGGTTTCATTGAAGAATGGAACGTGCACTTGATGAATCCAAAGCACACATCTGNTTTTTTACTCATTGGAGATTTTTAGCTGAACACAAAACTGGACAGTCTTGTTCCAAATTTTCCTAAATAATGCCTCATTTTGAAACAGATTAAATACGTGNTTTTTTTTAACAATGAAGGACTTGGTTCATTATTCCTTTAGCAACATTCATTGTACCATTAGTTACTGACTTGCACTGCTCCATTCTGAGCACTGAAATTTACAGCTTTATGTGTAGCAATATTGACAATGTCAGCCTCTATTGGGATTTCCCCCATAATCAAGCTTTGATAAAGTTACTGTTTAACCATCTTAAAACCATGCAGCTTGATAAATTGAACACTGGCATGCTTTCTATTGCTTGTCTAGCTAGGACAATAGGGTCTTGGCTTGCAGGGTTAACAGGAGCTGGGTAGGAAGACTCCCTGCCCCCAATAGGGACTGGTCTTCAAGTAGGCCTTCCTAGTTGGGACTTCTTCAAGGCCCATTTTAAGACCTCCTCTTGGACAGTGCCTTAGGTCACCCTCCTGATCCCAACCCGCATATCAGGTCCATTGCGACATCCTCCTGACGTGAAAGGTGCTATAGAAATTTAATTTGCTGTTGGTGGTGGTCAGCCTCTCTGGATCAGGAACCAAATTACGTAGACCACCACAGAAGATCAAATTGATTCCGATATTCCGTTGCCAGGCAAGTCATTTCTAACTCCAACCCCCCCTCCCAACCCCCAGATAATAGTGAAGCACCAGTTAACAGAAAGAAACACGAATGACTGTGATAGTAACTCCTAAAAAATATGAGAGCTTTGTGATGAATTTGCTGTAGAAAATAAAATGCAAGTCTTGCAGAAATGAGAAAACACTATCCTGTGCTGCGGGAAGCAAATGCATTGCCGTAAATCTACGTGAGAAATGAAAGCATCACAATGAATCCCTCAGGTTTCTCTCGTGGAATTACTCAGAATAGGCAAGTTATACAACACCAGATATGAAAGCAACTAAGTCAAATCTCGTGCAACAACAACAACTTGGATTTATATAGTGCCCTTCATGCCGGACGGTGTCTCAGGGCGCTTTATAGTAATGGATCCTGGGACCGACCCAGGGAGAGGGGGAGGAAGGTGACCAAAGGCGCGGTTGAAAACAAAGGTCTTCAGCAGAGACCTGAAAATGGGAAGGGAGGGAGCGAGATGAAGGGAGTGAGGATGGCAGTTCCAGAGCCTCAAGGTGTAGTGGATGAAGGCACAGCCACCAAGGGTGGAGCGGAGGACTCGCGGGGGGGGGCAAGGAGGAGGCCAGACCCAGAGGAACGAAGGCAATGAGTGCTGTTTTGAGGAGAAGAGGTCAGAGAGGTCAGGGGGTGCAGAGGAGTGCAGGGACTTCAATACGAGGGTGAGGATCTTGAAGTCGATCCTCTGGAACAGACAGCCAGTGCAGTCTGGCAAGGACTGGGGTGATCGGGGAGCGGAGTTTCATGCGTGTGAGAATGCGGGCGGCAGAGTTTTGAATGAGTTGGATTTTATGGATGGTAGTGGATGGGAGACCAACGAGGAGGGCGTTGGAGCAGTCCAACCAAGAAGTGACAAAGGCATGGACCAGGATTTCAGCGGCTTTTGGGGAAAGGTATTGGCAGAGACGGGCGATGCGACGGAGGTGGAGATTGGGGGAGGAAGGATAATTGGGAGTCAAACCTGACGCCTATGTTGCGTATGGGTTCGGAGAGTTTTAGGGGGAGGTCGGGTAGGTGGAGGAGGTGAGAACTGAGATTTTAGATGTTGACAAGAGCCAAAGAGTATGGCTTCCATCTTGCCAACGTTCAGCTGAAGGAAATTTGCGCTCATCCAGCCCCTGAGGTCTGACAGGCAGGCTGACAGAACATCAGGGGATTGGGGGTTGCAGAGAGGTGGAAAAGTAGAGTTGGGTGTCATCCACATACATGTTGAAATGTACCCCATGTCTGCGGATGACATCCCCAAGAGGGAGCACGTAGATCAGAAAGAGGAGGGGGTCAAAGATGGATCCTTGGGGTACCCCACAGGTGAGAGCGGGAGGAGAAGCCATTTGTGCAGATGTACTGCTGGCGGTTTGTGAGGTAGGACTGGAACCAGGCGAGTGCAGTCCCACTGAGGTGGATGACGGAGGAAAGTCGGTGGAGGAGGATAGTGTGATCGACTGTGTCCAATGCGGCGGAGAAGTCCAGGAGGGCAAGGAGACAGGGAGCTCTATCTGTGATAGAGTGGATGTCATTTGTGACTTTCACAAGCGCAATCTCTGTACTGTGGGCGCAAACCGGACTGGAGGGGTTCGAAGAGGGAGTGGGAGGAGAGGTGTGCGCGGAGTTGGTTGGTTACAACCCGTTCTAGAGTTTTTGAGAGGAAGGGCAGATTAGAAATAGGGCGGTAATGGTTGGGGTTTGAGGGATCTAGGGAGGGGTTTTTCAGGAGGGGAGTGATGACAGCAGTTTTGAGGGGGGCAGGGACTGATCCAGAGGAGAGGGACTGGTTGATGATGTCAGCCAGTAGTGGGCATATGATGGGGAGCTGGGTGACCAGTAAGTTGGTGGGGAGGGTGTCGAGGCAGCAGGTGGTGGGTTTCATGGAGGTGATGGTGTGTGAGATGGGGAGGAAAGAATGTAGAAAGGGGGTGGTAGTAGGTGAGGTGTGTTGGTTGGCTATAACCCATTCTAGAGTTTTTGAGAGGAAGGGCAGATTAGAAATAGGGCGGTAATGGCTGGGGTTTGAGGGATCTAGGGAGGGTTTTTTCAGGAGGGGAGTGATGATAGCAGTTTTGAGGGAGGCAGGGGGGAAGGTGAGAAAGGTGATGAGGCCCGAGAGGGAGTGGTGGTGGGTGAGGCTGCCTGGCAGATGTTGAGTATTTTAGCAGAAAAGAAGTCCATGACCTCCTCACCCTTGGCATTTGATGTGAAGATTGAGGAGGCCTGAGGTGGGGTACGGAGGTGGGTGGTGGAAAAAAGGATTTTGGGGTTGTGTTTAGCCTCCAAGATGACGTTGGAGTAAAAGCCCGTTTTTGCACATGTCAAAGAACGACGGTAGCTGTGGAGATGCTCGAGCCACAGTTGGTGGTAAACTGTCAGGCCAGTTTTCTACCATCTGCGCTCAAGCAGACGGGTTTCATATTTTTGGTGGTGGAGATAGTTGTTGTACCAGGGGGATCGGGTGGGTTTGGAGATGGTCCTGGATTTTAGGGGGATGAGGGAGTTGAAGGTGGAGGAGAGGCGATCATGGAACAGCTGGACAGCTGCTTCAGGATCTCCGTGGGTGGAAGGCCAGAAGGATAGGATGTTTGATGATGAGGGGGCCTTTGTGAGGGTCTCAGGGGTAGCCTTTTCCAAGGGTAGTAGAGGATGGTTGAGGGCTTGGTGGAGGAGAGAGGGATATGAGAGGAGAAGGAGATGAAAAAGTGGTCCGAGATGGCATTGTCCACTATGCTAAGGTCGGAAATGTCAAGGCCGTGGGTGATGATGAGGTCAAGTGCATGACCATGGTTGTGGGTGGGTGAATTTATATGTAGGGTACGGTTAAGGGAGGACAGGAGAGGAAGGCAGTGAAATCAGCAGAAGTGGTGCAGGGTAGAGGTTGAAATCGCCCATTATGAGTAGGCGCTCGGAGCAGAGGGACAGGAAAGAGAGGAAAGTGGAGATGTCTGTGTGGAAGGAGCTGGTGGGAGGGATTTAGGGGGACGGTAAACAAGGAGGAATTTCAAAGGGAGAGGGGTGAAAAAGGGTGAGGTGCTCGAAAGAGTGGAAGCATCCATAGTAGGGAGTGAAGTCAAAGGAGGCTTTGGAGATGAGGGCCACCCCAGCGCCATGTTGGTTTGGACAGGGGGGGGTGGTGGAAGGAGTAGCCTGGAGGGGAGGTTTCAACTAGGGGGATGGGGTCACTGAGGGAGAGCCAGGTTTTTGTGAGCCCAAGAATGTCGAGGTGCTCATCCAGGATGAGGTCATGGATTTTGAGGGCTTTGTTTGAGAGGGAACAGACATTTTGAAGGGAAATGCGGGTGGGTTTGCTGGAGGGTGGGGGAGGGAGGAGAGATTGATGCGGAGAGGATTTTGGGCTGTATAGGAGAGATGGTTGCAAGCGAGAGACCTGAGTTCAATTCCAGGCAAGGTGAAACCTTGGGCAAGTTTCCTTACTCCACACGCCTAATAATAATCCCTCCAAAACCAAAAACAATGATAAATTGGTCATTTTCAACCTACGACTGTTTGTGGGACACTGCTGCCGCGTTCGCCCACAAATATAGTCAATTCACTTTACAGTCTATTCTGTGAAGCGCTTTGGGACGTCCTCCCGATGTGAAAAGCGCTATATCAAATGCAAAGATTATTATTATTATTATGGTTGTGGAGAGTGGAGAATTGGGGAGGGTACGTGTGAGGAAGGGGGAAGTTGGATTTGCCTTAAGGAGGCGGTTTGAGTGGAAGGAGTGAATGATTGGACACTTGGGGTTGCTGCTCTGGGACAGCCAGTGCCTGGAGCCACGATGGGCCCAGCGGAGGATGCCCAGGCTCGAGCAGACATTGTTGTTGTTGCTGGGTTAAAAACATTTTTTATTAACTGTGACGTCTCGTCGACATCACTTTGTGAATCACTTACCCCCCTCCGCGCTCTCCTACCTCTGCTCCCGACAACGGATAAAAACAGATCTAAGATCATGTGTAATCCCTGTTCTAATGCACTCGATTTGGCCTGTGTATAGATTGCTAAACATTGGGAGAAACGTTAGGCAAGTTTCCTTACTCCACACACCTGTTTACCTGCAGCGAGTAGGAACTCGCTTGTTAGTCGATTGGCAGATCGCTTTACTGGGGGTAATAATCCCTTCAAGAAACTTTTAATTAATAATTGGTCACTGAATCCACGACTGTTTGTGGGACACAGCTGTTTACAATCAGCTGCCACATTTCGCCCACGTGATAAGGCGCTATATCAAATGCAAGGATTAATATATAACGTGCCACATAAATTAGCATTGAATCGGTTTCGGCATGCAAATGTTCTGCTTCTGACATCTTCTGGCTTCGTACATTACCTCTGATCAACAGCACCGATGTACAGTGTTGCCAGCTTTGATCCTGCTTTCTGTGCCAGGGTACTACTGTAAGGTACCTTGTCTAAAAAAATGTGTTTCTTAATTTATTATCTCTACCAATATATAAAAATGATGCAACTTTTAGGAAATCTGCTCTATAACACAGCACAACCCAGGTACATATCCCAACAGGCGGCACTAAAAAAAACAATTAATTAATAAAAATTGGTCACTCAAACCTACAAAATGTTTCTCCACAAAACATAGTCAATTCACTTTACAGTGTATTCTGTAAGTATATTCTGTCAGTTGAAAAAATAATCGCAATTGGGCTGCTGTGTTTTTCCCACCTTGTGGTGGATTGGGTTTCTCCACCTAGTTGGCACCAACCAACAAGTTGAGTTTAGTTTGTTCTTAAAACTGACTCTTTCAGCAGGTGCTCAGCAAACTGTTATCGTGGTGCTGGGTCACTGCTGTAGGTGCAGGTGCAGAATCATTGACACGTTGAAAGCACATGAAATTTCAAAGGCGCCTGATCTGTAACAATATCAGTTTGCAGAGCATGGCAATGCTCACCAGTACACGGTAAAAGACCTGCCTTACTTCTGTCGTTTCTCCACTTTTGTTATGAGGATAGTTATGAGGATGATAATATCTAGCCAGCTGGTGAGATCCAATGGGATGTTTGCCCAGCACACAGTACTGTATTATAAAAGAGAGAACTACCTTATTCTTTATCATGTCCTGTAGCTCAGTGGTTGAGCACTCGCTTTGCAAGTGAGAGACCTGAGTTCAATTCCAGGCAGAGGGCGAAACCTTGGGCAAGTTTCCTTACTCCACACAGAGCCTAATAATAATCCCTCCAAAACCAAAAACAATAATAAATTGGTCATTTTCAATCCACGACTGTTTGTGGGACATTGCTGTGCGCAATTGGCTGCCGCGTTCGCCCACAAATATACAGTCAATTCACTTTACAGTGTGTTCTGTGAAGCGCTTTGGGACGTCCTCCCGACGTGAAAAGCGCTATATCAAATGCAAGGATTATTATTATTATTATTATTTAGAGAAGAAAAGGGTTTCAATAGAACACGATTTTCTGGTAAATCTTATGAGTCCTTTGCTGCTATGTCCTGATAAAAAACAGTATTGTAGCAACCTATCTAATATGGCATGTCCACACCCTTTTCCTGGACCTTTCATTTCTAAAATTCTCATTTTTTATTTTCTGATATTGAAACCATTTTCTGCGTCTTTGCCAAATTTACTTATTCCTTCCCACCTGATCCAATTTTTCTCTTCCAATTTTCTCCCCTCCTCTTGACCCTTTTTTTTCTTTCCTCAGTGAAGAAAGACAATACCGTATGCTGGGTAAACATCCCATTGATCACATAATTATTAATCCTTGCATTTGATATCGCGCCTTATCACGTTGTTGAGATGTTTCAAAGTGCTTCACAGAATATATTGTAAAGTGAATCGACTGTGTTTTGCTTAATCATGCCAAACTGCAATTGAACACATTCACAAAAACATGGAAAGAGTAAAATTGCCTGTCCAACATTACTTGCTCACAATCTAGATTGTGTTCAGGAAAGATCAATTTCACTATGTCATTATTGATCCATCATTGATCCATCAGTGGGTAGGGACATGTGTCCAAGTTCTCCATCGAATTTCAATACTGTATAAATATGTATTTTGGCCCAACAATCCCAGGACTTGCACAAGTACCTCTGGATTTCTCCGGTGGAAATAGCCAAAGACATACCTACGTCTGCAACTTCTAGAAAAGGCGGCATGTTTCTCGCCAACTGTATTACCAGGCAGCAATCCAAGAAATCATTAGTCGCAACTCTATAAACACACATGTAGAGGCCAAATGAGACACATAAACCATACCCACCACCCCTCATCCTGAAACACAAAGGCTTGCGCAAGTTGAGCAACTTAATCTGATTGGGAAATATTTGATTGTTCTAAGTTTGTGCAACATACTTTTATAAAAATGTTAGAACATGCTACCTGCAAAAAAGAACAGAACAGTATTTTTATATAAAATTGTTTTTTGAGGGAACTAAAAGCACACACTTACACTGAAGGTTTCACACATCATTTCCTACATCAGAGCAATTCAGCTCCTAAAACTTTTAATAGGTGAGAATATTCAATACATCTGAAACTCGGCATCTAGTAACTACACACTTTGAAAAAGCACGTTTACAGAAAGGGGAAAACAGTCAAAAACGCACACTTCAACCCCAACCACCAGCCCCAACCCACTGACAAGACATCAACTTTTCTGGTTTAAACAAGACTGAGAGATGACAAAGACACAATCTGTTTTTACATCTTCTTAACATCCAATATCCTGACAGCTGCTATTATACAGTCAAACCACAATTACAACCCCACCACCACCTCCCCCATCACCACCAAAGTAGCTTATTTAGGGAATCAAATACTATAACACTCTGGAGCTCCACCCTCGAGTACCTCTTTGATCGCTTTTGGTAATCGCAAAACCCCCTCAGATCCCACCCCAGTATGGATGTCCTTCATCCTCCCAACGCGAAAGGGGCTATATAATATATATTGTATGGTATAAACCTTTCAACCTCTCTCAACTTCAAGTCCTTTGCTAGAGATTAAAGGAGCAAGAAGAAATATCTTTGAGCATATATGCAAGTGTATATGCTGGAATGATGCTGGGAATGTTTGGTGACACAGGGACAAACAGATCCAGGTGGGTGGCACATTATAACACGGCCTGATAGAAACTGCAGGTTCATTAGAACCAAACCAAGTCAAATGAAGAATTTCATTCTACAGTGTGCAATTGTAATAGAGCATGTGTCAGGAGCAGGAATATAATAAGATGGAAAGTTTGTAATAGTTTAATTGTACTTGGTAGCTTAAAAATCACACTACATCTGTCTCACTATTGGGCCTATTGTTTCTCACTGTTGTTTTTCAACCAAAACTATTAGAACACTGCATGGTAGAAAATTTGACCTTTAACAAATTCTATCGTTATAACACTCTTGAGAATTACAAATCTATTTTTCCATAAAAACTAGCAGACCAAGTTCAGATTCCCAAACTCTTCCTACTTTCATGTATAATGAAATGATTTTTTTTGCAAAAAAGGTACAGAAATATCTTTTCAATACAAGGATTCTTAATTTCCAATACTTGCAATTAGAATTCACCATTGCTGTTTGCTAATGTGAGCACAATGGAACCAAAATTATTCCAGTATTGTCCAATGTTGCTCACAGCTCCTCTACTGTTAATCAGTTGCTTTAAAGTATGTAATCTGTGAAATTGTGTATGGTGGTGGGAGTTGAGAAGTTGAGAGAGGTTGAAAAGACAATTCTTCCAGCCTGTTCTAATGAACAAAATGAGAAAATGACCAAAAAAGTATTTTATGCAGAACCTAATTCAGGAACGAAAATTATGTTTATCTGATTTATATAACAAGAGCATTTACAAACAGCAGTTAGGTCATTTTGGTCATCTCAAGAAAATTGAGAATGACATTTCCACTGGCTAGACTCACATAATTAGTAAATAGAAAGTATTGAAATGATCCTCTTAGATGTACAATGATTCTCTTAAACTTTCATAGAAATAAGTAGGATTTCTTCCATGTAAATATTCACCTAAATGACTAAGAACAATGGAAGTTTTGCAGGAGGCCATTCCCATTTTACCTCAACCTCCAAAAACAGACTTTGTTTTATTTTTAAAAATTATTTCTTTCAGCAGCAACTACTTCCGTAAGCAAACAGATCTTCACAGTAGAATTAAAAAGTACTTATCTGCATATAAAAACAACCACACTTTTTGGCATAGCTATCAACAGAAATAGACTATTCTAATCAAATGGCACTCTGCAATGATTCTGACAGCTTATGAACACATTCTTTTCTATTAAGTTTAAACAGCAAAGCATAAACACAAAGGTGCAACTGCCTTGTTTCACGCAGCCTTGGACAATGACAAAAGGTTCCCAAAGACACAAAACAGATAAACCTGGATAATACATTTAATTTCTAGTTAGTACTGTGGTTGAACAACAACTTGCATTTAAATAGCGCACTTCACGTCGGGCAGTGTCTCGGAGCGCTTACTGTATTTCTTTTTCAGTTCCAACTTCTGACATTTGGATTACATTTGTTAGAACACAGTGCATCTCATACCGGCCCTGAGTATCAACAGCACAAAAGCAAAAGTAAGTAAAAGAATGGATGCCTGTCCATCTGAAAAAACACTCTTGCAAAATAAAAAAAACAATAGGGGCTCAGATTCTGAAGATAACTCTGTGAAAAGATCATTACCCACAGACATCTTTTGAAACCAAGTAAATACTGAAAAACAAAAAAGTCAATGTTTTATTGGATGTGAATCTGTGATAATTAATTAAAATTATAGCCATCAACAGGAAGGCTTTCATAAGGAGCTTTGAATTTAAGAATACATTTTAAAATTAATCTACTTTTCCATAATCTTATTCTAGCTATTAATAAAAATAATTTGGGATTGAATTTGCCATTAATAGCCAGAACAAAATCAGATATATTTACAGAATCTGGACTTGTGACCATTATTAATCAGTCATTAATTTGTGCTGGGAAATTCATAGTACAATTTTGTTTTAGGAATATGTATATTTCAGTGTCTTGGGACATCCTCCTGACGTGAAAGTTGCTATATAAATGCAAACTATTTATTATGTATATACAAATAAGTTGAGGGTTTCAAACTATTACATACCCTTTCTTATGCATTGTCATTCTGATTGGAAATATACACAAGCATCTTTCTAAATCAGCTTACAACAAAACACTTTGAAATATAGGGAACACCTTCAGTGCAGTGGGCCAATATTAAATCTAGGATAATAATAATAATAATCCGTGCATTTGGTATAGCGCCTTATCATGCTCTTGAGATGTCTCGAAGTCCTTCACAGAATATAACAAAGTGGATTGACTGTGAATTTTGTGGACGAACATGGCAGCCAATTGAGCACAGCAGTGTCCCACAAATAGTCATGGAGTGAATGACCACAATTTTTTTTGAGTAACATGAGGCACTGTGTAACTGTTGATACACTGGGATTGTACAAATTCCACTGTAATGTCAAAATAGAAATGACAGAAATGTATCTCCACTCTCCAACAATTCCACAAAATAAACCTTTCCTGCACTCCCATGTCCATTAGCAGTCTTTCACCCTACTTCCCCACAAAATATACCGTCAATTCACTTTACAGTATATTCTGTGAAGGGCTTTGAGGCATCTAGAAGACATGAAAAGCGCTATATCAAATGCAAGGATTATTATTATTATTATCCCATTAGGATGGAACAGACTTCCTTTTATAGCACCCCAAAGCCAATTGAGCTGGACTCACGTATAACGGTAGAGGAATACAAATATCTGAACCAAAAGGTGTACGCCTTCTTGTCATGCATATCTGGGATGTACATTGCCTGAGTCACACGTCTTGCATATTTCTGAACTGCTTAAGAACAATTTCTCACCAGACTGAATACAACAATTTCTTTCAGCTTGACTTGAGGTTTTTTTTTTGTCCTTAAGGTACTGTTTCAATAGTGGATACGATGTTTAAATCCATTTGAAGAAACACACTATGATATAGAACTGAAATGCTACACACTCATCTCTCTGCAAGTACTGCTTCTGTAATTTTTGGACAGATGCAGAAAAGATATTAACTCTGGAGGGCTAATAAGCAAAAACTGGCAAAAAATGTTTGCAATATTGTGGAGTCCTGTAGCTCAGTGGTTAGAGCACTCGCTTTGCAAGCGAGAGACCTGAGTTCAATTCCAGTCAGGGCGAAACCTTGGGCAAGTTTCCTTACTCCACACGCCTAATAATAATCCCTCCAAAAAAAAAAAAACAATAATAAATTGGTCATTTTCAATCTACGACTGTTTGTGGGACACTGCTGTGCGCAATTGGCTGCCGCGTTCGCCCACAAATATACAGTCAATTCACTTTACAGTTGTTCTGTGAAGCGCTTTGGGATGTCCTCTCGACGTGAAAAGCGCTATATCAAATGCAAGGATTATTATTATTATATATTCACTGAGCAAGAAGTGTTTTTGACATGGGTTTGGCAATCTTTGAAATAGCCAAAGATGATAAAATTACATGTAGACATGCAATACAAATGCAAACAATGCAAACATTTTGGTCAAATAAACAAGTACCAAGTGGGAAAATTGCAAATACTTAAAACTATCATGCAACAAAAGTCTGTTTGCCTAAAAAAAAGCTTAAATACTTAAGATACCACAAACTGAGCTGTTTTGCTGCCATTTCTACAACCCATGCACTAAAATGGATTTAAATATTTTGAAAATAAGTCACAAATCAGACCAGATTAATAACCAATTGTTTATTGTGCATTATTTATCTGTTCCACCATCCTCTATAACTTGGGTTTCTGTTTTTACTTCTCACAAAGTCTGTTCTGAGTTTGGTTTGTAGTACATGCCTTTATTAAAACAGTTGCACATATTTACAAGATTTGCAATGTCTTACCATCCAATTTTCCCTCTATCCCACATAATTAAAAGGTGCTTCCTCCTCTCCCACAGAACAAAGGAGAAACTGCAAATCAGAGGGAAGAAAAAAAATCACAAAATTTGGGAGTCTGGCTAGAACACCAAATTGTACATCACTACATAAATATGGCAGTATCACTGGATATGACAGCCGTACATACAGTTAACACATGTGTATATTTTGTTCAGTCAAATGACAATACACCATAGGCAATGATAAACAGATCTACATTTTATGCAATGACTGCTTCTCTCCTTTACATACTATTATATCATTTACTCAAGTTTGGGGAATCAATTTATAATAATAATTCAGGTTGCAGTAGAAAAGTAATCAAAATAAGGCACTATGAATATTACCTACATTTTGATAAACGAAAGGGGACCAAGACTTCAGCACTACAATCATTGCAGAGAACTAATTGTGAAACATTCAGTGGGCACACGCAGATGGCTGTTTGAATTAAGCCAGGACAATCGTATTTGTACCTTCCCTTTCCTTGTATTACTGTATATTGACTTAGTGCAGTTTTATGGGGGAAAAAAAACATTAAAACTACATTCTGCAGTCTTCAAATGCTGAATTCAACTCTGAACTCTAGTTTTCTGGTAGTGCAAGCTATTTAATGAAAAAACAAATACACTAATGACTTGGGAGCCTTGCCCCCAAATCACAACCACCATTTAAAGTCTCTGAAGATATTAGCAGAATGTCAGATGACTCGTTCTCCCCACCTCCAATATTGGCAAACTAATGGCCTAAGTTAAATAACTCTTGGGTGTTTTTTTTTTGCTAATATGAACATAACCTTACCTGATGCGTTACAACAACTGCAAAACAATGTTGGCAGCACATACCAGACATTTGAAGTAAAATCTCCACACAAGAGTATCACCACTTTTACAAAATATATTTTGCATTCAATCATTTGTAGCTTCTGAAGAAAAACAAAGCTGCAGAAATCAGAGTAAAATGGTGTGCAGCAGGGAAGGCCTATGCTTTGGTTGACAAACGGGTTCAGTTGCGCTTTGCATGCTCCTTGACATCTTCCTCGTCTGTATATTCTGACGGTTCATCCCCTGGTTTCAGCAGTCGGCCAACATAGTCATATTTTTCTGCAAGTTAGACGAGAATTCAATTTAATCACACATGCATTCTGAATTGAAATGATGCCTTGTGTTTTCACACAATTTACTTTTTGAGCAGCTTGCTCTGCTACACAAACTTAAATTGCTTTCCTATAGCCACTGCAACTTTAAGTAGTAATAATGATGTCCGAGATATTTCTCTTCTTCTTACAGGTATACCAGGTCACCAGCATCAATGTGTTTTCAAATTTCCTGCTAATTATTAGCCTGGTCCATATACTGCAACTCTGTTCTAAACATAGTCTAAATAATTGTTAGGACCATTTAAGACTAAGGGAGCAAAGTGACAGTGTTAAAGTTGCTGCCAACTATTACTTGGGGCATGGAAACTGAGAACAATTGATTTCAATTAGTGCTTAATGATGTGTTGAAGAGGGAATTGTACATATAGGAAGTGTCATCAGTGGCAACCAGTGCAAGTTGGGCATTTTTTTAATGAAGGAAGCTCGCAAGTCAACACTAAAAGCAGGTGTACTGTGCTTCTAGTCTACAGTAAACCACACCATAAGCGAGGCAGAACTATAACAAGGCAATTGATGTATCACTGTATACTGGTTTAGTACTATATTAGTGTTACCCTGTTTTAAGATAGATTTTGCCTGGGGTAAATATCTGCAATAACAATATAAGGTTAAATGTTTATGCCAGTTTACAGAAAGGTTTGGTTATAATTGACATTTTCACACAATTAGCAATAATCCAACAAATGAACTGTTTTGGAACACCTAATTATTTCAATTAGTGATTAATGATGTGTTCAAGAGGGAATTGTACATACAGTATCATCAGTGATGTACAGGTTGGCCATTGAAGGGGGTAAATTCAGAACAAATGTACAGAAATACTGCTTCAGTAAGTGAGTAGTAAACCTATTGAACAGGCTCCCTAGGGAGACGATGGAAGTAGTAAGTGTTGATTCTTTCAAGAACAAATTAGGTAGCTTTCTGTTAGGGAATAATATCTGGGGATACAGTATATAGTTTGGGACATGACGTGTCATGACAACTGCCAGGATGGTGGAAGGCGAACTGGATGGAGCTTGGTCTTCTTTCGCCAAGCAAATTCTTATGTTCTTAATTATAAAAACAGAAAAGTCCCAATGAAATTCAGTTCAGCAAACAGAAAGATGAGGAAGTGAACATGTAGCTACTCTCCAAACAGGCACAGTTTGTACATTTGTAGTTTGTACATCATTTGTACAGTTTGTACATCATTTTATTTTAAGCAAATTTAAAAAAAACTTAAAAGAAACCTTTTAATAAATTATATTCATAATGAGATAAATAATCTAGGCCAAATGCAGATCATTCAACATTTCAAATTGAGTCAGTATATCCACACTCCGTGATACTGGAAGTTAAGCAATTCTCTAATCTGCAAAGATCCAGAGAGCTAGCGGTGAACTATTCAAAAAAATACCTCAACCCCAAATCTGGACTGGTTTACTTATTCCAAAAAGGGAACATTAAATGGTCTCAATAGGATTCAAATCTGATTTTAGAATCACACTGAAAGCCTTTTTGGTTCACTGGTTAATTAATGTACCATATAGCCAGAATATACAAACCCTATTATGGAAAAATAGTGAAGAATTTATCTTGAATGGTATTTTGGTCTACAAGATGTTTGAATAAGGATATAAAACCAGCATAAAGTAATTTAAGTATACAAGTTTCTAAAATGCCACTGTTTCACTCCTAACTGTGTTATTGGAACTAATCAGAGTTGACACGATTTAGTTAAGTCATTGAAGACGTTACAACAACAACAACTTGGATTTATATAGTGCCCTCCACGCTGGACGGCGTCTCAGAGTGCTTCACAGTAACGGATCCCGGGGCCGAGCCAGGGGGAAGGGGAGGAAGGTGACCAAAGGCGCGGTCGAAAAGAAAGGTCTTCAGCTGAGACCTGAAAATAGGAAGAGCGGGGGCGAGGCAAAGGGAGTGAGGAAGGGAGTTACAAAGCCTTGGAGCGTAGTGGCAGAAGGCACGGTCGCTGATGGGGGAACGGAGGACTCGGAGGACAAGGAGAAGGTCAGACCCTGAGGACCGAAGGCAACGGGCACTGTTTTGAGGAGAGAGGAAGTCAGAGAGTTAGGGGGGTGCGGAGGAGGGGAGGGATTTGAAGATATGGGTGAGGATCTTGAAGTCGATCCTCTCTGGGATAGGCAGCCAGTGCAGTCTGGCAAGGACTGGGGTAATCGGGGAGCGGAGTTTCGTGCGGGTGAGAATGCAGGCGGCAGAGTTTTGAATGAGTTGGATTTTATGGATGGTAGTGGATGGGAGACCGGCCAAGAGGTGACAAAGGCATGGACCAGGGTTTCAGCGGCTTTTGGGGTGAGGTATTGGTGGAGACGGGCGATGCGACGGAGGTGGAAAAAGGCGGTGCTGGTGAGGGACCGGATGTGGGGGAGGAAGGATAATTGGGGGTCGAATCTGACGCCTAAGTTGCGTATGAGTTCGGAGAGTTTTAGGCGGAGGTCGGGCAGGTGAAGGAGGTGAGAACCGTTAGGTTTAAATGTTGACGAGAGCCAAGAGTATGGCTTCCATCTTGTCAACGTTCAGCTGAAGGAAATTTGCACTCATCCAGCCCCTGAGATCTGACAGGCAGGCTGACAGAACATCAGGGGACTGGAGGGGTCGCAAAGAGGTGAAAAAGTAGAGTTGGGTGTCGTCCGCATACATGTGGAAGTATTCTCACCCATGTCTGTGGATGACTTCCCCAAGAGGGAGCAGGTAGATCAGAAAGAGGAGGGGGCCAAGGATGGATCCTTGGGGTACCTCACAGGTGACCGGGTGAGAGCGGAAGGAGAAGCCGTTTGTGCAGATGTACTGCTGGCGGTTTGTGAGGTAGGACTCGAACCAGATGAGTGCGGTCCCACTGAGGTGGATGACGGAGGAAAGACCGTGGAGGAGGATGGTGTGATCGACTATGTTGAACGTGGCGGAGAGATCCAGGAGGACAAGGAGGCAGAGGGAGCCCTGATCACAGATAGAGAGGATGTTGTTTGTGACTTTCACAAGCGCAGTCTCTGTGCTGTGGGTAGGGTGGAAACTGGACTGGAGGGGTTCAAAGAGGAAGTGGGAGGAGAGGTGTGCACAAAGTTGATTGGCAACAACACGTTCTAGGACTTTTGCGAGGAATAGCAAGTTAGAAATAGGGTGGTCGTGGCTGGGGTTTGAGGGATCTAGGGAAGGTTTTTTGAGGAAGGGGGTGATGACAGCAGTTTTGAGGGGGGCAGGGACTGATCCGGAGGAGAGGGATTGGTTGATGACGTCAGCCAGTAATGGGCAGAGGAGGGGGAGCTGGGTGACCAGCAAGTTGGTGGAGAGTGGGTCGACGCAGCAGGTGGTGGGTTTCATGGAGGTGATGGTGGGTGAGAAGGAGGAGGGAGAGATGGGGAGGAAGGAATGTAGGATGGGGGTGCTGGTAGGAGCAGATGATGGGGAGGGTGAGGGGAACAGAGAGGGCATGGTGGTGGGTGACAAGGGGCAGGTGGGTGATGACGTTACATTTTGTTCTGACATGGTTGAGTAGATTTTCCATCCAACCATTAAAACCTGGCACTGCACTGTCTGCTTCAGATGCTGGGTTGATGGAGGACTTGATTTTAATAGTTTATTTTGATCCATCAATAGAAAGTACCTATCTGTTCCCCATTCCTCTTGGTTGATGCCCCAGTAGAAAAAAAACAACTAAAGGAGCTTCATCTTATGTGCACAGTAAAGTTGAAGATCACAACCACTTTACATGGTGACAAAGAAATTTCTTAAAGGGTAAGATATTTATAGTATTTCAGTCTCTCTTTGGAACTCCATTCCACAATCCCTTTGCCTTGCTCCCTCTCTTGCCTCCTTCAAGGCACGAATCAAGACCATCCTTTTTGACTATGCCTTCAGCCGCCCTTCTACCCCTTATGCCCTCCCTCATCCCAACCCTGCCCCCCACGCTCGGGTCCTGATCGCTGACTGTTCAATGTCCTCCCGACGAAAAGGCGCTTTATAAATGTAATTTTGTTATTGTTGTTGTAAGATGCCCATCAGAAAACTCTCAACAGTCTGTATCGAATACTATTTGGAATTAGGTATGAAGGGTCATTCCTCCAGGGGGAAAGTATATGTGTACTTGGCATGCATGAAACTGTCTGGTTTGGATACAGTTAAGCATTCTGATGGGTCAGAATGTCAGATATCCAGTTGACGAAACAAAAATTTAGTTGAATTCAACTTTCAGTTCGAACTTTTTTTCTTTAATGTAACGGGTTAAAATGGAACAAGTTTACAATGTTGAATACAACTAGAAAAGAAGAATACTTACCCATGAATTGCATCTCCCATTCTCCAACACTCTCCATTTGTACAGCATTTAAATCAGACAGATCATCGAACTCATCTCTAAGTGCATCTTTATCAAGACAGAAAGTTGCCAGCCCTCTAGAAGCATCTCGGCCAGCAAATATACCATAGGGACCATCTGTAAAAACAAAATCAACATATGTTGATCAGAAATGTACTGGTAAAGTGGAGTTTCCATGAATCAAAATAAATTTCTCCAAATTCTATTTGACAAACATATAACCTTCAAACACATGTATCTTAGTCAAAAGTTTGAATAGGTGGAATTTAATATAAGATGGAAAAGGAGTATTTGGGCTATGAAACGCCTCCTTTCTAATGGACCATTTGGACTCTGCTAGAACTCAACCCACTCAACCCGAAACCCTCATACACGCTTTCATTACTTCAAGGCTCGACTATGCAAACTCCTTGCTTGTTGGCTTCCCCAACTCCTCCCTCCATAGGCTGTAGATCATCCAGAACTGTGTAGCCTGTGTCCTCTCCCGCACTAGGCTCCGCGACCCTATCACCCCCATCCTTGCCCAACTCCTCTGGCTTCCCATCACACAGAGGATCCTGGTTCTCACCTTCAAAGCCCTCCATGGTCTTGCTCCCTCCTACCTCTGTGACCCCCTACCATTCTGTTCGCTCCCTCCGCTCAGTGGGCTCTGTCCTGCTTCACGTCCCCTGCCTAGTTCACCCCACTAATGGCAGGTGGGCCTTCTGCCACTCTGCACCCACCCTCTGGAACTCCATCCCGCAGTCCCTCCCCTCGCCCCCTCCCTTGCCTCCTTCAAGATCCATCTCAAGACCCTCCTCTTCGACCGTACTTTCAATCACCCTACTTCCCCCCCTCCACCCTCCCCAATCCCAACCGCCATCTCTGGTCTGAAACTGTCTGTCCAGCGCCTTGGGCCATCCTCCTGATGTGAAAGGCGCTTTACAAATGTAATTTTGTTGTTGTACCAGAGTCAACTCAGGAAAGAGAAATTCCTGGAATTCCTTTCCATGTAGACATGGGAGCAATGTTAGGATTCCTGTACAGGAAAAATCATTTCTAATTCCTTATTTCCTCAACTTCAGCAATAGAACAGTAAGATCACAGAGACCTGCAGAGGAACCAAAACTAATCTAAATTCTCTTGTAAATGTCATCAAGCAATTCTGGTCCAACAGTGACCCCTGACAAATCATCCTATACAGTGACCCCTGACAAATCATCCTATACAGTGATCCCTGACAAATCATCCTATACAGTGATCCCTGACAAATCATCCTATACACTGATCCCTGACAAATCATCCTTTACAGTGATCCCTGACAAATCATCCTTTTCAGTGATCCCTGACAAATCATCCTATACAGTGATCCCTGACAAATCATCCTATACAGTGATCCCTAACAAATCATCCTACACTGACAAGCCTCGAGACCTTACTTTTTACTCACCTCATCAAAATCTTCCAATTCATGCCCTCTTATCTGGGGGTTGAGCACTGAGTTTTGGGGTTTAGGGTTTGAAGGTTTCAACCATGAATAAATCCAGAAATACAATCACCATTTCCCATTTCTCCTATTATCCTGGCCAACAATCCCCAATTACAATTGGTTACTCACTCCATGGCTATTTGTGGAACACTGGCTGTCATGTTTTGCCCACAAAATGCACTGTCAATCCACTTTACCATATATTCTGTAAAGCGTTTTAAGATGTTCCAAATGCAAGGATTTTTATTGCCAAAATACCACCAAATGCAAGGATTATTATTATTATTTAAAGCAACATATTTAAAACATGCTTAGATGGTATTGTGTCCTACTCTTCCAAGGAAAGAGTCGATGGGCCGAATGGCCTCCTTCTGTGCCGTAACATTCTATGAATCTATGAAATTGCAATTAGCTAATTACAGGAGAACAGATTCCAGGCTATGAATCTGGTCACTACCAATCAATCCTCCACTTTTTTAGCTGTAAGTTGCGAATTTGTAAAGTGCTGGGGCAGGGGAAGAGGAGTAATCTGGCTGTCAATTCCTTATATTGATAAACTATTGCACAATTTCATCAAAAATGTTTCAATATAACAATGGTTATTCTAAATCTAAACCTGGGATACACTTTCACATTCACATCCCACTCCCTCTCTCCACCTTTAACCTCAATTCCGGGACCAACGTTGGTCTGACCAACTACCTGTCAGACATCAAATCCTGGATGAGTTGTAAATTTCTACAGCTCAATATCAACAAGTCTTCACCTAAAGTGCTTCACCATGTCCAGGATCGATTATTCCAATGCCCTGCTCGCCGGACTCCCCAGATGATCTCCCAAAAGCTGCAAACCATCCAGAACCCTGCAGTCTGCGTCCTCTCCTGCACCAGGCCCCCAAGCTCATCACCTCTAATTCCATCCCCCAGTAAATTAAAGATTCTCATCCTTACTTTCAAATCGCCTCCTGGCTCTCGCCACCTCCTATCTCTGTGACCTTCTGCTACCCTACTGACTGCCTCAACTCAGCAAACACCAGCCTGCTTCATGTCCCTTGGCCAATCATCAGTGTGCAAGCTTGCAGCTATTCTGCCCCCTCTCCAGGAAACTTCATCCTTGAGTCCATCCCATCCTTCAATCTTTTTCTCTGTGCTTTCAGGTAGCTGTAGTTTTGATCATCAACTACTGTGGCTCAGTGTCTAAGTATCCCATCAGTGTGGTAGTGAGCCATACCATCCATAAAGATGCACATTTCACTCTTGATCTAAGAGGTGAACTCAATTTTCCTGTGCCCAAAGTGGGGCATGGGCATGATATGTAGAGTGGAATTTCCTGCTCTCTACCTTGTGACCTTTTTCCAGTCTGCAATATTAGATAGGACAGGATCTCTTTCAGCTTGGTAGTTTTCAGAATTAAATAGTTACCATCTAGGTTCAACAGTGACTGATTCAATGAGGTACTGACAGCACTGTATCAAAATGCTTGCTCCTGGACTGCCTCTGAACAATGCCTTTTACATATAGAAACAGGAAAGATGAAAAGGACCTGATCAAATACACCCAAATATTTTACCCCCAAAATTATGCAACAATTCAGATAAACAAACAATTCACTCTTAACAAAAATATCAAAGAGATTAAATTATGACAGGACACTATTCAAAGAAAACAACCATAATAAAATGTATGTGGGCACTATGTATTAAACATCTAAAAGTTTAACATCACAGAGCTTTTTTAAAGAAAATCTGCGAGCCATATGGCGTTTCTAATTAACGAAAAATGACTAAGCTAGTGAGTGGTTGAGTGATTTAGTTTCGGCCTGGTTCATTTGGTAACACTTTTGCCTTGGAATCAGAAGATACTAGGTTCAAGACCCACATCAGGACTTTGAATTTGTAGTCTTGGCTGACGCTCTAATACAGTGCTGGGGGTATTTGCTGCATTGTTGGAGGTGCTGGCCTCTGGATGAATTGTAAACCAATGTCCCGTCTGCCTGGTCAGGTGGATATTAAAGATCCCATGGCACTATTTAAAAAGAGAAAGAAGTTTCTCCCAGTGTCCTGGCCAACAATCCCCCAAATAAAAATTGGTCACTCGCTTCATGGCTGTTTGTGGGACATTGCTGTGGGCAAATTGGTTGTGTTTACCTATAAAATAGAGTCGCTACACTTTACAGTATATCCTGTGAAGCGTTTTGAGATGTCCTGACATGTAAGTCATTAGATCAAATATAAGGATTATTATCATCAATATTTAATCAATGGTCTTGTCGAGTGAGCTAACAGTCAGGGTGAGTGCGGACGTCAATCAAAAACAGACTGCATTCCCTGCTCGGGAATCGAACCTAAGGTTTCACCCCAATACTTAAAGTCTGGCCTCACACACATATGGGTTAAATACTGGTGACTAAGGAACCAAAACAAGTCATTTTATTTTGTTTTTGTAGTGCTTTGTACTTTTTTTCTCTTTGGCTAGTTTGGTTTGTTCTAATGCACTCACAATTTTCATTCTCATTTCTTCTCCATATAATATATTACCTATATAAAATAGGTATTATATTATATTGTGCACATAATATAATACCTGTTATGTGCTCAATATAGGCAAATTATTTTGTTTGAAGATACTGGATATGAAACAAGTAGTGTTGCACTTTTACAATAAATAGTGTAATATTGATGGTATCTCCAGTTTGGTGTACAAAGTTAATGTGCCACAAAGTAAAATATACAACAACAAAAACAAATTACATTTTTATAGCTCCTTTCACATCAGAATATGTGTCCCAAGGTGCTGGACAGTCAAGGTTTGCACAGGAGCTGGGGTTGGAATCAAATTGGGGTGCAGGGCAAGTGATCGAATTGCAAGTGATGATCGAAAGCTGGCCAAAAAGGAAGGTCTTGAGACGGGCCTTGTAGCAGGCCCTGGAGGCGGCAAGTCAAATGGATTCTGGGATGGAGTTCCAGAGGGTGGGAGCAGAGTGGTTGAAGGCCTGACCGCTGATGGTGGGGTGGGCAGTGTGGAACAGCCAGTGTCCGTCAAGCGGAAGGAGCGGGTGGGTTGGTGTGGTTTTAGCAGGTCACAGAGGCAGGGAGAAAGGAGCAAGACCCTGGAGGGCTTTAAAAGAGAGGATGAGAATCTTAAACTCGATCCTCTGGGGGATGGGCAGCCATTGAAGCCAGACGAGGATGGGATGTTCAAGGTATAATTTATCAATAGACAAAGCAACTCTCGAAACTTCACTAGTGTTCACTTTGGGAAAATGAGAAGAGCATATTTTATTGATAAAAAGTTACTACAAATCACTCTTTTGCACCTTTTGGCAAGCAGCCAATCACATAGCAACAATTGGTAGCAGATCCGCAAGTAAAGGATTTTTTAAAAAAAATGCAAAGTGCACATTCAAGAATATTGTATTTCAAAGTGTACATTTAGCATTGAGAGAATAAGTAACAGATCTATTCTGAATGATGGCGAATATTTCAGTGTTGGGATTAAAGGAGACAGATCTATTTAAAACAGTAATGTCTGCAGATACCATCTTTGTACTTGCATACATCATCATAAACTATGGAGATAACATCTTCAAATATTTAAAATGTGCACGCAGCAGTCCTTCAACTTGTTACAAGTTTATGTCCTGCTGTTAACCGACTTTCAGGTGGAGATTTATTTACGATCTTACGCATCCATAAAAACACTGAAATTGACACGTATTCCTTCAGTACCGTGCATAGCACTGTATTTCTAGAAAAATTACTTTCCCTGAAAATAAATCATGCTGTGCAGTGAATGTAACTCTCCTTAGCAAGTTACCTGTGGGCATTTCATAACATTTCACAGACACAGTGACTGTCACACACATAGTGACTGTCACACACACACAGTGACTGTCACACACACAGTGACTGTCACACACACAGTGACTATCACACACACACAGTGACTGTCACACACACACAGTGACTGTCACACACACAGTGACTGTCACACACACACAGTGACTGTCACACACACAGTGACTGTCATACACACAGTGACTGACACACACACAGTGACTGTCACACACACAGTGACTGTCACACACACACAGTGACTGTCACACACACAGTGACTGTCACACACACAGTGACTGTCACACACACAGTGACTGTCTCACACACAGTGACTGTCACACACACAGTGACTGTCACACACACACAGTGACTGTCACACACACACAGTGACTGTCACACACACACAGTGACTGTCACACACACACAGTGACTGTCACACACACAGTGACTGTCACACACACAGTGACTGACACACACACAGTGACTGTCACACACACAGTGACTGTCACACACACAGTGACTGTCACACACACACAGTGACTGTCACACACACAGTGACTGTCACACACACACAGTGACTGTCACACACACACAGTGACTGTCACACACACAGTGACTGTCACACACACACAGTGACTGTCACACACACACAGTGACTGTCACACACACAGTGACTGTCACACACACAGTGACTGTCTCACACAGTGACTGTCTCACACACAGTGACTGTCACACACACAGTGACTGTCACACACACAGTGACTGTCACACACACACAGTGACTGTCACACACACAGTGACTGTCACACACAGTGACTGTCTCACACAGTGACTGTCTCACACACAGTGACTGTCACACACACAGTGACTGTCACACACACACAGTGACTGTCACACACACAGTGACTGTCACACACACACAGTGACTGTCACACACACAGTGACTGTCACACACACAGTGACTGTCACACACACAGTGACTGACACACACACAGTGACTGACACACACACACAGTGACTGACACACACACAGTGACTGACAGGTACACACACACAGTGACTGACACACACACAGTGACTGACACTAACACACAGTGACTGACAGGTACACACACACAGTGACTGTCACACACACAGTGACTGTCACACACACAGTGACTGTCACACACACAGTGACTGTTCACACACACAGTGACTGTCACACACACACAGTGACTGTCACACACACAGTGACTGTCACACACACACAGTGACTGTCAACACACAGACCAGTGACTGTCACACACACAGTGACTGTCACACACAGTGACTGTCACACACACAGTGACTGTCACACACACACAGTGACTGTCACACACACAGTGACTGTCACACACACAGTGACTGTCACACACACAGTGACTGTCCACACAACACCAGTGACTGTAACACACACAAAGCGACTGTCAGACACACACTGACTGTCACACACACAGTGACTGTCACACACACAGAGTGACTGTCACAGACACACAGCGACTGTCACACACACACAGTGACTGTCACACACAGAGTGACTGTCACACACACAGTGACTGTCACACACACAGTGACTGTCACACACACAGTGACTGTCACACACACAGTGACTGTCACACACACCAGTGACTGTCACACACACAGTGAGTGTCACACACACAGTAACTGTCACACACACAGTGACTGTCACACACACAGTGACTGTCACACACACACAGTGACTGTCACACACACACAGTGACTGTCACACACACAGTGACTGTCACACACACAGTGACTGTCACACACACAGTGACTGTCACACACACAGTGACTGTCACACACACAGTGACTGTCACACACACACAGTGACTGTCACACACACAGTGACTGTCACACACACACAGTGACTGTCACACACACAGTGACTGTCACACACACAGTGACTGTCACACCCACACAGTGACTGTCACACACACAGTGACTGTCACACACACACAGCTGACTGTCACACACAGTGACTGTCACACCACACAATGACTGTCTCACACAGAGTGACTTTCACACACACAGTGACTGTCACACCACACAGTGACTGTCACACACACAGTGACTGTCACACACACAGTGACTGTCACACACACACAGTGACTGTCACACACACAGTGACTGTCACACACACAGTGACTGTCACACACACAGTGACTGTCACACACACCAGTGACTGTCACACACACAGTGACTGTCACACACACAGTGACTGTCCCACACACAGTGACTGTCACACACACAGTGACTGTCCACTTGTGACTGTCACACACACAGTGACTCTCACACACACAGTGACTGTCACACACACAGTGACTGTCACACACACAGTGACTGTCACACACACAGTGACTGTCACACACACAGTGACTGTCACACACACAGTGACTGTCACACACACAGTGACTGTCACACACACACAGTGACTGTCACACACACAGTGACTGTCACACACACAGTGACTGTCACACACACAGTGACTGTCACACACACAGTGACTGTCACACACAGTGACTGTCACACACACAGTGACTGTCACACACACAGTGACTGTCACACACACAGTGACTGTCACACACACAGTGACTGTCACACACACAGTGACTGTCACACACACACAGTGACTGTCACACACACACAGTGACTGTCACACACACAGTGACTGTCACACACACAGTGACTGTCACACACACAGTGACTGTCACACACACAGTGACTGTCACACACACACAGTGACTGTCACACACACAGTGACTGTCACACACACAGTGACTGTCTCACACACACAGTGACTGTCACACACACAGTGACTGTCACACACACAGTGACTGTCAACACACACAGTGACTGTCACACACCAGTGACTTCCACACACACAGTGACTGTCACACACACAGTGACTGTCACAAACACAGTGACTGTCAAACACACAGTGACTGTCCACACACACAGTGACTGTCACACACACAGTGACTGTCACACACACAGTGACTGTCACACACACAGTGACTGTCCACACCAGTGACTTCACACACAGTGACTGTCACACACACAGTGACTGTCACACACACAGTGACTGTCACACACACACAGTGACTGTCACACACACAGTGACTGTCACACACACAGTGACTGTCACACACACAGTGACTGTCACACACACAGTGACTGTCACACACAGTGACTGTCACACACACAGTGACTGTCACACACACAGTGACTGTCACACACACACAGTGACTGTCACACACACAGTGACTGTCACACACACAGTGACTGTCACACACAGTGACTGTCTCACACAGTGACTGTTACACACACAGTGACTGTCACACACACAGTGACTGTCACACACACACAGTGACTGTCACACACACAGTGACTGTCACACACACAGTGACTGTCACACACACAGTGACTGTCATCACACACACACACACACAGTGACTGTCACACACACACAGTGACTGTCACACACACAGTGACTGTCACACACACAGTGACTGTCACACACACACAGTGACTGTCACACACACAGTGACTGTCACACACACAGTGACTGTCACACACACAGTGACTGTCACACACACAGTGACTGTCACACACACACAGTGACTGTCACACACACAGTGACTGTCACACACACAGTGACTGTCACACACACAGTGACTGTCACACACACAGTGACTGTCACACACACAGTGACTGTCACACACACAGTGACTGTCACACACACACAGTGACTGTCACACACACAGTGACTGTCACACACACAGTGACTGTCACACACACAGTGACTGTCACACACACAGTGACTGTCACACACACACAGTGACTGTCACACACACAGTGACTGTCACACACACAGTGACTGTCACACACACACAGTGACTGTCACACACACAGTGACTGTCACACACACAGTGACTGTCACACACACAGTGACTGTCACACACACAGTGACTGTCACACACACAGTGACTGTCACACACACAGTGACTGTCACACACACAGTGACTGTCACACACACAGTGACTGTCACACACACAGTGACTGTCACACACACAGTGACTGTCACACACCACAGTGACTGTCAACACACACAGTGACTGTCAACCATACTCACACACACAGTGACTGTCACACACACAGAGTGACTGTCACACACACACACACACAGTGACTGTCACACACACAGTGACTGTCACACACACACAGTGACTGTCACACACACAGTGACTGTCACACACACAGTGACTGACACACACACAGTGACTGTCACACACACAGTGACTGTCACACACACAGTGACTGTCACACACACACAGTGACTGTCACACACACAGTGACTGTCACACACACACAGTGACTGTCACACACACACAGTGACTGTCACACACACAGTGACTGTCACACACACAGTGACTGTCACACACAGTGACTGTCACACACACAGTGACTGTCACACACACAGTGACTGTCACACACACAGTGACTGTCACACACACACACACACAGTGACTGTCACACACACATAGTGACTGTCACACACACAGTTACTGTCACACACACAGTGACTGTCACACACACAGTGACTGTCACACACACAGTGACTGTCACACACACAGTGACTGTCACACACACAGTGACTGTCACACACACACAGTGACTGTCACACACACAGTGACTGTCACACACACAGTGACTGTCACACACACAGTGACTGTCACACACACACAGTGACTGTCACACACACAGTGACTGTCACACACACAGTGACTGTCACACACACAGTGACTGTCACACACACACAGTGACTGTCACACACACAGTGACTGTCACACACACAGTGACTGTCACACACACAGTGACTGTCACACACACAGAGTGTCTCACACACAGAGTGACTGTCTCACACACAGTGACTGTCACACACACAGTGACTGTCACACACACAGTGACTGTCACACACACAGTGACTGTCACACACACAGTGACTGTCACACACACAGTGACTGTCACACACACAGTGACTGTCACACACACAGTGACTGTCACACACACAGTGACTGTCACACACACAGTGACTGTCACACACACAGTGACTGTCACACACACACACACACACAGTGACTGTCACACACACACAGTGACTGTCACACACACAGTGACTGTCACACACACAGTGACTGTCACACACACAGTGACTGTCACACACACAGTGACTGTCACACACACAGTGACTGTCACACACACACACACAGTGACTGTCACACACACAGTGACTGTCACACACACAGTGACTGTCACACACACACAGTGACTGTCACACACACAGTGACTGCACACACACACACACAGTGACTGTCACACACACAGTGACTGTCACACACACAGTGACTGTCACACACACAGTGACTGTCACACACACAGTGACTGTCACACACACAGTGACTGTCACACACACAGTGACTGTCACACACACAGTGACTGTCACACACACAGTGACTGTCACACACACAGTGACTGTCACACACACAGTGACTGTCACACACACAGTGACTGTCACACACACAGTGACTGTCACACACACAGTGACTGTCACACACACAGTGACTGTCACACACACAGTGACTGTCACACACACAGTGACTGTCACACACACAGTGACTGTCACACACACAGTGACTGTCACACACACAGTGACTGTCACACACACAGTGACTGTCACACACACAGTGACTGTCACACACACAGTGACTGTCACACACACAGTGACTGTCACACACACAGTGACTGTCACACACACCAGTGACTGTCACACACACAGTGACTGTCACACACACAGTGACTGTCACACACACAGTGACTGTCACACACACAGTGACTGTCACACACACAGTGACTGTCACACACACAGTGACTGTCACACACACAGTGACTGTCACACACACACAGTGACTGTCACACACACAGTGACTGTCACACACACAGTGACTGTCACACACACACAGTGACTGTCACACACACACACACAGTGACTGTCACACACACAGTGACTGTCACACACACACACAGTGACTGTCACACACACAGTGACTGTCACACACACAGTGACTGACACACACACAGTGACTGTCACACACACAGTGACTGACACACACACAGTGACTGTCACACACACAGTGACTGTCACACACACAGTGACTGTCACACACACAGTGACTGTCACACACACACAGTGACTGTCACACACACAGTGACTGTCACACACACACAGTGACTGTCACACACACAGTGACTGTCACACACACAGTGACTGTCACACACACAGTGACTGTCACACACAGTGACTATCACACACACACAGTGACTGTCACACACACAGTGACTGTCACACACACACACACAGTGACTGTCACACACACAGTGACTGTCACACACACAGTGACTGTCACACACACAGTGACTGTCACACACACACAGTGACTGTCACACACACAGTGACTGTCACACACACAGTGACTGTCACACACACAGTGACTGTCACACACACAGTGACTGTCACACACACAGTGACTGTCACACACACAGTGACTGTCACACACACAGTGACTGTCACACACACAGTGACTGTCACACACACAGTGACTGTCACACACACAGTGACTGTCACACACACAGTGACTGTCACACACACAGTGACTGTCACACACACAGTGACTGTCACACACACAGTGACTGTCACACACACAGTGACTGTCACACACACAGTGACTGTCACACACACAGTGACTGTCACACACACAGTGACTGTCACACACACAGTGACTGTCACACACACAGTGACTGTCACACACACAGTGACTGTCACACACACAGTGACTGTCACACACACAGTGACTGTCACACACACAGTGACTGTCACACACACAGTGACTGTCACACACACAGTGACTGTCACACACACAGTGACTGTCACACACACAGTGACTGTCACACACACAGTGACTGTCACACACACAGTGACTGTCACACACACAGTGACTGTCACACACACAGTGACTGTCACACACACAGTGACTGTCACACACACAGTGACTGTCACACACACACAGTGACTGTCACACACACAGTGACTGTCACACACACACAGTGACTGTCACACACACAGTGACTGTCACACACACAGTGACTGTCACACACACAGTGACTGTCACACACACAGTGACTGTCACACACACAGTGACTGTCACACACACAGTGACTGTCACACACACAGTGACTGTCACACACACAGTGACTGTCACACACACACAGTGACTGTCACACACACAG
This sequence comes from Callorhinchus milii, assembly GCF_018977255.1. Lineage (NCBI taxonomy): Eukaryota > Metazoa > Chordata > Chondrichthyes > Chimaeriformes > Callorhinchidae > Callorhinchus > Callorhinchus milii. Next base: position 12,997,233 of record NW_024704742.1, on the reverse strand, counting down.
TGACTGTCACACACACAGTGACTGTCAGACACACACTGACTGTCACACACATAGTGACTGTCACACACACAGTGACTGTCACACACACAGTGACTGTCTCACACACACACAGTGACTGTCACACACACAGAGTGACTGTCACACACACAGTGACTGTCACACACACAGTGACTGTCACCACACACACAGTGGTCACACACACAGTGACTGTCACACACACAGTGACTGTCACACACACAGTGACTGTCCTACACACACAGTGACTGTCACACCACAGATACACACAACAGTGACTGTCACACATGACTGTCACACACACAGTGACTGTAACAAACACAGTGACTGTCACACACACAGTGACTGTCACACACACAGTGACTGTCACACACACAGTGACTGTCACACACACAGTGACTGTCACCCACACAGTGACTGTCCACCAGTGACTGTCACACACCTAGTGACTGTCACACACACAGTGACTGTCACACACACAGTGACTGTCACACACACAAGTGACTTCACAACATATCACACACAGTGACTGTCTCACACCCAGTGACTGTCACACACACAGTGACTGTCACACACACCAGTGACTGTCACACACACACAGTGACTGTCACACACACAGTGACTGTCCACACACAGTGACTTGGTCACACACACAGTGACTGTCTACACACACAGTGACTGTCACACACACAGTGACTGTCACACACACAGTGACTGTCACACACACAGTGACTGTCACACACCCACAGTGACTGTCACACACACAGTGACTGTCACACACACAGTGACTGTCACACACACACAGTGACTGTCCACCACACAGTGACTGTCACACACACACAGTGACTGTCACACACACAGTGACTGTCACACACACACAGTGACTGTCACACACACAGTGACTGTCACACACACAGTGACTGTCACACACACAGTGACTGTCACACACAGTGACTGTCACACACACAGTGACTGTCACACACACAGTGACTGTTCACACCACACACACAGTGACTGTCACACACACAGTGACTGTCACACACACACAGTGACTGTCACACACACAGTGACTGTCACACACAAGTGACTGTCACACCAGTGACTGTCACACACACAGTGACTGTCACACACACAGTGACTGTCACACACACACAGTGACTGTCACACACACACAGTGACTGTCACACACACAGTGACTGTCACACACACAGTGACTGTCACACACACAGTGACTGTCACACACACACAGTGACTGTCACACACACATGACTGCACAGTGACTGTCACACACACAGTGACTGTCACACACACAGTGACTGTCACACACAACACAGTGACTGTCACACACACAGTGACTGTCACACACACAGTGACTGTCACACACACACAGTGACTGTCACACACACAGTGACTGTCACACACACAGTGACTGTCACACACACAGTGACTGTCACACACAGTGACTGTCACACACACACAGTGACTGTCACACACACACAGTGACTGTCACCAACACACCACACAAGTGACTGTCACACACACAGTGACTGTCACACACACAGTGACTGTCACACACACAGTGACTGTCACACACACAGTGACTGTCACACACACAGTGACTGTCACACACACAGTGACTGTCTCACACAGTGACTGTCACACACACAGTGACTGTCACACACACAGTGACTGTCACACACACAGTGACTGTCACACACAGTGACTGTCACACACACACAGTGACTGTCACACACACACAGTGACTGTCACACACACACAGTGACTGTCTCACACACAGTGACTGTCACACACACAGTGACTGTCTCACACACAGTGACTGTCACACACACAGTGACTGTCACACACACAGTGACTGTCACACACACAGTGACTGTCTCACACACAGTGACTGTCACACACACAGTGACTGTCACACACACACAGTGACTGTCACACACACAGTGACTGTCTCACACACAGTGACTGTCTCACACACAGTGACTGTCACACACACAGTGATACTGACCCTGTCCATAGAATTTCTTGCCTTTGGTCACGTCGAACACTTTGCCGTTGACGGCGAGCAGGAGGCGGGCGCTGCTGACGCCGTCATACTGTCTGAGTTGGTCCAGACTCAGGTCGCGCCGCTTCATCCTCGGCAGCGCCGCCTCCTGCCCTCCCGCCCTGTGCCCGCCCGCTCTGCTCCTGCGGTACAGCCGGTAAACCCCGAGCAGCGCCAGCAACAGCAGGGCCAGGCCGCCCACCCCCAGCCCTCCCGCCCCGGACAGCTCCTCCCGGGCAGCCGCCGCGCCATCCCCCTCCGCCTCCGTGCCGCCCGCCATGGCCGCCCGTCAGCCCCGCCCACACCGTGTGCCCGCTTCCCATTGGTCACCCGTCTCCACCCCACCCCGCCCCCTCCTGGTGTCCCCGCCCCGCACCGTCCCTCCCTGGTGTGCCCCCCTCCTGGTGTGCCCCCCTCCTGGTGTACCCCCCTCCCTGGTGTGCCCCCCTCCCTGGTGTGCCCCCCTCCTGGTGTGCCCCCCTCCTGGTGTGCCCCCTCCCTGGTGTGCCCCCTTCCTGGTGTACCCCCTCCCTGGTGTGCCCCACTCCTGGTGTGCCCCCCTCCTGGTGTACCCCCCTCCCTGGTGTGCCCCCTCCCTGGTGTGCCCCCCTCCTGGTGTGCCCCCCTCCTGGTGTGCCCCCTCCCTGGTGTGCCCCCTTCCTGGTGTACCCCCTCCCTGGTGTACCCCCCTCCCTGGTGTGCCCCCTCCCTGGTGTGCCCCCTCCTGGTGTGCCCCCTCCTGGTGTGCCCCCTCCTGGTGTGCCCCCCTCCTGGTGTACCCCCCTCCCTGGTGTACCCCCCTCCCTGGTGTGCCCCCTCCCTGGTGTGCCCCCCTCCTGGTGTACCCCCCTCCCTGGTGTGCCCCCCTCCTGGTGTGCCCCCCTCCTGGTGTGCCCCCCTCCCTGGTGTGCCCCCCTCCTGGTGTGCCCCCTCCCTGGTGTGCCCCCCTCCCTGGTGTGCCCCCTCCCTGGTGTGCCCCCTCCTGGTGTGCCCCCTCCCTGGTGTGCCCCCCTCCCTGGTGTGCCCCCTCCTGGTGTCCCCGCCCCGCACCGTCCCTCCCTGGTGTGCCCCCCTCCTGGTGTGCCCCCTCCTGGTGTACCCCCTCCCTGGTGTCCCCCCTCCCTGGTGTGCCCCCTCCCTGGTGTGCCCCCTCCTGGTGTGCCCCCCTCCCTGGTGTGCCCCCTCCTGGTGTGCCCCCCTCCCTGGTGTGCCCCCCTCCTGGTGTGCCCCCCTCCTGGTGTCCCCCCCCCGTCCCTCCCTGGTGTGCCCCCTCCTGGTGTGCCCCCTCCTGGTGTACCCCCCTCCCTGGTGTGCCCCCTCCCTGGTGTGCCCCCCTCCTGGTGTGCCCCCTCCTGGTGTGCCCCCTCCTGGTGTCCCCGCCCCGCACCGTCCCTCCCTGGTGTGCCCCCCTCCTGGTGTACCCCCTCCCTGGTGTGCCCCCCTCCCTGGTGTGCCCCCTCCCTGGTGTGCCCCCCTCCCTGGTGTGCCCCCATCCCTGGTGTGCCCCCTCCCTGGTGTGCCCCCCTCCCTGGTGTACCCCCCTCCCTGGTGTGCCCCCTCCCTGGTGTGCCCCCCTCCCTGGTGTGCCCCCCTCCTGGTGTGCCCCCCTCCTGGTGTGCCCCCTCCCTGGTGTGCCCCCCTCCTGGTGTGCCCCCCTCCTGGTGTGCCCCCCTCCCTGGTGTGCCCCCCTCCTGGTGTGCCCCCTCCCTGGTGTGCCCCCTCCCTGGTGTGCCCCCTCCCTGGTGTGCCCCCTCCCTGGTGTGCCCCCCTCCTGGTGTGCCCCCCTCCTGGTGTGCCCCCCCGCTCACATCTCCTCCCGTCACAGAGGCTGCCAGGTATTGCAGTCTTTCAAGTTGTGTGGATTTGCACACGCGTGTCCACCAGTCTGACACGTGGGTTCGGAAAACAACAGCGGCTTATGTTGACATCGCACCCCTCATGCACATTAGCGCTCCAGAGCGCTTTCCAGTGGAGAGACACAATTCCTAGCGGGGGGGAGTGACTGTAGGCACGGTCAAAGAAGACCTGAAGATGGTGAGACGGAGCCTGGGGGCTGAAAGTGCAGTCACTGATGGTGGAGCAGAGGAGACGAGGCTGGGCCGCCTCCCTGCCTGAGGCACTATAGAAATCCTAGTTTTTGTTGAGTCCAGAGCTGGCTGAGCGGGTAGTGGAGTGGGGAGAAAGCAGGTGAGAAAGGTAGGGAGGTGCCAGGGCATGAAGGGATTTGAAGACGAGTGTGAGGATCTTGAATTCAATCCGTTCTGTGATAGGGAGCCAATGGATCCCAGCGAGGACTGTTGTGATGGTTGTACAGAGTTTGGGGAACTGGGGAGACCGGCAAGGAAGGCATTGGAATACTTGAGGAGGGAGATGACAAATGCGTGACTGAGGGTTTCAGCTGCATTGGAGATGAGGTACGGTTGGAGGCGAATTATGTGCCCAGGGTGGTGGAAAGCAGTCCTGTTCAGCAATCAGATGTGAGGTAAGAAGGACAGTTGGGGTTCAAACCTGATTTTTGGTGGGGGCTACTGCTGGCATTTAACCAGTTAGCAACACCATACCTGTTAGGGCTTTGGCTTTAACAGGAATTACGTGCGAAGAATCCTTGCCCCCAGTGCCTGGTCTGCCTTTCCAGGCTGGCTGTGCTTTCATCAGCAGTGCCCTGTGCACTACTGCAGACCCGCCTGGCTCAGGAATCAGACATGAGAGACCACCACAGAAGATTGGCTCAATTCTGACATTTTTTGACAAGAATGTGGTCTTAGAGCCAACTTAGCCCCAAGAAGACTCCATGTACCTCTCCGACAAGTTACCAGTTGATCATTTGACATCCTGAACGCAATTCGTTTGAAAGAAAAAGAATTAGCATTCCACCTGCATGCGCTGCAGGGCATAGCTACCTCTGTGCGCCCATCTATGTATGTGTTTGTCTACCTGCGACTCTATGAATGTGTTTGGACCCGCCTGTGTGTTTGATAGACTGTGTTGGCCAGTTGCCAGGTCACCACTGAGACTAGCTGCAGCCATGACACGAGCGCTGTACTTGTGATGCTGGTGAGAATTTGAGAAGCTGGACAAGTCTCCGTCAATCAAATGCCAGCTCACACGCCCAAGTTCACTCCATTCCCAAAAGGGAATCATCAAGCAAGTTCTGATTATTTTTCAAGTGTAATTATTCTTTAGTGATCATGGTTAATTCAAACATATCCTCACATTAATAAGGCTCACGCTTTGTACTGTATTTATGTTAACACTCATTATCATGAGTTTGCTATCTGACTCGTTCCATTACAGGTCAGTCGGTCAATGATTGCTTCTGGCATGCATCCCTGTACAGTGAGCAGGGGTGAAAAGGTTTTGCAGTATAGGGCTGCATGCTGTTTGGTTAATATAATCACATGAAAGGGAGAAATCATTTTGCAAAATATACAGTCAATTCACTTTACAGTATATTCTGTGAAGTGCTTTTAGAAGTCTCGAAGATGTGATAAGGCAATGTATCAAACGCAAGGATTATTATTAAGCAAATCTATCAAATCTCATTCAACTTATTTTGGTTTAAAAATTTGAACTATTTTAAATGTCTACGATGCTAATAAATGCACTGCCCGGCTCAATCGTACCTTCTTGTCTCTTGAGTCAAGGTTGTGCATTCAAGCCCCACGTTGGGAATTTGATCTGATAGTCTCATAATAAAATAATAATACTCCTTGTCTTTGATAAAGTGCCTTATTACATAATTGAGACATCTCAAAGTGCTTTGTAGAATATATTGTAAAGCGGATTGACTGTATTTTGTGGGCGAATCACAGCAGCCACTTGCGTGCAGCAGTGTCCCACAAACAGTTGTGGATTGAGTGACTTTTTTGAGGAATTGACTTTAGCCCCGGAAAGCGATCTGCTGATTGACTAACAACTGGGTTTCTACTTACTGCTAGGTAAACAGAGGCGCGTGGAGTAAGGAAACTTGTCTATGGTTTTGCCTCACTCAGAAATCGAACCAGGGTCCTTGCTTGCGAGGCGAGCCCGCTAACCACTATGCTACATGAGGCTTCAATGCATTGCTAGCAGAGGTCCTTTGAATTAAACATTAATTAGAATCCTTACATTTGGTATAGTGTTCAGAGGATGTCCCAAAGAGCTTCACGGGATACGCTGTAAAGTTCAGTGACTGTGTTTCGTGGGCAGATGCAGCAAACAGTAAAGTTGGGAGTGACTGTATGCTTGTGGGTATGAATGGACAATTTGCACATAGCAATGTCCTACAAATAGCCATGACCTGAATGACTAAATTTATTAGGGGGATTGTTGGCCAGGACACCAGTAAAAACTTCCTCTTCTTTCGAATTAGTGCCATGGAATCTTTAATGTCCACCTGAACAGGCAGACTAAGGCCTTGATTTAGCATGAATGGATAGCTAGCTAGCCAAAGAACAAATGGAAATTTATTTCACAGTGGTTAGAATATGGAATGCCCTGCTGGGAGCAGTAGTTGAGACAGAATCCATATTAGCAGTCAAAAAAGAACTAGATAAACATCTAAAAAGGTGTAAGACACTCGGGTATGGTAAAAAGCAGGTAAATGGGACTGAAAGGATTGCTCTCAAAAGAGTCAGAATAGACATAATGGTCTGCATGACTTTTATATATTGTAAATTTCTATGGTTCTGTTGCAGTTTTGATAGTCCGGTTCCTGAGCCAGAAATGGATGCAGTATTGCCAGGGTACTGTTGATGACAGACCAGCCAGCCTGGCTCATTGGCAAGACTGGGGAGCAAGGATTCTTTCCACTCAGCTCCTGTTAAAACTGTAAACCAAAGCTTCTAACGGATAGGATTATCCTAGCTGGACAAGCAGTGGGAAACTTGCCATACAGCGATATCAATGGCAAGCTATGCAGTTTTAGTTGGTCAGACTCAAACAGTGCCTCAACGAACACTCTTGAGATTCCCAAGCCTTGGGTCTTGCCAACCTGCACCTTATTCTCTTCAGAAACACTATAGGTACGCAGGATGCAACCCTCCAGGGATAGACTGTGCATTGCATTCCAAACATGGGAATTTCTGACTGTTTGGCTTATGTACTCTTAAGCGTGGCATTGGGATTCACATGTCCACTGCCCATTAAACAAATAATAAAATAATCCTTTCATTTGATATAGCACCATATCAGGTCATTGAAATATCTCAAAGCACTTCACATTATATACTGTAAAGTGAATTGACTGATTTGTGTGCAAAATGTGGCAGCCAATTGCACACAGCAGTGTCCCACAAACAGTCTTGAAGATTGAGTGAACAATTTATTTAAAAAATTTTTTTGAAGGGATTATTATCCCCGGAAAGCAAACCGCCATTCAACTAACAACCGGGTTCCTGCTTGTTAGATAAACAGATGGAGTAAGGAAACTTGCCCAATGTTTTGCCCTGCTGGGAATCAAACCCAGGTTCTCTCACTTGCGAGGCGAGTGCTCAAACCACTAAACTACAGGACTTCACTGAGGTCAAAGGTCAGAACGGTATGGGTTCAAACCCCATGTTAGGACTTTGTGCTCAGACTTGGTGACACTCAAGTACACTGATGGTTAAGTGATGCATTGTTGGAGGTGTCTTTCAGATGAGGTGTTAAACTAAGATTCATCTGAAGGTTAAGATCACATGGTACTACCTAAAGGAAAGCAGTTTCTCCTGATATTCTGGCTCCAGATAAATTGAACATTCACTTCATGGCGGTTTGTGGGACATTGTTCTGCATACAATGACTGGCAGTGGCTGTTTACAAATACAGTCATTACACGTACATCATTTCCCAATGGAATGCTTCAAAAAATTGATGTTGTAGGCTATATATCAAACGCAAAACAATGAGCTGCACATTTCATATTGATTACTAAAGAAGTGGCAGCACAATTAGGCAATAAGTATACTACTTAGGATTCTAGTATTAATTAAAGCAACAGCACCATCTAGAGCAGGAGTGGGCAAAAGATAGCCCGCGGGCCATATCCAGCCACCAAATGATTCTATCCAGCCCGTCATTGTGCCTAGCAATACAAAAAATTATAGTTTGTTCAGTCCCAGAAAGTCGCACAAATTTCTCATTTGAACCTGACCGGGAACATCAGCCAATCACACTGCTTAGTTGAGCGTACGCTCCCTTAAGTGTTGAATCAGGCTGACGTCAGAAATGTACGGATCGGCAAATTTTCAGACACAGCAATACTTTTCATTGATGAGGACGTTAATTATAAATGAGTTTATCAAAGAACCGGAAAGTGGACGCAGAAGGCAGAATATTCAACAAAGAATAGATTGTTTTTACCAGTGTGGGTGGAAAATAAAACAAATAAAATAAAAATAAATTAAAAAATAAACAGAAAATAAAAACTGTGCAGTTACAAAATAACGTAAGCAATTTTGCATGTTTTTCACTGGCACTCGATGAGAGTTGTGATGTCAAAGACACAGCCCAGTTGATAATTTTTATTCGAGGTATCACCAAACATTTGAGCTCACAGAAGAATTGGCAGCAATGCAGTCAATGATAGATACAACAACTGAAGAAGACTTTTTGGAGGTAATAAATAGGTGTATCTTAAAATTAGGTATGGAAAAAATTGGTAAATGTGACCACCGATGGAAACCCAAATCAGACAGATAAAAATGTTGGGTTACTGAAAAGAATTCAAGATCAAGTCAAAAAAACAAACCCAGAACAGAATATTGCTTTTCTACACTGCATTATTCACCAAGAGGTCCTCTGTAAACAGAGTGTTCTAAAACTAAGCAATGTCTTGGACAGTTATGAGGTGGTCAACCACATTAAACCACAGGCAATTGTAACTCTGTTTGAGGAATTGGAATCCGAGCACACGGATGTTCTGTATCACACACATGTAAGACGGCTTAGTTTAGGAAAGGTCTTGAAAAGAGTGTGGAAACTGAGAACAGATTGATTGATTTTTGGACATGAAACAAAAAGATTTGGGTTTCCCACAGCTGAATGACTCGAATTAGCTCTGATTTCGCATTTGCCATTGATATCATGGGCCACATGAATGAACTGAATTCAAAACTGCAACAGAAGGGAGTCTTTGTTCACGATTTGCATTGCAGTGTCAAGTCATTTACGATGAAATTATTTATTTTATCGCGTCAGATAGGAAACAGGCTGTTTGCCCACTTTCCAACTGTTTGCGATCAAAGCCTTAAAAAATATACTTCGTCACTTCTTGACTTACATGCTGAATTTTCTCACTGATTCCAGGATTTCAATTTGATTGAAACTGACCTGTCTTTGGTCTCTTCACCTTTCTCATTTGATGATGACAAAGCCCCATTTGACCTCCAACTCAAGCTTATTGACCTGCAATGTGATCCATTGCTTGCGGAGCAATTCAAATCAATGCCGCTTCCCAGTTTTTACGCCTCTCTTAATGAATATACCTTTCCAAAAATAAAGGCTCATGCCCAGAGGATGCTTGTGCTGTTTGGATCAACATACATATGTGAGGAGACATTTTCTGTGATGAAATTGAACAAATCGAAACATAGATCTGTGATGACTTCCAGTAGTGATCTTCTGGACAACAATCAGAAATAAGAACACCCTACAAAAGGCAGTTCTGACGAAAGGTCATTGACCTAAAACGTTAACACAATTTCCTTTATCCATAGATGCTGCCTGACCTGCTGCATGTTCCCAGCGATTTCTGTTTCTATATAAGAACACCCTAACTCATTTCCCCACACTGTCTGGCAACTTTCCTGCTGCTTGTCTAGTAAGGACCACCCTACCCATTAGTGCTTTAGCTTGCACGTTAACCAGCAGTACTCTGCATTGCAACGACGGAGACAATGCCTGACTTCAATTGTCTGGTTGAAGCACATTAGCGCTTTCATTCTTCCCACTGAGTGAGCTTCTCACATTCTCATTAATATTGAATAAATGTCTGCTAATGAGTTGTTTTTATTTAACCTAATTTTAATGAATGTCAATTATATAGTCTTTATTTTATGCATGCACAAGTGTAACACTTGATTTTGAGCTATTATTAAGCATGTGGCCTGTGAAGCTTACCAAAACTCGTGAAGTGGTCTGCCAGCCAAAATAATTGCCCACCCCTAATCTAAGGAATAAGAAAACCGTAATAATTTGAGTTCTACACAATATTTCATTGCCCACCGATGTGATGGCATACTTCACAAAGTTATGTACTGGATTATAAATTGGTGTACACCATTTTATTCTATAATTAATGTGGTTATTTTTATTGTGTTAAAATATTAACAATCTTAAATCTTAGATACAATTGCAGCAGGTCACAGAAGGGATCAAATGGCTCACAACTTGTCCTTAAGCACACCAGAGTACTAGAAACCTATCCAAAAAACAAGTTGGCAGTATGCAGTTGAGAGGTGGCAGGGTATGTAAAGGGAATTGCAATTGCACCAGAAAGCCACTATTTTATGAGAGGTAGGAGAAAAAACACTTTTATTTTTTTAACAGTCATAAAATTATACATGTACACACATCCTTGTTTTATTTCCTACCCCTTTGTTTTCTCTATTTTTTTCTCCTTTCTCCTCTTAAAATTGTTTGTAAGTTCCTTTTCTTGCATTTGAGTAATATTTCACAGACACATCAGTCACCCTAAAAAACTTAGCCTCACCCAAGTGACTACATGGGAGGCTTCACAGAGTGTACATTCATAGCTCAGCCCGATGGTGTCCTTAGGATCCACTCACATATGCAACTTCCAGTAGTGATCTTCTGTTCAACAATCAGAAATAAGAACACCCTACAAAAGGCAGTTCTGACAAAAGGTCATTGACCTGAAACGTTAACTCACTTTCTTTTCTCCATAGATGCTGCCTGCCTGCTACATGTTCCCAGCGACTTCTGTTTCTATATAAGAACACCCTAACACATTTCCCCACACTGTCTGGCAACTTTCCTGCTGCTCGTCTAGATAGGACACAGTTAGGGCTTTAGCTTGCACGTTAACAGGCTCCGAGTGGGAAGAATCCCTGCCCCCAGTGACTGGTCTGTTCCTCCAAGTTCTGCCAATGAGCCAGGCTGGCTGTGCTGTTATCCAGACTTGCCTGGCTTAGGAACTCGATTACCAAGCCTTCCACATGGGTAAAAATAAATAATAATCCTTGCATTTGAGATTGAGACATCTAGACGACAGATAAGGCTCTAAGCACTTTACGGTATCTACTGTAAAGTGATTTTGACTGTATATTGTGGGCAAAACACAGCAGCCAGTTGCGCACAACAATGTTCCACAAACAACTATGAAGTGAGTGAGTATTTGGATCACTGGAAAGGACACCAGGAGAATCTCACTCTTCTTTTCAATCAGTACTATGGGATATTAATATCCATGTGAATAGGCAGACAGGATCTGTTTAATGTCTCATCCAAAGCACTGCACCTCTTCCAACGCAACATACCCCTAGCACTGCATTGTCATTGAAGGCCAGCTTAGACTATGTGATTCCAAGTCCCATTGTGGGTCTTGAAATCACAACCTTCTGACTCGGAGACGAGATTGCTACCACTGACCCAGGCTGGTGGGCTCGGTTCTGATATTTCATTGCCAAACATGTCACCATGGAGCCACTTCAGTTTATCTCCACAACCAATGAGGATAGACATTAGTTGGTCATTTCTGCCACAGTATAATAAGTTGCATTTATATACAGTACTTACTTGCAGCCTGGTTCAGTTAGTAGAACTTTCACCTCTGGCTACGGGTTATCAAGTTAGGTTTTCAAACTTTGAATTCAGATCGTCTAGGCTTACACTGCTGGTGGAGTACTGAATTAGTTGGTATGCTCAATAATGATAACCCTTGCATTTGATGTAGCGCCTTATCACATCTTTGAGACATCTCAAAGCGCTTCACAGAGTATATTGTAAAGTGAATTGACTAGAATTTGTGGGCAGCCAATTGCACACAGTAGTTTCCCACAAACAGTCATGGATTGAAATGATCAAATTATTTTCTAAAAAAATGTTTTGGGAAGGGATTATTACTACAGGTGAAGCGATCCGCCAATCAACTAACAACCGGATTGCTACTTACTGCTAGGTAAACAGAGGCATGTAAGGCAGGTAAGGAAAGTTGCTTAACAATCCACCCTGCCCAGGAATCAAACCCAGGTCCTCCCGCTTGTGAGGCGAGTGCTCTAACCACTAAGCTACAGGACTCCAGAGTCTGAGAGCACGGGGAGCAGAGAGAATCACAAACTGGATGGATGGGTTAGGATAGTCCACGACATTGCTAAAATGCTGGCTGAATTTGAAAGCTCACCCCTTTAATATAAAACACTCACTTTTTCCTATTAATATTCCTACCTTTTCACTCCTTCCCAGTCTCGTGAAGGAATCTTATCTGTGGCCTGTTAGAGGAATATGGCTGACTTAAAATTCAGGTTGAAAGGCAGGCAGCCAGCAATGGTTTTAAACTGCGGTTTTAATCCCCACCCAACAAATTGATTTTTTTGTGGCCTAGCTGGTCAAGCACCAGGAAAGCTTGACTTTCATTTTATTTGTGGCTATTTGGTGTTAGTGAGTTAAACTCCAGCAGTACACCAACACACATTCTGGGATGCCCAAGTCTCAGCTCTTGCCAACCTGTGCATAATACTCCATGGAATTAGACAAAGCAGGGTTCAACCCTCCAAGGAAAGATTCCATTTCAGATATAGGGATGGTTTTCATAACTGACCAAAAAAATAATCTCTTGCTCTTGAGTGTTGCCCCACTGCTTTCCAATCATAAGAACTGTTAAATCCTCCTGGTCTTACTAGGAAATATGGCTTGTAAACCTTAAAAGTACTTACTGGCTGAGTACTGGTTTTGTACATCGTTTTGAATACTGAAAAGATACAAGCATTTTCTGAAATCTCACGAAACATTTGCATTCTACAGAGGAAATAAATACAAGTGCTGCGTATTGAGTCTGTACAAAATGTTGAATTTTTGTTGTATTTAAAGTAGTTATAAAAATCATGAATTTAGGTAAGTGGCATATAGTGTATAGAAAACAATAATTGAGTAATTATGCCAAATTTAGGGATTAAAAGACTGCATCTTGGAGGAAGGGAAGAGGAAGGGTATTTATATTGGACATTATATTGAAAATTTCTATATAAGAAATAAAAGAAAATTAAGAGCAACAAAAGTAGTGGGCTGGTAATTTAAGAAGAGCTTCACTGTCAAAATCTTTTGATATATGAATGTTTAGCCACGAACAATGCAGCATCAAAGATCACCACAATATGGTTGCTTGCTTAATTTTTAAGGGACTATTCCTGATTTGCACCTTCTGTACACTGCAGCGGAAAGGAATGTCTCACTGTATCATGGAAACCCAAACACAACTTTATCCTGGTTTTGAAGAACATCCTCTCTGCATACTGTAATTCAAAACATTTTGATGCACATCATTCACTTCATGGCCATTTGAGGGGTATTGCTGGGCTCAAATTGACTGATGTTTGCCTACAAATCACACAATCATTACAGTAAATCATGTGAAGCGCTTTGGGACATCCTGCTGATGGGAAAGACACTATAACAAATGTAAGGCAAATGTAAGAATAAAAAATTATTCTTGTTGGTTCTTCGACACAAAACAACAACAAAATTACATTTATAGAGCACCTTTCACGTCGGAAGTCCCAAGGCGCTGGACAGTCAGGGGTCAGGACCAGAGCATGGGGGAGGGGTGGGGTAGAGGGGAGGGAAGGTAGAGAGGTGGGAGGGCGACTGAAGGAACGGCCTTGAAGGAGGCAAGGGAGGAGGCGAAGGGTCTGTGGGATGGAGTTCCAGAGTGTGGGGGCAGAGAGGCTGAAAGCCCGGCCACCGATGGTAGGGCGGGAAACATGGAGCAGACCAGAGCCCGCTGACTGGAGGGAGTGGGCAGGTTGGTAGGGAGTCAGCAGGTCAGAGAGGTAGGAGGGGGCAAGGCCATGAACGGTCTTAAAGGTGAGGACGAGGATCTTGAACTTGATCCTCTGGGGGATGGGGAGCCAGTGGAGTCGGGCGAGGGTGGGAGTGATGGGGGCGTGGAGCCTGGTGCGTGAGAGTACACGAGCTGCAGAGTTTTGGATGATCTGCAGCTTGTGAAGGGAAGAGTTGGGAAGGCCGATGAGGGAGTTTCCACAATCGAGCCTGGATGTGACGAAAACATAACTAGATATAAATCACCCTTCAACGTTACCCATGCATCAACTAGTGCATAGAATCTGATGGTCCACTTCAACCTGAGAAAGCTTAAAATCAAAATGCAATTTTTCAACTGAGTTATTTCTGAAGGAATAGAAAATCTTCCAATTTTTTCCAATTGAATATGGATCTTAAATGTTCAGAATTTGCAGCAATCTACCATGCTGGTGGGATTCTTTCTGCGTTTGTATGTTTGAAGTTACAAATATTTCTAGAAAGAATGGTTAGTGCTCATTTCTACCATAAATAAGTCTGTAAGTTTAAAAAAACACTTACTTAAAGCATTAACTTAAAACTTCTCAGGAATATAACATATATTGAGGAGCTCAGTTATCCCTTCCTTGAGTACCTCCGAGTGTCCACCTCCAAAGGTAATACAGGGAACTTCATACCATCACCATCTTGGTATGGGAATTATACAGGAAAACTGAAAAGACGGACAAAATAACTTAAAATAGAATCCCATGCTGAAGAATGGTGCCCGCAATTTTAAAATTTGGACTACATAAACAGTCATACAGACCACCAAGGTTAACAAAATAGGTAATTGATGCACGTTTCTGAATTCTGTCTCATTTTACCTTGGCAAAATAAGGAGGTTTTCAGTCCTTGTAAACTTTGAAGCTTCCTTCTCATGCAACATGTATGTACATTACTACACCTGCTCAGCATCCTCAAACTCCAAAACTCACAACGGAAATAATCACAGTACAACTGGTTTATATTTTCTGATTCATTTTGTATGTTTTTATATGCATTTTTATAAAAGTTGGGAAGATTGCCACAAATTACACGCGCTAATGCTAGATGTGCACACTTATTTCATTAGATGAAAAAAATTTGGGTAAATACTCTAAACTGATTACTTTGAATGGTATATACAATCTTTCATCCAAGTATTTTACAATCACTTCTCTTAGCTGGGTTTAAGCCTGGATTATACATTAGGTATGATATGAATGTTATTTCTGCAAATTAAATCATGTACAGCTGTAGAATATTTATAAAGGTAGTTATGTGGATTCCACACTGCTACAGTTCATTCTAGCCCTCAGATTACCAGCAGTAAGTCAATAGTTACAGCCCAGACTTTCCTATATTCAAGTCTGAACAGATAGGAAGACCAACAGATTGTTTTCACTGGTTGCATTAGAATGCTACTCTTGATAGCATATTTAAATACAAATGTGTCAGATTTTATCATTTTCCAGTAATTTTCACAGATGTGTGAATACAACCTTTCAAAAAAAACAGAAACCCACCTCTGCTGTTATAAGTATAATTTAAAAATAATGACACGGTCTTAATAATTCCTAAAATGGAGCAAAATTAAACAAAATCACTTCAGCAAATGAGCACTTAAGTTTTTTTGTAAATTTTCCACAAGAATTTAAACATTTTCCAACGGTATGACATTAAAAAAAATACAAATCAATTGTAGTGCTTTACTGAAAGCACATGAAGCATAAAATAAAAGGGATTAACCTAAACTAGACCCTCACGTACCTCCTGAAATGAGAATAACCAGTTATTTTATCTTTGCCTACACGTCAAGATGCAGCAGTAGGTAAACTTAAGCAGTGCAAGATACCATTAGTGATTCAGAAGACCATTTAAAAAAAAATGCACAATCTTCTTCAGTTCTACTTTCATTCAAGCCCAAACAATACCTTTTATATGGATCATTAACAACCTCCACTAAACTGTGAAAAACTATGTAACCAACTGCTTTAAATCTAAAACACTCCACATCCAGGATGATGCACAACCATTCTCAACACACTTTGTTAATTATTGTTATTCATTCAGTTATGTTGCAACCTTAGTTATACAATCTTGTCTGTATGAATTGGTTTTCTTTATCCAGATTCTTTTTCTTTTCCCTCAAAACTCAAATAATTTCAATCGTACACCCTTCCAGAATTTGTTTTCTACTCTGATATCAGTATATACAATTAATAATTAACAATAGGAGGAATTGGCTGCGAAAGCACTATGGTAATGGACTAAAAAATAAATTTTCTTCTTTAAGAAGTATGAGAAATCCTCATTGAAATGTAAGGCATCCCAAAATTCAAATGTGTAATTTTTGCATATTGTGCAGGAATGCGTTTTTGTAAACAGTAGCTCAAGGTAATCTTGACAATCAGAATGAAGGGAGTGGCAAATAGCTTGACAGATAGTCCCCTCCCCTAAAATAGCTTGATGAAAGCTCATAAAATTTGAACTTAGTAGTTTTTCCCCACCCCATAAACTGAAAGTAAATGAACATTTTCAAGTTTTCTTTTCCTTTCATTGAGGCAGCGTCTAAAAACTGGACAAGTTCCTTGAGCTTAAAATACTGATGCGATTTGTATAAGCAAGGAGGGTGATGCAAAGAGTCTCATTTCTCAGGTGTTTCAGATTCAGTGGCAGTCATGGCAGCAATATTCTGGCTCTTTTGTTCCTTGGGTTTCCCAGATGCAGAATCCCGTTTGGGGAAGTTGGAGACCTGAGGCTGATTGGTGGATATGGGCTTAGCAGCATTTATGGATTTAGTGGAAGAGTTTGATAGATGTCTTCTGCGACCAAACTCTTCAGCTCCAGAAGAACGTCTCTTTCTACCAACCTCATCACCAAATGGAGGCTACAAAAAAAAAGATACTTTTGTTTAAACAAAAATTTAAATATCATAATTCAAACCATCAAAGTCAGTAAACCTTTGAGGAATCCTGCATTATTCCACTGTATCTAACCAGCTATAACACTGAAACCATTATATATGGTAAAACAGCTGGAAGCCATACCAGTTATGCCTGGAGGCAGAATTCAAAACAGGATCTTCATTCTGTGAGAGACTCTTTCTTTGAGTTGAGCGCCACATAAAATGGAGGTTGTTTTCATCTGGTAGTTAACATCAGGATGTGTTACCAATTCAAGACGTTTGGACCTTAACTGGCCAGATGTCAAAATTACGCTCTGTATGCAAGGCCTAATTATTTTCTATTCTTGGAGAAATAGCGAACAATGTTAACACTAGGGTGCCTCCAAAGGAAATGTGTTCCTTAGCAATAATACAAGATATCTTGTAAGAGATAATGCAGGTAAGGGGTGGCAAACAACAGCAGACAGTAAACAACAACAGTTCCAATGGGACAGGATCTTGGTTCAAGGTCTGATCTAAAGGACTGCACCTCCAACAATGCAGCAAGCCTCCAGCACTGCACTGGAGTGCCAGGCTAAATTATGAATTTAAAGTCCCAAAGTAGGGCTTTAATGCCCAACCTTCTAACTCGGAAGCTAGAGTGCTGACTAAGCCAAGTTAACACAAAATATATATATATTTTTTAATCTGAGCCACATCAGGTCAGCCCATATGCATCTAACATCCCTTGCGTTTCTTGAATAAATGGTTAAAGCTTCAAAACACACAAATATTCTTCTCCAATACCCATTTTGCAGATTAACCAGAGCAACATTAACAACAAATTTGTCCAAAAACAAACAAAAGAAAAAAAAACTTACATCAACTCGGAAGTCCTCAAGACGTTTGAATTTGCTAAGATATTCTTGCAGTTTGGGATCAATTGGCAAATTCTTGGTTTGAGTGTATTTAAGAAAAGCCCAAAATTTTTCCAAACCGTAAAGCTGCCCTAAAAGCAAATAAAGCAATGCAGGAAATCACTACAAAATATAATTCCAAGTCATCAAATCAATAAGTCATCAAATCAAAAATACATTTCAAAAACGAAACTATATATCCAACACAATACAGATATCTGAAGACTTTAAGTTTCCATACTACTCTACTATTCTGTTACTTTGAACTCCAGACAGTTAGAAAAGGACATGTGAATTCACTATAATGTGACTGGAAACTGAAGCATCATTTAAAAGCGCTCTGTAATAGCCAATGTTGTCCATTACAGTCATTTTTAAACTAATCATTGGATGTGTTACATAAAACTACCCAATGAATTGGTTCTCTATAGTTGCAAACAAATTAAAGTTGAACTACTTCAGGAACGAGTAGGGGCACACTTTTTTAATATACATCAGCTACCTTGGACTAGGTGACTCGAAGTGAACAAAAATCACGAATTGTGAATCCTATCCAGTACACTTGATTAGAAGGTGAATGTATTTTGACATTGGGGAAAAAGAGAATCTGGGTCTGATGGCCTCAATATCCAGACTTACAGACTAAGAATGGACACAAGGTGACATTATGAAAGGAAACTAGTATTAATCTTTAGTCAGCCGCCACAGAAAATATGGGGAGAGATTGAAGATGCAAAGAAGATTACCTGCTTCATAGTCTTTTATTGTTTCTTCTTGGAAGTCCTTGAATATATCATGTCGAAACCTCCTCTCTAATCCATAGCTAAAAAATCTAAACAGGCACTCCAATCCATACCTGAAAAAGAAATACATACATAGAAATGAAGAAAAAGTTAAATATTTTATGTGGAATATAACCAATGAAAATTAGTAGTTGATCATTGTATTGTCAGCTCAAATATTGTACAAAAATACTGTATTTTACTTTTGCAATCAAATGCTGTGGATAACAATCGATTGAGTAAAACTTATGTGATGTATAAAGATGGATTAACCAGTGCTTCCCCAATACCCACTCTAATCTAAAATGTATCCTGTGCAATGTTGAGGTTGAACTGTATTAGCAAATCTCTGCTGTGCTGGCAGTAAGGACAAAATAAATTTCCTACTGCTTTCTAATGGCAGGTATTGAATCTGTCACCCAAACAGTTAGCCTTGACAAGTGGAAGGCAAATACAAGTATTCACAATTCTTTTAAATCTTATGTCCACAATAGGCTCAGGTCCTTCCACTTATTTTGAGAAGAACTTTTCTGGGTTGATAAGCAACACTTTCTGTGCTAGTTTTGACAGATGTATTGGGATCCAAGGTAATTTCAAGTAATAAATAAGGCTGAACTTGGGTCTGATTCTGGAACCAATGGGCTGCACCTTTAAGGTTGGATGAGCTTATTCAGTGAGTAGCTGAGTCACACAGACCAGAAAGGTGCTAGATCCAAATCGTGACCTGTGCAGTTAACCTCAGTGGGTTTGGGTGAGGGAGTAGTTACAAATATCTTAAAAGGAAGTGAGTAGTCATCAGGACAGCGAGGAGAAGCTTCTTGCCCACATTATGTAAGGGATAATATCCTTGATACCTTTCTCCTCAAATGTGGTTAAACGAATGAAGAAAAATCAGCCACTTTTCCCCACTTTTATGACCTGGTCTTGGTAGCTGCTCAGACCATACCTGTAATTGTCTTTTGCATCCTCAAGAGATAGCTGTTTAAATTCTTCATACATCTTCCTGTTGAAATGATCTCGGAGGAAGAAAGACCAGAAACGGAACAACGTATTCATTTCCTGGGACTGTCCAATTCCTAAACGCTTCCTCTCTGAAAAGTAAGGAGCAGTGAGCTATGTTCAGCTATGCTTGCAACCAAAGGATCCAATATAGAATATAGATTGACATGCAGACATTTCGTCTTTATCAGCTATGAGGACTCCTTTTGGGAGGACTTCTTCAATGTACTTTCTCTCAGTCTCTCTCTCCCAGTTTCTCTCTCTCTGTCTGTCTCTCTCTCACTATCTCAGTCTCTCTCCCTCTCTCTGTTGCAATCTCAGAGCCCTCAGGTATACACTGCTTATCTCACTTTCTCAATCATCTCTCCACCCCCACTCCCAAACCAGTGATAGCCACAAGTTGGTTATTATAAGCTTTTTAGTTAGCTTTTAACATGCAAAGGCTTTCAATTACAAAATACATTAACTATTGGGCATGTTCCCTCTTTTGTCATCCAACATAAGCAAGACATTCTCTTGAGTTATACATAGCATGGCCTTCACTCAACCCTAAGAAAATATAAATAGTTTATTTAAGAGGTGCAAATAAACTTTGAAATGGAAAGCAAATAAATTACAAAATACAATAAATATATATTATAAATTTATTTATATATGGTAACAGCAGTTTTGATGGAGGATTTTATAGAACTTCACTAAACAAAAACGTACCATTTAAGCACCTTCGGCGATATTTGTGGTACACCTGTTGCGTGAAGCCATTTTCTCTTAAGAGTTCGTGGGAAGGATGCTGGAATTTGGGTAGTGAGCTTGGCGTGCATCCATAACTTCCAACAAAAGGAGTACCTTCTGAAGGACTGGCATTTGAGCTGCTACAAAACACAAGGAAATCAAACCAAGGTAAATAAAACAACGCTCAAATTTTCACATATTTCTGCTAGAATTGGCTACGAGAAAACACAGCAGCGGATATTTCTCCCCTCCCTAATGCAAATAGTCTCTTCCAACTACAAACAATAGGTCAAATTTATATAGGTACAGGAAAAGCTCTACAGATGTGTGTCAGACACCCGGTTGACAAAAAAAATTGCTAAATCAAAATTACTGGCTTACTTGATGCATTTTCTAATTATGAAGGGGTTGGTAAGGAAGAAACCTGACTGCCAAAATAATAAGACATTTGCAAATTAACTTTACACTAGGAATTTAATGTCTTACAGTGAAATTGTCTAGCAACTGATTACCTGCCTCCTTGATTTTCCATTGTAATATTTTGCTTTGTCGACAGTTTATTGGTAGAGTGTAATTCCTTTTTTGTTTGGAATGGCCAATCAACTATGTTGGTAATACCAAATGAGATCACTCATTGGTAATCTCAGTGGTAATAACAACAAACAACAAATTACATTTGTAAAGTGCCTTTTACGTCGAGAGGACGTCCCAAGGCACAGGATCAACACATCTTGATCATTCTGACCAAGGATCTGAGAACAAATAACAACAAATTACATTGCATAGCGCCTTTCACATCAGGAGGAAGTCCCAAGGCGCTGGACAGTCAGCGATCCCCACCCATGCTGGTGCTTGGGATGTACCATTGCTCATGGGGTTACCTGCCTCACAAACCCCATTCCAGGTGAAGCTATGGCACTTATCCATGGCGTGCTGGGGCAAAAAATTGTGTGGTGTTTGGGGATTCTGAATTATCTGCTAATTTGAATAGATTTGATGCTTTAACAATTACAATTTATATTTATGCTGAGAAGATGTCTCAAAGTACTTCACACAGCTGACTGGAAGCCGGGGATTTGGGGAGGGCAATGGGTTTCTGAGCATGTCAGACACCAAAAATAGAACCATGCATAATGCATTACCAACATTATTAATTTAGCAAAGGAGCATCAAATTCTATCTATGATGCTTCTTACCTTGCGAGAACATAACCAACATACATATTCTATAGGTAAATTAAAAGGGTATTTCTGGGGTGTATGCTTTATTAATCAATAATGCCCTGACAGAAACAAACTGTGAATATCTAATAGTGCTATTAATGCTAACAGGTGTCATCAGAAACATTAATTGAGAGAAACATAGGGCTTGGTAGAAAATCTGATATATAAAGTGATTGAGGTGAGATAACAGAATTTCTGAACTTCAATTAATGTTGGCTTGGTGAGTTAAAAAGCTCTGAATGTTACATTTGTCTTTTTTTTGTGTGCCTGCCTTGGTGTGCATCAGTTATGGTGCTCACGGAAATAGTCCGCATTTCTGTGGATTAGCCAAGCTTCTATTTATGTGACTGATGTATTGTATCGATTGAGATATTTTAGATTTATACAACAACATACACCCCCATAAGACAAGTTTACAACTGCATTCTGGTTTCATACTTTTCATAAGGTACACCTTCTTACGAATTAACAGTAACATTTACCTGACAGATGATGTTCGTGGCCTGTGTTCTTTTGAATCCATAACCCAGCCAATATGACACTCAAGTGGTGGATTTGAACTGTGTCTTGTCTTTCTCTTCCTTGGGGTCTGCAACAATATCCACGTTAAACATTAATACCAACCAATAACTTGCTTTTTCCTTCAATTACATTACATTTTAGCCTCAGACATATTCACATCATGCACACAGGTCAAGTCAACTGTGAGGTCAGAAAGGGTTTGAGGTAAAGAGATTGTGAGGTTAAATAGGGATATTTTGCAAGATTTTTAATGTACAAAAAGGGAGATGATGGTAAGGCAACAAGATATCTAACCTTTACTTCACTTTAAGCGCATATGTGTAGAAATAGAAATCCACATAGAAGCACATGCAGAAAATGGGAAACAACTTACATGGCAACATCTTGACATGAGGCTAAACATTGTTGTTTAAACTTTAGGATAAGAGTATTTGAATCATTAAACACGACAAAGACTACTCCAGATACTTTCCACCAAAAATTACTTTCAATTACCCACTGATAAAGTGTTAATTATAAAAACGATTTATTTTATAGAAATAGTTCCTGAAATAAAAGTACAGATTTTATACTGTATATGAAAAGTGAAATTGGCTGCCCTGAGGATGTTGTGGATAGAACTGCAGCTTATGCACCAGGAGCAGAGAGGCTTGCGCCAGGCTTTTGGATCTCAGCCGGGGCAGCAAGCGAGGCTAAATTGACCCTGGACTTCCCAGTGTTAGGGAGGAGAAAACAAGCTAGGGTTACTGCTCCTGGTTCCTCTTTAGAGCACCCCCTACTGCCTGCGTGAGAAGTAGACAGGTGGGAAAAGGTGAGACTCTACAGGTAGGGGCCCACATATGAACAACGGCCTCTTGGCGAGGAACTGCTCCAGTGGAACCTCACTCCAACAAGAGAAAACCCAGACCAAGAGCAGAGGGCATATACCAGCAATTTAATAAACATTACTGGACACAAAATTGACATAAAAAAGTGAAACTGAAAAGTGAAAGCCACCGTTTAGTCATGCTGTCCAGGCTATAAAGATTGTACTCTTAAAGTTTTCCATTTTACGCTTTTAAAAATGATATTTTCTTTTTGGAACTGGCCAAATGGGTCGCAATGATCCTTTCTGGTCATGTATATTCCTATCTTACAAATATAGTGACATGGCCCCTTGCAGTTTTGCCCATTTTCTCCTTTTTAGCAATGGCTAGGGCAAATACTTGGTTCAAAATTACCCTCATCCCCAAATATCCATCAGAACAAGATTTTATCTGGAACACAAAGTCCTCGTTTTTCACCATTATTTGGGTCACTCCTCCTCAGCTCCCCAGTTATCCTTCCTTCATTCCCCACATCGGATCCCTGACCAGCACCACTTTCTTCCACCTCCGCCACATTGTCGGCTATGACAATACCTCACCCCGAAAGCTGCCGAAACCCTTGGCCATGCCTTTGTCACCTCTCGGCGAGACTACACTAACGACCTCCTCGCCAGTCTCCCCTCCTCCATTATTCACAAAATTCAGCTCATTCAAAACTCCATTGTATGCATTCTCACCCTGACCAAACTTGGTAACCCGATTACTCCAGTCCTTGCCAAACTCCACTGGCTCCCTGGATCGACTTCAAGATTCTCACTCTAGTGTTTAAATCCCTCCATTCCTTGGCACCCCCTTATCTCTCTAACCTCCTCTCTCCCCACAGCAGTACCCGCCTTCTCCGCATTCCACGAATCCTCCGCTCCACCATCGGCGGCCGTGCTTTCAGCCACTACACCCCGAAGTTTTGGAACTCTCTCAACCCTTTGCCTCGCCCCCTCCTTCCCAATCTTCAGGTCACGCTTGAAGACCTTCCTTTTCGATCGTGCCTAAGGTCACCTTCCCACTCCCCTGGCTTGGCCTTGGGCTACACGACTGTTAAGCGCTCTGAGGCGCTATATAAGTACAATATATTGTTGTATATTATACAAATATTATCTTGTTGTTGTGTCATGATTCTGCTATGCCATCATTCCATAATCTAAAATGGTATAATTTGTGAGGAACAACCAATATATAACATTTATAACCCACAGCTTCTCATCAGGTAATGCATCACACACTAATCAAGACATTCTAATGATAGATGTGATCAAGCAAGGTCTTATTAACGCATTTGTTTTAGGTTTTAGATAAAAGTACAAACTAAGCCTTTATTATACCTCAACATCTAGTGACCGTCCTTCTTTAACAACAGGATAGAACCGAGGAGTCTTGTTAGCATCCTGTAACCGAGGTGTTCGAGGTGTTCTTGGTGTTCTGGCAGGACATACTGGAGATTCTGGTACAGTTGTAGGCAAAGAACGGGCCAGGTTTGATGATGGAGGTTCTGGAATACCAAACAACTTATTGGCGAGCTCTTCAGTATAATCTGTCAGAAAAAACAATTAAGACTTGCTTCTGCATCATTTAATGGCACTTTTCTCTCCTGTAGATCAGGGCATGGTTCCAATGGGGCAGGTGCCTTTCAGTATGTCACTCAAGATGGCCACTCATATAAAGATAACCAACAACAACAAATTGCATTTAGCTCATTCACGAAGGAGGACATCCCAAGAAGCTGGATGCTGGCAATTCTAGACTATCAGGAGAAGACTGGCAAGAGTCAAGGCTTGGGGACCTCAGAGTGTGTGCTGGGGTAATAATGAAGTTTAACCAGCTAAAACTGCATAGCTTGCCATCGAAAGCACTGTCTGGCAAGCGTCCTATTGTTTGTCCAGCTAGGACCACCCTACCTGTTAAGAGCTTTGGATTTCATGGTTAACAGGACTTGAGTGAGAAGAATATTTGCCTCCAGTCCTTCAGGTAAGACATGTTAATTCTGTTGTATGTTACCTTGAAGCCCCCAAGGAGGACAATCCCAAAAAATCTCAGGAAAATATTGAAAATGTGGAATATCAGAATTTTATTTCATTACATTTAGCACTACTTACATAATTAGTGAAAATACCAGTCCTGTAAAACACGGTAATTTTTTTTAGTCAGGCCCTTGAAAAAATCTCTTTTCTGATCATGTGCTGTGCAGCCCAAGCCAAATCATAGCTGCCATAATGGAAGTAGCAAGTGGAGATGTTAATCTCACATGAGAATGATTACCAACAAAATCATCACTGAAATACACTACAATGTTAAACAGTTCAATAACTAAATTAACGAGCTGGGATGTCATCATAATTTTAACCTGTAGATCCCTTATAAGACTTATCATCTAGACATATGTAAAACAAATATTAGTTAAATTTAATATAATTTACTCAAGTTCAATGATTTGATTTGAAGAAAGTAAGACATTAAATGCTGTACAAATGTAGCTTTTCATGTCAATTGAGCAAATCCCAAATATAATTTGTTCAATGAAAATATCTGCCATTCTTTTGTTATTTTCTGGGCATTTAAATTCAACCAGAAGAAATGGGTCAACTTACTCTGATCATAAAAGCAAGAACAGGAATCTAATTCTACAAGACAACGGTGCAGGAGAATTAGAATATTGTCTATAACAGATTATATAATTCTTACCTTGTGAGGCTTTTGGTGGTGCAGGAGGGACTTCCTGATTTGGATCAATTGGTGGTTCAGGAGCCAAGGTATCAAAATGTTCTTTAGTAATTACATTTAGTTTCTTAAAATTTTCTATTTCTTGCTATATTGTAGACAGAGAAGCAAACCAATTACAATTCTGGTGTTAGAAAGCTAAATCACATCCCTCCCAAATCAATTGGAAGTAAGCATTCATTTGTGAATAGATTCTCTATTTTGGAATACACAAAACTGTATAACAATTATTTAATTAAGAGACAAAGGCTATATCAGATAAAAAAAATGTACAACATATTTACAATTAAATCTAGAAGACAATATTTTTCAGATAAATCCAAAAAATGAATTACACATGAAGGATGACCAACCATATACCAATAGTTCAAACCCGAAATGCCAATTTAAGCGATTTAAATGCTATGGACATCTGAACAATTAATGATTTTACTCCAAGGTGCAATTACTGTATAGTGTATTTACTATATTTTGAAAACAAATGCAATATCAGAGGTTGAGACAAGATTATGAAGTTGAATGTGAGATGGTTGGAAAAACAGTAGTTGAAAAACTATTAGGAGTAAAAAAAAACAGAATAGTGAAAGGCACTGAAGGGCAGATAGATGGCAATTCAACGTAGCACAATCTGAAGTACATCTTGGGTCCAAATAGATAAAGGAAATACACATTTTAAATACAATATAGCAGTGGATAGATATACAGATCAATCAAGGTGATAGCGCAGGTAGATAATGGCACTGACTTTAAAAGCAACATAAAACATTGGTTTGGCTACAACTGTAGTAATGTGTTATGGGCAGTCAATTATTGGAAGAATGTAGAACCATAAGAAGCTGTAGAAAGGAAAGCAGTGAAGATTCCCCAGAAATTTACCGGGATTAGGGGGATTTTAGTTACCATAACCAAAGACTTGAGAAGTGAAGGCTTTTATCATTAGAGCTGAGAACGCTGAGACAGGTCTTTAAATTAAGAAGAATAAATGGTTCACGTGGAGAGAAGACTAGTGCTCCTTTCTGTGCTATGATGCTCCACAGAATTCTATCAACTGGTTTACAATACTGAACAAGCCAAGATTAGTAGTATATTGAACACACAAAAACATTCACCTTTATTGTTGCATATTCAGGCTCATTCTCTTCCATCCAAAGATCTTTCTCATAGTAGTATAGGCCATCATTGATCGCTTTTGCTAGATCAGTTGTAATTTTTGCTCGTGAAACATGATTTCCTGTACGATCCCCCCCAGGATGTTTGCGCAAGTGGGGAGGGGTCTGAGTTACAATCAAGATTTTGTTCACATCACGATCATCAATTTCATAGTCTGAGTCATCATCTGACCAATCAGTGAATGTGTTCTTGCGTCCTTCTATCTGTTCCATCTCTTCATCAAACATGAAATCCAGTTCCTCCTGTTCCTCTTGTTCCGGTTTACAAGTTTGCTGAGATTTGGTTGGCTCAGTCTCCTAAAACCAAATCAGAAATAACCGGTTAGTGAATAATCCATGCATTGGATATACAGCTCTATCACATCGTCAAGTCATCTCGTTTTACAAGTATACTGTGAAGTGGTGTAACTGTATTTCGTGGGAAAATGCTGCAGCCAATTTGCAGACAGGATATTGCCATCCTGATCATATAATTCTGAAGAATTAATTTGGTATTTAATACCTTGTATTCATATAATAATTTGTATAATTGTTAAATACTCATTAAAAAACACTGCCATTATGTTGAGCATAATTATAGGACTATGTTATTTGGCACATTGACTATTTGAACAAAAAAAAATACAACTCCTTCATGAAAAAGAGATGGTGTGGAGAAACATACTGATGATGGAATTAGTAATATTTTCTGCAATTTACATATAGCAGTTGTTGCCCTCAAATTAAAAATTCACAAAATATATTTATGCATTTAAACTGTCGTCTTGCATTTCTGCAATTGAAGAAATTACTGTATGTAGTTTGTTGATGATGGACTTAAAAAAGTGACTGAGAGAAACCAACACCAGTTACATATACCGGTTGAATAAATAATTATCCTCGCATTTTCTTACAGTGCCTTTCACCACATAACAAAGAATTAAAGAATTCACTTTAAAGCGTAGTGACTGTGTAGTTGTAGGTAAACACATGGCAGCCAACTTGCACATAACAATGTCCTGCAAACAGCCATTAAGTGAATAAACAATTTTATCTGGGGGATTGTGGGCCAGGACGTCGAAATTCCCTTCTCTCTAATCGTGCCATGGAATCTTTAATATCCACCTGAACCCCTTGGCTGAACAGAAGCTAATGTCTGATCTGAAGAGCGGTACCAACACTCCCCAGCAATATAATGGAGTTTCATCTTAGACTATGAGTTCAAAGTCCGGTCAATATTTGCCCAATAAAACTGGTCATTCACTTCATTGCTTTTTGTGGAAAATTGCTGTGTACAAACTGGGTGCTGCATTTGCCCACAAAATAGTGACGACACTTTATATTCTGTGAATTACTTTGAGATGTCATGCTGACGTGAAAAGTGCCACTCAATTGCAAGGATTAATTGATCCTATCTGACGCAGGAAGAAAGTGATTTAAACAGCTATGTCTGAAAAGGAGAGTGCATTCACTGTTGCCTCCCAATCCTGACCCCAGCTCGGGTCTGAAACTCTGACTGTCCAGTGCCTTGGGACGTGCTCCCAACGTGAAAGGCTCGATACAAATCTAATTTTGTTGTTGTTGTATTAAATGAATACAGTGCTGTGAGCAGAAACAGATGTGAAGGAGCAAAACGAGACCCAGAGAGACTCATTAATTTTTCTCAGGGTAGAAACTGCCCGCCCTATCCATGTCCCAATATACACCATTACATCTTTCCTAGTGTTGGCTACTCAGTCCCTACCGAGAGGTGGCGAAAAAAATGACTCATGTATGTCATGTTGCCAGTTCAGTTACACTCCTCGGGCAAATTGCCAGTAACCTTGCAACAACTGAAATTCCTTTTGCTGGATTACAGCTCTGCCTCACTTTGGCATAGAAGAAAAATGGGGGTAACTGGGCAAGTAGTTGGCATGTAGAATGAAACATTCCACTGTACAGCATTGCTCTGCAAACCTGAAACATCACTCAGTTATGATGCATGGACCCAACTATGCCCACATGCAAACTACTTAAAAAGGTCATCTGTACAGATTTAAATAACAGGATGTTCTATCTAAATGACACAGATTTTTATCGAGATAATTAAATGGTACAAGTAGGGCATTATCCACACCTGACCAAGATTACACAATTGTAAAGATAAAGATTCGCTTTCTGGGATAAAAAATTAGGTTCCACAAAATTCAAGGAAGGGGACTGGGTAGTCAGTACACTCCCCTTTTAATCTTTTTTTTGGCCAGACAGATATCTGACACGTGCAAAAATCCATCAGAAACCATAAGTTAGCATTAGAAAAAGTAAAGGTGACAGTGCAGAATAGCATGCCAGATAATAGGAATATGTTAACTAGGGGTAAGAAGCTTGGCAAAGCAGATAAGGAATCAGAGAGTAGAGGAAATGGTAGGAAATTTAAAATGTTATATCTGAATGCGCGAAGCATTCAGAATAAAACTGATGAATCAAAAGCACAGATAGACACATTTGGGCACGATCTAGTAGCCATCACTGAAACATGGTTACAAGGAGATCTAGGGTGGGAGTTAAATATTCCAGGGTTCTCAGTTTACAGGAAAGATGGGAAATGAGGTGGGGGGGTAGCCCTGTTAATTAGGGATGAAATAAAAGCAGTGGAGAGGAAGGATCTGAAATCCGATGAGGTCAAGACAATATGGGTGGAAATAAAAAAATAATAAATGGCAGAAAATATTAATGGGAGTGGTTTATAGACCCCCAAACAGTGATCACAATATAGCACAGGGTATCAATCAGGAAATCAGTAGAGAATCTAGGAAAGGTAAAACGATATTAGTGGGTGATTTCAATCTCCACATAGATTGGGAAAACCTAATTGCCAAAAGTAGGTCAGAAGAAGAGTTCATTGAGTGTATAAGAGATAACTTTCTAGAGCAGCATGTCGAGGAACCAACCAGGGGATAGGCCATCCTAGACCTTGTTTTGTGTAACGAAACAGGGCTAGTCGGCAGTGTAGGTATTAAGAATCCTTAGGGCAGAGTGATCACAATATGATTGAATTCTGCATTAAGTTAGAGAGGGATATAGTTAAATCCCAGGCAAATATTCTGAATTTAAATAGGGCTAATTTTGTAGGTATGAGGAAAGATTTAGGTAAAATAGACTGGAGAATAAGATTAAGAGGTAAAAATGTAGACCAACAGTGGCAAATATTTAAGGATGTAGTGCAAAATTCTCAGCGGTCGCATATTCCCTTGCGGAATAAGAGTACCACAGGGAAAGCAATTCATCCGTGGCTAACTAGAGCAGTTAGGGAAAGCATCAAATTAAAAGAAAACACTTATAAAACTGCCAAGAAAAGCAGCAAATCTGAAGATTGGGAGAGTTTTAGAAACCAGCAAAAAAAAACTAAACTCACTAAGAGCGAGAAAAAGGAGTATGAGGGTAAGCTAGCTAGGAACGTTAAGTCTGATTGTGAAAGTTTTTACAAATACATTAAGAGGAATCGGCTAGTGAGGGTAAATGTAGGTCCACTTCAGTCAGAGATGGGAGAAGTTGTAATGGGGGATAAGGACATGGCAGAGTCCCTAAATGGGTACTTTTCATCTGTCTTCACCCTAGAAGACACAACAAGTCTGCCAATAATAGAGATGCACCAAGGGGATAAGGACAGGGAGCAACTTAGAGAAATTTTCATTAGTAGAGAATTGGTGCTAGGGAAACTGTTAGCACTAAAAAGTGACAAATCCCCTGGTCCGGATGGCTTGCATCCCAGGGTTTTAAAAGAGGTAGCTTATGAGATAGTGGAGGCCTTGTGTCTAATCTTCCAAAATTCCTTGGATTCTGGAACAGTCCCCATGGATTGGAAAATCGCAAATGTCACACCACTATTCAAAAAAGGTGGAAAGAGATGGGGAACTATAGGCCAGTTAGTTGATCATTGATTAAGGATGTGGTAGTGCGGTATTTAGGGGAGCACAATATAATTAGGCCAAGTCAACATGGCTTTACAAAAGGGAAGTCATGTTTGACAAATCTCATAGAGTTTTTTGAGGATATTTGGAGTAAACTAGATAAGGGTGAATCAGTGGACGTAGTCTATTTGGACTTGCAGAAGGATTTGATAAGGTGCTGCACAAAAGGTTAGTCTAAAAGATAAGGGCCCATGGAATTGGGGGAGCATATTAATGTGGATTGGGGAATGGTTAACGGGTAGGAAACAAAGAGTTAGGGATAAACGGGTTCTTTTCAGATTGGCGGGATGTGACTAGTGGAGTGCCACAAGGATCAGTCCTTGGGCCTCAGCTATTTACCACCTACATCAACGATCTACATTGATTAACATTGAAGTTAATATATCTAAATTTGCGGATGACACAAAACTAGGAGGAAGTGTCAACACAGAGGATGACATTAAAAAAATGCAGCGCGACATAGATAGGTCAGGTGATTGGGCAGGTAGGTGGCAGATGAAGTATAACGTAGGGAAGTGCGAAGTCATCCACCTAGGAAGCAAAAACAGTAGAGCAGGTTTTTTTTTAAGAAGGGGAAGAGATTGGAATGTGTTGGCGTCCAGAGGGACTTGGGTGTCCGTGTACACCAATCACAGAAAGTTAGTCTGCAGGTGCAGCAGCAATTAGGAAGGAGAACGGGATGTTAGCATTCATTATGAAAGGATTAGAGTATAAGAGTACAGAAGTCTTGCCTCAACTGTATAGGGCCCTGGTGAGACCACACCTGGAATACTGTGTGCAGTTTTGTCTCCTTATTTAAGGAAGGATGTACTTGCCTTGGAGGGGGTGCAGCGTAAATTTACTAGGTTAGTACCAGGGATGAAGGGGATGAGTTAGGAGGATAGGCTGACTAATTTGGGGCTATATTCTCTAGAATATAGAAGAATTAAGAGGGGATCTTATAGAAACCTATAAGATCACCAAAGGGCATGATAGAGTAGATAGTAGACAGATAGTGGTTGGAGAAACTAAAACCAGGGGTCACAACCTTAAAATCAGAGGCAGCACTTTCGCACTGATTTGAGGAAGAACTTCTTCACTCAAAGGGTGGTGAATGTATGGAACTCGCTACCCCAAAGGGCTGTTGACTCTCTGTCCTTGAACATATTCAAGACTGAGATAGATAGATTCCTTATTGCAAAAGGGATTAAGGGATATGGGGATAAGGCAGGGTTAGGTTATTAGCTGGAGTTAGATTAGAAGATCAGCCATGATTGAATGGCGGGGCAGGCTTGAAGGGCCGAATGGCCTATTCCTGCTCCGACATGTTATGTTACATTATCACCATGCTAATGACTAACAAAATTGAAGAGTTCCATGCATCCCACCTAAACATGGAAATTCCAGAGATATTTATTGGAATGGAATGTGAACTCTCTCCCTGAGTGGAGGAAAGCATTCTGCTTACTCAATTTCTGGAGAGTATTAGGAACAGGTTGGCAAGTCATGACTTGCATTGGGGTGCTGATGGGGAGTCTATCTGCTAAAAATACACAACTTGCCAATGAAAGCACTGTCTGGCAAGCTTTCCTGCTGCTTGTCCAGTTTGGCTTTTGTAGGGTTAAAAGGAGCTGAGTGGGAACAGTCACTGCCCTCAAGTCTTGCTGATGAGCCAGGCTTGCTGAGCAGTCAAAAGCTCTGTCCTGGAATACTGCAGACCCGCCAGGCTCAGGAACTGGACTACTGAGACCACCACAGAGGGAGGACCTTTACAGGATAGCTTGTGACGTTCCAGACTCTTTGATGCTCCAAGTCCGAGGCCACGAACCACACTTACTCAGCACCAGTTGTTTAATCCAGGTCCTCATGGGAGTTCTTGGCAAATAGATATGTCTGCTGTGAAACCAACTCCGCCTGCCAGGTGCTCAGCGACAGATCAGTGTAATCTGGAGCCCTCCCTCCCTGCAACTGCTTCCCATGTTTGCCACAGCCTCACTGCTTGATCCTGGACTTTGCAATTGGGTCAGAGGAAGCCGCTCCACTCCATCCCAAGGAACTCCGATCGATATAAGAGAACTGTTTGCACACAGATCTTGTATGCCACAAGCCTGACCTGCATTAGGATCTTGCCGTCTTTGAAGAGAGACGAGCACAACCACAGTGCCCTTCTCTGCAGTGCTTCAGGAACTCCTAACTTTAATCTCTGGGATTACAGTTTAAATCCTAGCCCAGATCTCTGGGATTAAGTTTATTTTCTGTGTTGGCTATAAGGATCATATGTGAAATTAATTTTGACAGGCTTATCCCAGTTCTTAGTAACTAACTCAAAGCATAAACTGTTCATTGTTCTGATTGGTAACTTTACTTGGAGAACCCATACCTGTAGCAAGTATATGCATTATAAAAAAGTCAAAATATGTCCAGTGATAGGTTGGTTACCGGATTTGGGGTTAAGACACATCGCTCAAGCAAAGATAAAAGAAATTTTTAGCTGTGTATCTGGCTTCAACCATTAAGAATCCATTTATAATGTGCTTCAAGTGGACACAAGATGGTCAATGAGGAAGCAGCTGCTGGAAGGCATTACCTGGAGTCCAAGCAGCGGTAGCCCACTCTCTGCACCTCCAAATGGTGAAACCATTGTTCAATGGATTGGAATGCCTTTGTTCCAAGTGATGGGCAGGTAGATAGTGGCAATGCTTTCATGCATTTCATGCTTTGCTGCTCACCAGGAAGCTGCCAGGAAGTTCCTGACACCTGCTATTCCTCTAGTGAGGGTTCAAATGCACACTTACATATATTATGATAATCCTTGCATTTGATATAGCACCTTATCATGTCAAAAACAATAATAAATTGGTCATTTTCAATCCATGACTGTTTGTGGGACATTGCTGTGCGCAATTGGCTGCCGCGTTCGCCCACAAATATACAGTCAATTCACTTTACAGTGTGTTCTGTGAAGCGCTTTGGGACGTCCTCCCGACGTGAAAAGCGCTATATCAAATGCAAGGATTATTATTATTATTATTATGTCGTTGAGATGTCTGAAAGCGCTATGCAGAATATACAGTGAAGTGAATTTACTATGTTTCGTGGGTGTAACGCGGCAGCCAATTGCGCACAGCAATAACCCACAAATACCCGTGGATTGAGTGACCAAATTATTATTATTATTAATTTACTTTTTGAAGGGATTATTACCCCCAGAAAGTGATCTGCCAATCGGTTAACAACCAGGTTTCTACTTACTGCTAGGTAAACATAGGCATGTGGAGTGAGGAAATTTGCCTAAGGTTTTGCTCAGCCCAGGAATCAAATCTGGGTCCTCTCGTTTGCGAAGCAAGTGCTCTAACCAATACACCCACTATAGGACTCCACTTGGTTGTCAAATGACCAACTCGACAACTATTCTCCCAGGGTGGGAAGCGGGGCTTGGGACAAAGAAGGTAAGCAGGGTCTTATTGGAGCTGCAGACAATCCAGCCTGTTTTATCGGTAGGACTTGGGAGGGCAGATCAGTCATAGGTGGCAGGGATTCTTCCCTTTCAGCACCTATTATAAGGAGACCAACTCCAAGATGCTACCAGTGTGAAGGGCGCTACATAATTCCAAGTTTTATTAATCCTGCAAACCAAAGCCCTAAATCATAAGGTGATCCTAGCTGGACAAGAAGCTAGAAGGTTGTCAGACAAGACAAGCTGCCTGGTTTTAGCTGGTTAAAATCAAGCTGTACCCCAACTTCACACTATGGGGTCCCGAAACCTTGGCTCTCTTGCTAGTCTGTGACAAACACTCTCTGGAAACATGCAAGTAGGATGTGACCCATTCAAATGCACAGGAATTTACACGTATAGGCGGAATGCTTAAGTTTTGTTTGGATACTCTTTAGCACTTGGCATCACTTCAGATGGCAAGTGCAAAAAGGTCCTAGACTTCTTCATTTTCAAAATAGACAACATCCATCTGGATGCCTCCTCCACCGCCATCCCCCCATGCCTCCTTCACCACCATGTCAACGTCTTTCTCCTGCGGTATGAACTCCTCAACCTCCCCTGGCTCTCCTTCAGACTCACTGAACCCATGTGCAACTTAGGCATTAGGTTAGATCCCCAGCTTTCCTTTCTACCCCACATGCATTCTCTGACAAGAACCGCTTTTTTCCACCTTCGTCACATTGTTCACTTCCGCCCGTACCTACTAACAAAAGCAGCCAAAACCCTCATCCACGCTTTCACAATTTTTCGGCTGGACTATTCCAATGCCCTCCTCACTGGTCTCCCCAACTCTACCGTACACAAAATACAACAAATTCAGAACTCTGCAGCCCAGATTCTCACACAAAACTATGTACGCACATCACACCAGTCCTTGCCAGGCTCCACTGGCTTCCAATTACTGAACGGATTGATTTCAAGATCTTCTCACTCGTTTCTAAATCCCTTCATGCTCTCGCATCTCCCTACCTATCCGATTTGCTTACCACCCGCTCCCCCACCCGCTGCCTCCAGCCTCCTAATCGTCCCTCATCCCCTCCACCATCAGTGACCTCACTTTCAGCCACTATGCCCTGAGACTCTGGAACTTTTCCCCTCAATCCCTCCGCCTTGCCCCTCCCTCCCCACTTTCAAATCCTGCTGAAAGATTTTCTTTTTGAGTGTGCTTACGGCCACTGTTCCACTCCCTCTCCCCCTAGCTCATTGTCAGACTCCGCCCCTGTCAAGTGCTTTGGGACTCCACCCCACTTGAAGGGCGCTATAAAAACGTAAGTTGTTGTTAGGTTTCAACATGTGTCAGACATCTGGTTGACAAAAAAAAGTGTACATCTTACCATCTAGTTACCCAAAATAACTTCTACAATGTGCATATTGGCTCCATCAGTACTTCAAAACCACAGTCGGTGCGCAGAAAGACAAAATAAACACATAGAAATCTACAAGGCAGGGGGCAGCTATTTGGCCTATTGAGTCTGCACTGGTTCACAGAGCAAGGGGATTGCAAAGCACCCGATTCAAGAAATGGGTCCCCTAGACAACGGGAAAGACGTGTGTGGAATCCACACAATGGTATGAATCACCCTCGTTTATTTATTGATTGATTAGTGATCAGTTAAAAGCCTGCTTACCGATTTGATGGCTGAACACATACACCCACATCCTCTGTTCTGGCAAAATGAAGGCAATTAGCTATAAAACTGATTAGGATTTATGGACCCCAAGTACCATGTTTATAAAGGGGCATCATTGCACTTAAGTGTCTGATGCTAAAATTGAGAGGCAAAAGACATCCCACACATCTGATGCAAAATACATGTGCTGGAAAGGAAATTCACTGCAAAGAATAATTCCAGTAACAATTCATAAAAACACTTTTGATTTTGATAAACCTGAAGAATTATTATACTTCAAATTGAATTGCCCTAAGGATAGCCTTATCCACTACTTCCCTTTTAAGAAATCAGTTTACAATTCAGTTTGGGCTATTTATTACTCCAGAAACATCTTGTGAGATCAGTACTATGTATAACATTTTTGTAAAAAAAATCATCCTGATGGCTTTGACTTCAGTTAATAACACATTGAAGGAAGGTTATCAGAGGATAAAACCCAAGTATACCTTTGATTTTAATGGTGATGGACGGTGTCTCTTTTTGACCTCGATCCAAGAATCAGAGTCTAGATCAGGCAAACTTGTCGACAACCCTTTAGACATCGTCTGAAGGTTACTGATTTCAGCATTGTTCTTTGCATCACCAGGACTTCCCATTCTGGGGGAACTAGGTGCAGATTCTGAAAGTTACAAGCGACAATAATGTAAGACACATGCTCATACACATGTAGAGCCACCTCAATGCAATTTGTTTCCTCTTCTTGAAAAGCAATTTTTTTCAGAATTATAATGCATGTGCTAGGTACAGCCAAGTCTAACTGTGAAACTTGTGTTTTTTAACCCTTGCTTATTTGGCACAGGGGAATTCAATCCACAATCAGATCACAACCATTTGGAATGACACATTCTGCATTAAGATACATACATTACTCCACAAGGGCACCTCCCATTAATCTACTGCAGATAAGAGAGCTCTCTCCACAATGGTGTTTTCTTCCTTTTCCTCCCCTACACACCTTCGAACCCGTTTCCCCACCCTCTGTCACCAAACTCATCCTGTCCCTGAAACCCACCACCTGCTCCCTTGACACCATCCCACTCCACTCCTCATCTCTCAGCTCCACCTCCTTGCCCCACTTCTCACAGACACCATTAACCTGTCCCTCTCCTCTGGCTCTGTTCCCATTCCCCTAAAAACTGCCATCATCACTCCCACTTTGAAAAAACCCTCCCTTGATGCGTCGCAGCTATCAAGCTACCTGCCCATCTCCAACCTCCCCTTCCTGTCCAAAGTCCTTGAAAGAGTTGTCGCCTCCCAGCTGCGCTCTTTCCTCTCCACCCATGCATTATTCAAACTCCATCAGTCGGGTTTCATTGCTGCCCATAGCACAGAAACCGCCCTGGTCAAGGTCACCAATGACATCCTGACCATCTGCGACCAGGGCTCCCTCTGCCTCCTCGACCTCTTGGCAGCATTCGATATGGTCGACCACGCTATCCTCCTCCACCGCTTGTCCTCCCACCTCAACCCTCAAGGCCCTGTCCTTGAGTGGTTTAGGTCGTACCTCTCCCACCATCTTCATTTTGTTTCCACAAACGGCTTTTCCTCCAGCCCCCGCACTGTCTCGTGCGGTGTTCTCAGGGCTCTGTCCTCAGTCCCCTCCTCTTCACCCTCTATATGCTCCCCCTTGGTGTCATTATCCACAGACATGGGGTTAACTTCCACATGCAGATGACACCCAACTCTACCTTTCCTCCTCTACCCTCAACTCCACGACTACCGATGTCCTGACAGCCTGCCTGTCCGACGTCGAGTCCTGGACGAGAGACAACTTTCTTCAGCTCAACGTGCGTAAAATTGAGGTCCTCCTGATTGGCTCACGTCAGCGCCTCCGCACCTCAGGCGCTGACACCATCAGCATCCAAGGCTGCACTCTCCACCTCTCAAAGCCAGTCAGGAACCTCGGTGTTCTGTTCGACCCTGAGCTGTCCTTTCTCTCTCATATCCGCACCACAACTGGCACTGCCTTCCATCACCTCCGAAATGTCGCTAGACTACGGCACTACCTCACCCCTCACGCTGCTGAAACTCTGGTCCACGCCTTTATCACCTCAAGGCTGGACTATGGGAACTCTCTCATCACCGGCCTTCCCGGCACCTCCCTCCACAAGCTGCAGGTCATTCAGAACTCTACAGCTCGTGTACTGTTCCGCACCAGGCTTCGCGACCACATCACTCCCACCCTCGCTCGCCTCCACTGGCTCCCCATCCCCCAGAGGATCGAATTCAAGATCCTCGTCCTCACCTACACCTTCACGCCCTGGCTCCCTCCTATCTCTCCGACCTACTATCCCCCTACCTCCCTGTCCGTACCCTCTGGCTCTGGTCTGCTCCACATCCCCCGCCCCAACCGCCCTACCATCGGTGGTCGGGCCTTCAGCCTCTCAGCCCTTAGGCTCTGGAACTCTATCCCCCAGTGCCTTCGCCGCCTCCTCCCTTTCCTCTTTCAAGGCCGGTCTCAAGACCTTTCTCTTTGACCGAGCCTTCAGCTCCCCTCTCGACTCTCTACCCCCTCCTCGCTCCCTCCCTTCCCTCCCCTCACCCTGACCATTTCCCCCTTGCTCGGGTTCGGACCCAACTGTACAGCGTCTTGGGACGTCCTCCCGACGTGAAAGGCGCTCTATAAATAGAATCTTGTTGTTGTAAAAAGTTACATACATACCCAATTGGACTTCCCAATATCAAGCATTTTTTAAAATGTATCAAATATTACTACAAATATTACTAAAATAGGCTGCTCAGTATCACTGGTGTTGATTAACTTTTACCCATTAACCTTTAAATTGATGCCAATATGGTAATTTCACAGATGCTCAAGGCGCACTAATTCTTCAGTTTATAACAATCTGGTTAATGGTCCACATCTGTGTGTAGATGAGAAGAAAATGGTGACAACCAAAATTAGGTATCTCATTTACATATAAAAGTACTTTCTCATTTGCTTCTAAACATATTTTTTTTTAAAAAAGAGGGCAGCCTATTCTAAATTCAACATGGATTTGTTAATTTGTGCATTTGATATGCATGGACTGAACAAATATGAGCAAATATTGTATGAACTGTTTTATCTATAAGGCACTTTAACAACTGCCATTCAGTGGTTAAAGCTAAAACTATTTATGTATCATTAGGCCTGGTATCAGACATAAATCAGTAAATGATTTCACAACACAGGCTGTTCATCTAAAGCAGCTTGAGTTTCAAGAAATTAATCCTTAAAAGGAAAACATATCACTGGAAATGCAGGTAAAACATTGGAGACGAACTAAGAAAACACTGGTATTACTGTAAACATTTGTTTTCTAATCTAATGATACCTGTTTTACTGGCAAGACAAATTTCTTAATAAATGACATATTACTGCTGGCTAGTGTTACAAAGGATGTCAGTTAAGAAAAAGTGGTCTTAGTTCTCCAAACCACTGGAGTTGATGTCACAGCAAAAATGCACAGTGCAGTCTGAAACCACAATGTACCAGCCTACTATAGAATATAAAAAAGGAATCAAATTGAAATATAAAATACAAAAAAAGTTAAATAAGGTGTCATATGACAAAAAAAGTGACTTCTCGTTATAGGTGTTTAAAGCTGACGCACCCTTTAAACACCCTACAGATCTTAGCAGCACAATAAACGTTTAACTACATTCAAAACGCATGCATAAAGCATAAGTAGCAAAAACAAATGATCAGGTGGCACTTTCAAATACATCTGAAGTAGTATTAATCCTAAAACAAGGGAGTAATAAGTTTAAACATTTATAAAATATTAGAAACAAAGTAACATACTACATATAGGTAAGATATTTTAGTCTTATTCAGTAAAAGCTGAAAAGAGAACAGCGAGAAATATTTTCATCACTGGAATGAGCTGTAAAACAAATGACAATCCTATTGTACTTTCAATGAGGTATTTTCACCAGTACCAGCCCTTTGTGTGCAGTGACGAGTCTCACTTTTGGCCACTATGTCAACTGAGAAGTTTGGTGTTCAGACCATTGTATTCTCCCAGCTGAATAAAGCACAAACCAGTGGAGGTAAAGTTTAGTGGGGAGGATATAGTTTAGAAAATATGAACCTGTCAAGCTTGACACTGATCTTTTGTAAGGATTGTGATGTTGAATACAAAGATCAAAGTACTAGAATATCTGTTAACCAAACTTAACAGAACCGAAAGAATGTTCAAATTTTAACTTTATTTTCTTTATTTGCCTTTGTCACCATGGTCACTTGTCTCCATGTGTTCCCTTTCAGATGTTAGGGTAGGCAATTTCCAAGGCCACTGCCTCTCCTTGCTTAGACTATAGCAAGCGTACATCAGTTTACCCTAAGGTGAACCACATCATATTGTCTGAGCATCAGCAATCTTGCGGTGTAATGAGGAATTATGGCTGCAAATTGAAGCTGCATTCCAATGTAGGAGCTCGAACTTGGGACTATTGAAAGCACCTTTATCTGTTTGTACTGAGGCTGAATGTTTCCCTTTGTAATACTCATATCCCATGTAATTTATCATACAATATTTTTCTACAAAAATTAAATTGTATTTACCAGTTTGTGATCCATAAACCTGTCCAGGTACAAATTCTGGGCAGTTGATTAAACGAGCAAAATCAGTTCTTGGAGCATCAGAAACAGGTGGGCCTGGAATTGGCCATTTTTCAGGACTTTCTTTTTTCCTCATTTTCTGGTCGACAATCTGTACCTCAGTACTACCTTTCAAAGCCTTGATGTTAGTTAAAAAAAATCATTATTATATAACAAGTTACATTTATATAATGCCTTTCAAGTCAGGAGAACATCCTAAGGCAGTCAGAGATTTTGAACCCAGCAGGGGTTTGGGGTCTGGGGTAGGAGGGTGGCCGAATGCGCAGTTGAAGAGGAAGGTCTTGAGATGTGTTTTAAAGGAAGCAAGGGAGGGAACAAAACAAAGGGACTGTGGGATGGATATCCAAAGGGTGGGGAAAGAGAAGCTGAAGGCCCGACCGCCGATGGTGGGCCGAGCCCAGACAGGGAATGTGGACCAGGGCGGAGCATGCTGAGCGGAGGACAGCATATAGAGAATTATAAAGAAATTTGCTCCTCAGCTGAATGTCAGTCTGTGGAAACCAACAATCAGCGATAGACAAAAAACCCTGTTCATCCATCTTTCATCTTGGAAAAAAGTCCCTTTCAAGATTTTCTGTTTTGAAGTAATATTCTCTTATTTTAAAAAAATTCTGGTGTTAAAGTTCTATTGATAGGGGAGTACGTAACTAGGGGACATAGTTTTAAGAACAAGAAGAGCGAAATGAGAACTTTGGAACAAAGTTTTCACCCAGAGAGTGTCAAGTGGTACAGCTTTTAAGAGGGAAGCAGACAGATAGGCTTATGAAAGAGAAGGGCTTAAAAGGATATGGGGATAGGGTGGGGTGGTGAGATTGAAGTGATATCCTTGACTTGTGAGCCGGTCGCTGTAGGCTTGATGGGCTCCTTCTGCACTGTAGATTTCTAGGTTTCTATGTTTCTCAAATGAAATTTGACTTTCATATTATATTTTTAAACTAAAGCCATATAATTCAATACAGAGAATCCTCAATTATGGCAAGAACATAAAATTTTACTCAGAATAATTCTAAAGATTAAAGCTACACACATGTATTCACTAGATAAAACAAAAATATAACCATTAAATTATTTATTTATAGATGCAATGAAATTTAGCTTAAGTTTTTCTACATCTCAAATGAAAATAAATGTAAAAATATAATTACCTCAAATATTAGATTTACATCTGTGGTTAGAGCCTGCACTCTGTGAAAACTGGCAATCAGGGATATAGGCAGAAAACCCTGATCATCCATCTTTCGTCTCAGAAAAAAATCTCTTTCTAGGTTTTCTGTGCTGAAGTAATATTCTCTAAATTAAAAAAANCAGTTGGCGTTAAACACTTCCCAGCAATTCCTATGCGCAAGATAATTTGTTATAATATATAGGGGCACAAAAAAGCTCACTTACATTTGTCGCTTTATGTACTCCTTCAGCAGGGTTTCATCCACTGTGTACATCTGCGCTCCACTTCCATCATCATAATAGTACATCATGTTACTGTTGTACTCGGCTATGTACGGATCAGAGGAATCGTATGAATGCTTGTATCCGTATGAATAATCATAATTCACTAAAATAAAATAGTCAAATATAATATAATTTGTTTATAAAATTTATTGTTGGAAGCCATATTGTAATAGTTTATCCAAAACTATTGATCAGAAATGCAAGTTAACTAAACTAACTGGGTCTGGGTTGCCTGGTTGTAATTTCTGTGCTGAAATGGGTAGCTGTTACATTTGAGCACAACTTGAACACCTTGCATTTACACAACTAACTAATTAGTTTATTAATTATTTGAATTAGTTTAGTTATTTGAGTTATTCATTTTCCAAACATAAAACAAAAGTGGTTCCCTAAACAAGGTCCTTTTCCTAGCTACTCAGATACCAACACTGGCTGGACATTCATCCATTGCCAGAATTGCAGCAACCATATAATAACAATGTAACTTGATTGCTCAGAAAGTTTTCTTTAAAAAAATAGGAGCCCAATATATTTACTGGAACCACATTTTGCACTGAATGCACTGAAGTGGGCCATTTTGGCCAATTGTACCACTGTTACATTTTTTTCTAAATTGGCCCTTATTAATATTTTTACAGTATTTCTATTTTCTCGCTTTCCATTTATTTCCATTAAGGTCTTAATCCTCCAGTATTTATATAGTTAAATGTTTGAGTGATTCCATAATCCTGCCTCAATAACCTCATTTGTGGTATTGAAATGCAAATTGTAACAACCTTCTGAACAAAGAGAATCCTAACCTCTCCCTTAACATTTCCACTAGTCACCAATTACCCAACCAAAGGAAATTCCCAGCTACCGTCTGTCATGCCTCCTTCAATATTTTAAGATTATTCTCATATCTCCACTCAATCTTCTGTATTTCAATGGGTAAAAGGCCCAAAACCAAGAAACTGATTAAGAGTGAGAAAATGGAATATGAGGGTAAAATAGCTAGGAACATAAAAACAGATTGTAAGAGTTTTTATAAGTACATAAAGAGGAAGAGACTATCAAAATGTGGGTCCATTGCAGGCAGAGACAGGAGAAATTATAATGGGAATAAAGAAATGGCAGTCATTAAACAAATATTTTGCTTGTCGTCATGTTAAGAGGATACTGAAAACTTATCGAAAATAGAGGGGAACCTGGAGGCTAACGTTAGTGATGAACTTAAAGAAATGAACATCAGTAAAGCAACAGTACGAGAGAAATTGATAGGATTAAAAACCGATAAATCCCCTGGACCTGATGCTCTGCATCCTAGGGTTTTAAGAGTTGGCTGCAGAGTTAGTGGATGCTTTGTTTTTGATCTTCCCAAATTCCCTGGATTCTGGAATGGTTCCATTGATTGGAAGATCGCAAACGTAACGCTGATAATTAAGAAGGGTGGAGTATAAAATGTTTACACTTATACTCCATTTTAATTAATCCTAAAACAAGGGAGTAATAACTGGGGAAGTGTGAAGTTATTCACCTAGGTAGTAAAAATAGAAAAGCGGATTATTTTTTAGAGGGGGAGAGACTAGGTAGTGTTAGTGTTCAGAGGGATTTGGGTGTCCTTGTACACCAGTCACAAAAAGTTAGTATGCAGGTACAGCAAGCAACTAGGAAGGCTAATGGCATGTTGGGCTCATTGCAAAAGGGTTAGAGTACAAGAGTAGGGAAGTCTTCCTGGAGTTGTATAAGGCCTTGGTGAGACTGCACCTAGAATAGTGTGTGCAGTTTTGGTCTCCTTCTTTAAGAAAGGACGTACTCGCCTTAGAAGGGGTGCAGAGTAGATTCACGAGGTTGGTTCCTGGGATGAGGGGGTTGACCTATGAGGAAAGGTTGAGTAAACTAGGCCGATATTCTGGAGAATATAGAAGAATTAGAGGTGATCTTATAGAAACCTATAAGATTCTTATGGGTCTTGACAGGGTAGATGCCATGAGACTGTTTCCACTGGTTGGAGAATCTAAAACTAGGGGTGATATTCTCAGGATTAAGGGTCAGCTTTTTTGAACT
Organism: Callorhinchus milii; assembly: GCF_018977255.1. Classification (NCBI taxonomy): domain Eukaryota; kingdom Metazoa; phylum Chordata; class Chondrichthyes; order Chimaeriformes; family Callorhinchidae; genus Callorhinchus; species Callorhinchus milii. The sequence continues at coordinate 12,953,193 of NW_024704742.1, read as the reverse complement.
GAGTTGAGGAAACATCTCTTCACTCAGAGCATAGTGAATTTGTGGAATTCTCTACCCCAGAAGGCTGTGGATGCTCAGTCCTTGAACACATTCAAGACTGAGGTTGACTGGAGTCCTGTAGCTCAGTGGTTAGAGCACTCACTTTGTAAGCGAGAGACCTGAGTTCAATTCCAGGCAGAGGGCGAAACCTTGGGCAAGTTTCCTTACTCTACACAGAGCCTAATAATAATCCCTCCAAAAAAAANCGATAATAAATTGGTCATTTTCAATCTACGACTGTTTGTGGGACATTGCTGTGTGCAATTGGCTGCCGCGTTCGCCCACAAATATACAGTCAATTCACTTTACAGTGTGTTCTGTGAAGCGCTTTGGGACGTCCTCCCGACGTGAAAAGCGCTATATCAAATGCAAGGATTATTATTATTATTATAGATTTCTAAAGATTAAGAGGGATTAAGGGATACAGGGCGGGTAAATGGAATTAGGTTAAGAGGATCAGCTATGATCTTATTAAATGGCGGGGCAGGCTCAAGGGGCCGAATGGCCTACTCCTGCTCCTATGTCTTATGGTCTTAAATGTAACTATCCTCTCTTCATAGTGTCTTATACCAGTTATCACCTAAGAAAATCTGCATTACAAGCAGAGCAAAGAGTACTTTCAACCCCTTACCCTGTTCTACACTCTTTCAAGAGTTTAACCAGCTAAAACTGCCAAGCTTGCCACTGAAGCATTGTATGGCAAGCATCCTACTGCTTATCCAGCTAGGATCATCCTACCCATTAGGGGTTTGGCTTGCAGGATTAACAGGACCCAAGTTAAAGAATCCCTACTAACAGTGACTCTTCTGTTCCTTCAAGTCCTGCCAAGGAACCAGGCTGGCTGGCCTCACAGCACCAATGTCTTGAAGTGCTGCGGACCCACAACTGGATAACAAAACTGCCTAAGTGTGTGGACTTGATACTGAAATTCCATTGCCAAGCATGCCACCTTGGAACCAGGTCAGCTCCAAATGTAAGGATTATTATTATTAGGAATAAATACATTGAATAAGGTTATAGTGGACACTCCTTGCTGGGTGGCCCTTGTTCACTGTGAGCCTTGGAAGCGATTGCTGGTAGGACACTTGACTGTAGAGAGCACTACAACCAAGCTTGACCTCTTCCTACTCAGCTGCTGTACAGCCATATGACCAGCAGAGAGTGATGTTGAGGAACCAGAAGCAGGAATCCTGGCTGGTTTTCCCTTTCCTTGCTCTGGGAAAACCACTGGTGAATTTAGACTCCCTATCCAGCCCTGACTGAGACCAGCAAAATACCAGTTCATAAGATGCAATTATAGCCATACCAACAAGGTTGCCACACTATGGTTTTCAATCTAACCTGTAGCACTAATTTTTAAATACAGACAAGCTTTAGTTTTTAAATACTGTATTTTTAAGAGCGATTTAATTTACTTATTAACTCAAGTTCAAAAGTGAGTTGAAATAAGAGACAATCCTAGTGACACCTCCTTTTAAGTGGCAAGGTCTACTAGCATAAAAAAAGTCTTAAATATCAGTGTCAAATCATGTACTCTCACTGGTTACCGTTGCACTTATTTTAACTCTCAAATGACCACCATCGCTGAGATTGATTGCACAAAACAAAATTGAATACAGGACAGAAAGACAAAAAATATATTAAATTCTTACTGCGGGGGTTTCCTCTGCCACGTCCTCTTCCTCGACCCCTGCCTCTTCCTCTGCCTCTAAACCCTCCTCGTACACCACCACCTTCACTCCTAACACTTCCAACTTCATCAGCATCATCTCTTCTATCTCGGTCACGTTTGTCATCTCTGCGCCAACCTTTTTAAAAAAATAGCATTTTTACAGCATGATCTACATGCACACTTAAAGGGAACATGTTTTTTTTTAAATCATGCTGTGATGGACAATAGTTTAAGTCAAGACATAAGAACTTGCTCGGAGAAGGAAGACCAAGGTCCAACTAGCTCGCCTTCCATCCTGGCAGTAGCTTGACATGTTGTGTCCCAAACTATATATGGTATCTCAAGATATTATAAGAACATCACTGATTTTTTTTTGTTTCATTTTGGTAAAGTCCAATGAGTTCAGAAATTGGTTAAAGAAAATAACACCAGTTTGCTTATCACCAGTATTTTACACCGTTTCTAACGCACAATAAAATAGCTTTGGGAAGCCAAGAGATAAAGCTCAACTATCAAATGAATCTCCCCAGCAAGAAAATTCATCTGAGAATATAAGTTTGCACTGGGATCTAAAAATCAACAACAGCTGGACTGGTACATCAGGCGATTCAACTGAGCCAGAGCAAGGCATGACAGCCCTATGGTCATTGGAAAATTGTTCACATCAGTAGTGAATACAGAACAACCTTCACATATGAGTAATATTTGCTACCATACACAATTTGGGAGGGATGGGGGAGACAGTAGAACAAAGGGAAGGGTGCATCTGAAATGTATAGTAATTGAATAAGGAGCAACTAGCCCTTGCTGCTGCAAGCTTTGTTTGAAAAATCTACACACGCACATACAATGGCCTGAATGCTTTTCGATTTTAAAATAGTCGTGCTTAGTTTAGGGACAATGAAACCAAATGATGCAGCTGACTCAGCTAAGACCAGAGACGGTTAAGTGACTGCTGATTTTGCTAAAGTCTCAAAAATGCAAAGTGAGCTTCATTTCCTTGTTTGCCTCCAATCATTACACAGTACTATAGCATGAAAATACAACATGACTCACTACTAAACAAAACAGAACTAATTCCTAGTGATCAATTCCAGTGATGTTTTGGGCCAGCTAGAAAATCTACCCTGCTTGTTACATGTGAGCAATGACTCTATAAAAATGCACGCTCTCTTTAAAGTAATGTAATTGGTAATATAATTATGTACAGTTAAACTCACATAAGTCATGACAGCAAGCTTCACTGCGACTTGCCCCTCTATTAGTCTGTTCTCATGTTAATAGATGGCCAACTTCCATCAGGTTGTAATCAACATCACTTTGCAGGAAGGGTCGTTGGTGGCGAATATAATTATAACTTTTTTTAAAATACTGCCAAATTCATTTATAGAATATAAAACAAGATAGCATTTTTAAAACAAATTGCTGTGTGATTCATTAGGCAGTACCTATTCTTCAAATAGATTCTCTACACATATATATGAATAGGAATAAAACTAAATATGCATAGCTTTAATCTTAATAATAATAAAAAAAAGCTGTTGAAAAATAGGCAAATATCAAACTACAACACAAGTACCTTTTTGCCTGTCCTGGCAGTTCCACTGTATTCATGTTTAAAATCAAATATTCAGACTACTTACTTCTTGAATAATCATTCCTTTTATTATTTTGCAATGACCGTGTTACATCTGACTGTAATCGTGAATTGTTACGTGAACTGGGCCTTTCCTGTCCATCTTGTTTCACTTCCTCCAGATGTAATGGAACCCATTTATGTTTGGTACCTAAATGCAACAATAAAAATTAAAATCAATGTGCATTTTTATTTAAATTTGACTAGACTTGAAGACAATTCAATTAAGCACAACTTAAAACACTATTTACTCTCATTATGAAAGTGCGCAATGTCCAAACAGTCTGCTTTATATTTAGTATTACAGCTCCCGGTGAGAACATGGTTATATTAAAGACCCAGGTCCTGTGAACATTATCAAAATGAACTATTCAAATAAAATGGTGGATGAACAGGCAGAAAGCAGACCAACTTATACTAGAGAACCATCATGCGTATCTAGGAAATTAAAAAAAGATTAGAGATAGAATACGTCAATTTACAGAAAGCTTTTCTTCACAAGATTAGGAAAATTCACAATGAGCTGGAAATATATTTTCGTTACTTTTCATGTAGTTATTGAAATTTAAGCTTTAACTCACATAATAGCAATAGTTCTAGGTCAGATCAACAGTTAAGACAACAGGAGAAATTGGCAGCCTTTGTAATAATACATTAGTTATTTTCTGGCTGTACAATGTGAACTTATAAACTTTAAATTAACATTTGGTCTGAAATGGATTACGTGGAAAAGAATCAAACAGATTAATATATACAGTAGATCCACACTAATAGTTGACCAATAAAATAGGTGATGCATAATAAATAAAGCAATAAACTCCATCATATGTAAATGATCTTCGGCAGAAGTATATAACAAGGCTGCTTTCAATTGTGAAAACACATCTGAATTAAATTTCATTTTTATTACCGAAATGGATTACAGTAAAATAGGTTTTTGTTTTGTTGCATGAATTAGATAAATTGCAAAGATCTCTACTACACTGACACAAAACAGACCATATTGTTCATGCTACCCTGTGTGAAGGGTGTTATACAAAAGAAAATCGTTGTTTAATAAACCCTCATCCCTCTCTAGTTGCCACCAGACAGAAATAATTTAATTCACCCACTATGGCTATAATAAGCAATAGTTTAAAGTGTGTATGACAAACAATATTAATTGACTAAAAACATTTAGTCCATTTGGGAGGAAATCCTCAATTCACCCATATCTGTGGATGAATTCTATAACAGCAACAACAAAAGTACATTTGTAAATGTCTTTCAAGTCGAGACGACGCCTCAAGGCGCTGGACGGACAGAGTTACGGGCCCGAGTTGGGGGTCAGGGAGGGTGGAGGGCAAGAGGGGAAGCAGGGAGATTGAAAGCACGGTCGAAGAGGGTCTTGAGATGGGTCTTGAAGGTAGCAAGGGAGGGGTGAGGTGGAGGGACTGCGGGATGGAGTTCCAGTGGTTGGGGACGGAGTGGCAGAAGGCCCGCCCACCAATAGTGGGGCGAGCGAGTCGGGGGAGGTGAAGCAGGTGGGAGCCTGCTTAGCAGATGGAGCGACTAGGATGGTAGGGGGTTAAGAAGTCTTAAAGGTAGGGGGGAGAAAGAACGTGGAGGGCTTTGAAGGTGAGAAACAGGATCGTGAACGGTATCCGCTGTGTGATGGGAAGCCAGTAGAGTTGGGCAAAGATGAGGGTGACAGGGCTGTGGAGCCTAGTGTGGGAGAGGACACGGGTTGCAGAGTCTGGATGATCTGCAGCCTATGGAGAGAATTTGGGGAGGCCGACAAGCAATGAGTTTGCATAGTCGAGCCTCGATGTGATGAAAGCATGTATGAGGGTTTCGGGGGCCTGCGGTGTGAGGCCGCCGAAACCCTCATACATAGTGATTCTACAATCACTATTGACCAGTATTTTATCATGCCTCATTGGATGCCAGACCCAATTTATTAAAATTACAATTTGATCATTAACATTGGGGTTGTTATTGCGTCAGATTAATATTTGGAAAAATAAATGATTCATGGTAAAATTACCCCCACATTTGGGGGTAATTCGCACATTAAATCGCAGTAAAATAAACATTTTATATTCCTACATTTTTATTCCAAAACAACTGTAGTCTATGAATCGTCACCAAAAGAAACTATAGTATTGCTTTGACAAGATTCTCAAACTCAAAAGCATATAAAAACAAGAAAGACATTTCCAACCAGCACACACTTTATTTATTGCTCCATTCGTTGCAGAATACCTTTAGTTTTTGAAAATATTCCACATGGCAGACATTAGCGATGTTTAGTATGCATCTGGCAGTCAGTCAGTCAATGAGGATAAAACAAACCAACCAATTAAAAGACAAAAATACTAAAAAGTGGTAAACCATGAAACTGAATAGCAATAAAATACTGTATGTAACTGAATAATTGGGTGATCACTGAATAAGATTAACCACTGAATAAAACTATCAAATAGATGAGAGAACTCCCATCCATTTTCAAAGCACCATTGTTTGAACCTAATGGGTTCAGAATATGTTGCTTTTGGCAAACAAGTCCTTATACCTGGGATTTTGTTTCTCTTTTCCCCTTTCTTCTCTCCCCCAACCCTTCCCCAATTCCTTTTTGTAGATATTCTTTTCCTCCCTCCCCACAAATATCTGCTTGCTTAGCTTTTCCTTCCTGCCTGACTTGTTTGATTCCACTTACACAGCATATCCTTTGACTGGAAGAGGAGCCTACACACCTAGACACATAATTAAAGAGGATACAATCCAGGAGTCTCTCCAAATGTGTATGGCTTATCAAGCATACTTGCTGATGTTTGTGCAAAGTAGATCCAAATTGACTTGATTGCTTCACAACATCCTGCTGTGTCCAGGAGTCTGGTATGGCTAGGCACTCCAAGAATGAAGACCCTACTAGGCTGATGGCAGCAATCTTGAGGATTATTGACCAGGACACTAAGAGAAACTACCTTCTCTTTTTTGAAATGGTCTCACTGCTTTTACCTCCAGCTGGTGAATAACCTTTGGCAACCAGCAGAATGTGGCTCTGGAAACTTTACAAATACTTTGTTGATGCTACTTGGGCAGAGTGTCCAAATGATCTCCCTGTTGGAATGAAGGAGGATTGTATTGAATTGAGAAGGGATAGCAGAATGTCAGAAAGGAAAAGGCCTCAGCCTTGCCTCTTCTTCTGCCACGAATTGCAGTGGATACTTTGCTCAGACGAGCAAAATTCATTAGTTTACTCTCATAACTTCAACCCATTTGGTTCAAACAATAGTGCTTTGACAATGGATGGGAGTACTCCATAGACTTGGCTTAGAGATGCCCAAAAAGGAGAAGTGCAACATGGCCTTGTGCCTAGCAAAAGTGAACATGCAAAATGCATTCTAATCATCTACTAATTGACTGTTTGTTTCCATGGATGCTATCCCGAGTGAAGGGTGCCATAAATGTAAGTAGTTGTTGTTGTAACATGGCAGCACTTTAGACAGTAAGTCACAAATAATTCTGTTATATTTGAAAGTTTTAGTGGATTAAACGTAATTCAACAAAACTACAATGAAATGGCAGTATCTGTGCAACTGACTGTAAAAGGACATAATGAAAACAGGACTGTACTTTTGGAGAAACTTGAGATGGGTCAAGACAGATCCCGATGACTGCATGCACACCATAAAAGGTAACACTGTTCAACGCTCAAAATGTCCAGACTCAACAAGCTGTACCCAATGCCAACAGCTAAGTAGTTAAAATGGGCTGGCTTTTGAAAAAATATCTGTTCCAGAATCTGAGATTTGAGGTACTTCCTACGACAGTTAATATCTGACCAACAAAAACTCCAAGATCTCAGAGATGTATTTGTTTGTAAGCCAATGTGAGATAACCAGAATCAGTTTTCTGTTTCTCATTGGCCCCGAGAAATATAGAAACAAAGGGGAAATCCTGAGAAACAACAGTTTCCATACAAAAAAAATCTGTCTAGCCTGAAGGATGAGAAGTTTGGCGATTGTGTAATGAAGAAAATAAATAAAATAAAAATGTTATCCATGTCTTGAAATATGGAGAGTGGATCTTCCACTTTTGACAAACAATAGTTGCATCTGTGTTGCTCACCCTGCCAAAAAGTTGAGCAGGGTGCCACCCTGTAGTTCAGATACCAAATTCTGACCAGAACTACAACTTGGCACAGAGATCAGGAGTGATCTCTGTGAGACCCCCCACTTTTTGTATGTCAGTCAACTTTGGTACCAACATTTCCCAGGAATGTGCAAAAGAGACCAAAATATGCATAAGTCCCATTAAGATTTCTGGTGAAAAGAATAAAATCACATTTTGGAACACAAAGGACAAACAGAAATGTAGCTGGAACATCTATTCAACGCAAAGGTCTTCTGAGCCCAATCAGCTAATTACAGACAGAAGCACTCACCGCTGTCCAAAATCAGTAGTAGCTATGAACATCTGGGGAAGGAGCCAAGATAGGTCAAAGGGATCCACATCAATCTACCATGTATTAAGATTTAAAAATGGCAAAAATCAAATCATGCTGCTCAAAAGGTTTGAGAATCTAAAATGGACTTTGCTTTTGTCCAATTGTGTCCAAGTTTTGTCTAAGTTTCTTACCATAATATGGGATTCCCAGCTAGGAAGCATTTATGACAGGGTAAATGAGGAGAATACATTGGATCTAGGATTAGGCCTCATCAATTTCCATTAACTGTTTTAATCTATATGGAGACCACGGATTGGTTAAACTGGAAATACTAGCAACTTTCATTTACATAGCACCTTTCATGTTGGATGTCTCAGAGCAATTTACAATGACTAGGTTGAAGGTTGAGTAAAAGAAAAAGGAGGCAACAATAGGCAGGGTTGAAGAGGCGGGTTTTAAGGCAGGATTTAAAGACAAAGGGTGCGAGGTAGAATGAGGGTTTACTCTGGTTCCAGAGTTTAGATGTGTAGTAGCTCAGGGCTTTGCCACCGACAGTGATATGGAAGGGGCAAAGCCAAACAATGTTGGCTAAGTGGAGGATGTGAACTGAGAAGTTGGGAAGGAAAACAGTTGGTACTGTTCTTGCCCTTAGTTAGAAAGTTGTGGGTCAAGGCCCACGCCAGGAAGTGAACTCACATAGTTTAGGCTGACACTCCAGTGCAGTGCTAGGGGTGTGTATCATCGTTGGAAGTGCCAAGCTTCATTTAAAATGTTAAACTAATGTCCTGGCTGCTTTTCAGGTGGATGCAAAATATCCCTGGCTCTACTCAAAAAAGTAAATGGAGTTTCTCCCAAAGTCCTGGCTAACAATCAATTTATGGCTGTTTGTGGGACATCGATGTGTGCAATTAGGCCTGTGCGTTTCCCCACAAATATACAAACACTCCACTTCACAGCAAATTCTGTGAAGTGCTTCAAGACATCCTCATATCATGAAAGATGCTACATCAAATTCCAGGAATATATAAACTACTGTAATATGTCACAACAATTTCTGGATTAAGTAACTTTAAACAAGAATCAGTTAACAAAATCTTGTTTATGTTGTTTTTCAAGTTCCTACTTTGTCTCAAGTGAAAGACAGTAACAACAAATTACATTTGTATGGCTCCTTTCACGTTGAGAGGACGTCCCACGGTGATGGACAGTCAGGGATTTGGACCCGAGCTGCGGATTCAGACCACAAGGGGTGGAGGGCAGGGATTCACCCTAATTGAATAAATAAAACTAATGGATGAGAACAACACAAGAGTTTGTATGCTTTATTGCAAATCTGTCTCTTGGATAAATATTTGATCCAACGCATTATAACAGCATTTTTTCTTGTGGAGTTTAATCTAATTTAAGCGTTCTGAGATGCTGCCCCATGTGAAGGGCACTATATAAATGCAAGTTGTTGTTGTACATGTTATAATCTAAAGTCAAATAAAAATACAAATACTAGACCAAAATGTTTTTCAGAAGCTAAAAGACAAAATTAGATCAATGGTTCTTCAATAAGAAATACTTCCAAGTCTCTACCTTTACCCTAGTTTCAAAAAAAAGTGCAAATTTCCCTCATTTTTTTTCAGGGACAATGAATACATTAATTGCTTAGGATCAGAATATTTAAAGGCTTTCATAAGCAAGATCTCTTCAGGGCTGAAGAGCCCTATCTTATCCAGTTTTTCTCATAGAGAGGAGTCCTGCAGCTCAGTGGTTAAGAGTATTCGCCTTGCAAGCAAGACACCTGGGTTCAATTCCAGACAGGGCAAAACCTTGGACAAGTTTCCTTACTCCACACGCCTAATAATAATCCCTCCAAAACAAAATAAATTGGTCATTTTCAATCTACGACTGTTTGTGGGACACTGCTGTGCGCAATTGACTGCCGCGTTTCACCCACAAATATACAGTCAATTCAGTTTACAGTCTATTCTATGTAGCGCTTTGAGACGTCGAGAAGACGTGATAATATCAAATATTAAATGCAAGGATTATTATATTACTCATCCCTCAAGGTGGTTCATTTTGTTAAGAGTCTAACACAAGGAATCATCCTCACTGTTCTCCTTTGAACTGCCTTGGTAACTCCCCAACATTGTGGCAAATTCAGAAATACAGTAAAGAAAACAGTAATGGGATAGCTCATTAAACCTAAGTTTAGGCTGACCAGAGCACCCTGCAGCTTGAACATGACTTCCTGTTATCTAAATTCAACTGATATGGCAATCTAGCCCAGTATCCTGTGTCACTTGATTATTACAGCCCCACACTGTTTTAACATGGTGTAATAAATCAACCTTATGCTTCTTTCAACTTCCCCCATGGCAGGTTCTATTCTCTCATGTAGAGACCAAGATCATTGACATGCAAGATAATATCATTGGTGGTAAGAAAGCACCAGTATAAAAATGATGGGACAAATGGCCTCCTTGTGGCAAACAATGTATGACTGAATTTCTTATGTCTGAAGGAAAAAACGCTTTACATGGCAGAAAAAAAATCTATAAGCTGAAAACAAGTAAACAGGTTTTTGACAATGGCCTTTCTTGCGAGAATGAATTTAAGAGAAACCACTAACTTTGATGAAGAATAAACACTTCTCGCTTAAGACTTTCCTGCATTTTATCCCATTTTATTCTGCATTTAACGAATGCCTAAATTGTTAAGCGATTCAAAATGAGGAGCCTGTTTTTCATAGAGTAAATATGGTTAACCTTAAAAAACATTTAATTTTATTCGCCAAATATTGCATAGATTCGCAATATTAATAATGCATTATGCACTTGACAAAGGGAAATCTTATGATAAGACGGCTGGCTAGGTCCAATATCCCAGGACCTGTGTGCTTCCTGTCCACAGTAAACCTACACTACAGGGTACTGTGTCAGAGATTCCCTGTATTAAGATATAAAATGTTCTTTTGAAAGTCCATAGCAGTGTCTGAAAGATACAAAATCAGGGACCAAGAGTTCAAACTACAATGTTCTCTTAAAGCAGGGAAAGTGCGCTGAAGATTTAGATTAGCAAGTTTATTCATAACCTAGACATGCTAAAACTTACCCTTTTTTCCTTTCTGCGAAGATCCCTGGGAATCATCATCGATCCCTGACTTTTCATCATCCTCTTCATCGTCCTGCGTTTCACGGTTCTCTTTACTTTCACTGTTATCTCTCTTTTCGGGTCGGTCTTTTTTCTTATTTTTATTTAGAGGCTTTTTGTTTTGTTGATTCATAATGTTGTTATGCTAAGAGTCATTAATAGAGATGAAACAGTCAGAAGTACATGTTTTAAAACAGTAGAATTTCTTAAATCAGTCAAATTAACAGGTGCACCTATCTCGAACAGTTTACAGTGTTTGCATCATTGTCAATTTAGTAGCTGACAAAGCTATACATAAAATGCATTATAAAATTGATTATATATTATTAATAAATTTACATTTATTATAAATTTATTATAAAATCATTTTGCATAATTTGAGGAAAGCTTTATTTAAAATAAAAGCTTGGGCTAAACTGGATATTAATCTCTGATAATGGTTAAAATAATATTCAAAACAAGTAAACTGATGAGTTCAAAGTGTGTCATAGCTTTGCAGATTCGAAATTCAGTTCCACTCTCAACCGCACCATATTTCCATTAGTTCTCCTGTTTATAAAATGCATGGTCCTAAAACATCGATTATTTTTTGGACTGTTTTATTAAAAATACTTAAGTGTTTAAATAAAAAAGGGTGTAGTACACGTAAAAGTATTCAAACAGTACTCAAAATCGCAGAATAGGGTACATGAAACAGTAAGTTGATGGTTGAGAAGGATTAATGGCTGTAGTTTTCAAACTGGAAAATAGCAGTGAGCATCATTCAAGATCAGTGTGATGAAAAGTTGTGTGATGAAAAGTTGCTGAAAAAGGAGGGCAGGAGATTTGGTGGGGGAGGAGGGGACAGAAGAAAATGAGGCCAAGATGATAAGCAAAGACTTGAAAGCTAAAGTATTCAAATTAATCCTGAATCGAAGCTCAGAAGACCTTTAAATTCAGGGGGAAGATTTTTAAACTTTTACTAAAGACAACTGGAACTAAAAAGTAAACTAAAATTTCTGGAGCAAATTACCTCATTTCATCACAGCAATGTCCTATTTGTTAGAACAAATAGCACCTGGAAGAAAAATAGGTTAACCAACCCCAGGTGGCAGAATGGGTAAAAGCACTGCCTTCACTGCAGCACTGGGCCAGGTTGTAAATTTAGATTTTATTCTATGTAACAGTTGGGGGAAGGGGAATATCCTTCAGGGTTCTGATCGCTGTCAAGAGATCATGATGTGTGAATTTCAAATCTGCAGAGGTACAAAATTAGGCTTTGCTGTAATGGCCACTATGGTTAAACAATTCATTCGCACAAGTATTGAATACTCTCATGTTTCAGCTCAAACTGAAAAAATGTAGCCTCTAAATGTCACAGTGAACATTAACATACCTCTTTATAAGCGATTTCCCCTGGTGTGGGCCAATTTGTAATGTCACTGAAGTCACTTGCCTGCAATGGGGGAGGGAGGATGAAAAATTAGACTGTTCAAAATAAGATTCAGTACATGTAACATTAGAATATTTAATCAGATTAACAAAGTTTACTAACTAGAAAAGTAATAATCCTTGCATTTGATACGGTGACTTTCATAACAAGACAATGTCTCAAAAGTATTTCACAGAATTCACTGTAAAGTGTAATGACTATTTTTGAATAGCAGATAATGGGCTACCCAGCTTGTTGGCGTGAAATACAAATGGGAACCAGCATACTGCTTTTCCTTGTATTATGCTCTGAGGGCACTTGACCTGCACAGGAGGCAAGATCTCCCAAAAGACAAGGATCAAGGACGTTTGATCAAGCTCAAATTATTTGGTATTGGGAGGAGCATTGTCAACAATTATCAGTTATCGTGGAATCTTCAGGCTCCTGTGAAATGTCTGTAATCTCATGTTCAGGACCACAGCCATACTGTCTAAAGTATTAACGACAGCACTGTACAACTACCCAGAGATGGCTTTAATGTACAGTTGTCTAAATCAATGTGTCCAACAGACAGCACGTGGGCCGCCAGCGGCCAAGTGAGAATTTTATGTGGCCTGCGACCATTTCCACCATTACAACTTCCACTCTATCCCTCCCTCCCCGGTGAACATCCTCCCATGGCAACGGAAGGAGCCAGCGATAGTGAGTTCGAGTGGGGGGAGGGGGGGCAGAGGACGGGTGGGGGGGCGGGAGAGGACGGGTGGGGGGGGGGGGGGGGGGGGGGGGGGGGGGGGGGGGGCGGGAGAGGACGGGTGGGGGGGCGGGAGAGGACGGGTGGGGGGCGGGAGAGGACGGGTGGGGGGCGGGAGAGGACGGGTGGGGGGCGGGAGAGGACGGGTGGGGGGCGGGAGAGGACGGGTGGGGGCGGGAGAGGACGGGTGGGGGGCGGGAGAGGACGGGTGGGGGGCGGGAGAGGACGGGTGGGGGGCGGGAGAGGACGGGTGGGGGGGGCGGGAGAGGAGGGTGGGGGGGGGGCGGGAGAGGATGGGTGGGGGGGGGGCGGGAGAGGATGGAGTGGGGGGTGGGGGTGGGAGAGGATGGAGTGGGGGGTGGGGGCGGGAGTGGAAAGGGGTAGGGGAGAAGAGTGATTGAGAGTGGGAAGGTGGAGCGTGAGAGGGAAGAGAGAGCGAGGGGGAGTGAGAAAGAGTAATTGAGAGTGTGCGTGAGAGGAGAGTGCCTGAGAGGGAGGAGAGAAAATGTCTTTCCCCCTCCCCAGGTTTGTCTTTCCAAAATGGTGCAGAGAACTATAAGCTTTACAATAGGCAAGATCTAGGGTCAACAGTAAGAAATTAACGGTGCTAAATTTGTTTTCGTTGTCATTCTCTGGTCTAACAGCTGAATCTACTCCTAGTGACATCAAGTATATTGGAACAATATTATAATGTGTTGGCTACATTATAATAATGTGTAGGACCTAAACACTGGAATACTTTTGTAATTAGCATTTATCTTCCATATAAAAAGTTTCCAATAAGAAGGGGTTGATAAGACTGCATAAAACCAATTATCCAAGACAATTTCAGTATGCATATTTAATCCTTTAAAAGACATACCTTTCCAGGTTTCTTTATCTTCGGCTTGCTTGCCTTGATTACTTTGGTTGAACTTTGTTGGTCTGAAAAGAAAAAAATTAAAAGGGTCAAAATGCAATAATACTGGGCCAGGCAGAAGAGGGAGGTGAACATAAGTGTGGTCACAGAGGCAGGTCTTAAAGTGGGATTTAAAGATAACGAAGGGTGCAGCAGAGAGTGAGATAGGGAGTTCCAGAGATGAAGGCGGTAGTGGTGCAGAGGCTTTGGGGGGCATGCAAATGTAGTATGAGTAGGTCAGAGAGATACGGAGTTGATGTGGCATGAAGGAGATGTACGTGAGCATGAGGATCTTGAAGTCTATCCTTTCGGCAGGCGAGGTCTCGGTGATGGGTGTGCGGAGTTTGGTACAGGTTACGGGTGGCGGAGGTTTGGATAAGATGGATGGCGAACTAGGGAAAGTTCAAGAAGGATAACATACACATTAAGAAACAGTCAGCAGCATTAAATATTGGATACTATTCTAACCCGTTCAAAGAATAAAAATTCACCCGAAATAATGAATAGATTCAAACATAACGTGCACTATCCAGTATTTGGACTGCACCGTCAATGTATCGTTTTCTACAATTAAACTATTTTTCCTCGCATTCATAGTCCTTTCTCTCATCTTATGCACTGCAGTCGAGGCTTGCTCCAATGTCTCTGCATTTCTATAATCTACACTGAAAGATTCACAAGACCTGTCCAGTCACTGACCCTTTACCGTCAGCAACTACCTGGACCCTCCTGACAGACAGGAAAGAAGGATCCTGGGAGTCATACTATATGGTTCAATAACAAATTACACTACCACATTCACACTACTTTTCTATCTACACATTCAGATTTGGTAAAACAATTCTCAAATAACATTTATGCATACACAATAAATGGTTATTTCACTTTTCAGGTAGTGAAAAGCACTTTGCAGAATATAATTCAAAGTGATTTGCCTGTATTTTGTTAGTTTTTTAAAAAATGTTTAAAAAGGGATGGCTACCCTTTGCGCATAGCAATGTTTTACAAACAAACATGAAGTGAATGGCGTATCTTATTTGGGGGATTGTTGTGCACCTATTAGATGCTTCCTTCTATTTTTGAATAGTGACACAAAATCTTTAACATCCATATGAACAGGCTTTGATTTAACTTTTCATCTGAAGGACGTCACCTCCAATAATGTGACAAACGTTGAAGTGTCAGTGTTCCCAAGTCCCGACATGGGGCTGAATCCTTCTGACTCCCAAGGCGAGAGAGATACCAACTGAGCCAGGCTGACACCAATTCAGTCCTGGCCTTCACTGAGATCTGTTGGGAGCCTTTATTGCAGCCCACATTCCCAGATTAGAATCAGACACATGAACATCAGGCTGAGCTCAGGGAAAACCTTTTTATTTAAAGTTTTCAAACATAGTTCAGAATCGCGATTCGAAAGGAGAAAGAATCAACAGATAAGTGGAAGATATTAGAGACGCAGAGCATAAGTGCACGAGGCAGAGCCACCTATTGAAAGTGACACACCAACACACACACACACACACAGATCCATTACCCACATTGTTATATCTGCCCTCTTGTTAGCCTGCAGGTGAAATGCTAGATACAGTTCTTGCCGATGCAACATTTTCATGGATGAGCTATGAAGTACAATTAAATAAGCTAGGCCACTTCATAATTGAAAATATCCATTTCAGTGGGCACTCAGATATACAAGATACAAAGTGAGATTGAGAAAATAAAGCTGATCATTGGGATAACAAGGCATCAGGACAAGATACAAGTGGTGAAGAGCAATTTCAGGATTGACACAATGTAGTATTTCTGTACATAGAGCACAATTAATGCCTGGAAAAAGTTAATAGGAGGGATTGTTGAGACCATGTTTCTGGACTCATTCAAGAACCAGCTGGATCCTGCAAACATATTCCAGAAGGATGAGATCAAATGAGCTAAAGGGTCTTTATCCAAACCTCTGGTGATCAAAATGTATGCGAACATTAGAGATGATTGGACCAAATAGGTGAACTTAATTTTTTTATGGCAAATATTCCCAATCATTTATGACCTGCAACACTATTGTGAGGTCACAGCTACAAAATAATAGTCCCACAATTAAGAAAAAAACACCTAAGAGGCAAATGAAGTTTTAAATATTCATAGTTACTTTACTGTTAACTCACCACCATTGAAGTCTACAATTTAAAATATCCCCTTTGCAATAATAATTATTAACAACAAGGACCTACTCTCATCTTAGAGGGGTCATCAATGATAACGATAAATAATTTATATAGTGCCTTTCATATCAAGAGTGCATCTCAAAACACTTAACACTGTAAAGTATAGATACTGTATATTTTGTATGGAGAAACACCAGCTAATTTGTACCCAGCAATGTTCCACAAAGAGCCATGAAGTGAGTAACTAATCTTAGTTGGGGATTCTTGGCCAGGGTGCTGGGAGAAGCTATTCCAAAAAGTACTTCCAAAGAAACTCCCAGAATTGTCATGAGCAGCCAAGAGCAGGAAATATCAGTAACAAGAAATACATAGTGATTCCACCCAGGATTCGTATCAGGATTTGACACTACGTACTTGCGATATATGCTCCATTGTCAGAAATGCCACCTTTCAATCAAGGAATTAATTCAGTCTCATTACTCTGATTCCATGCCACAATTCAAAAAGAAAAAGGAGCTTCTCACACTGTTAAAGCTAACAATTCTTCAGATTAATTGTTTATTTACCTCATGTCTCTTTGTGGGGTCCTACAGGTGCAAATAGCTGCCGTGTTTGCCAACAAAAATAGTAATTCCACAGTAATTACTTGAAGCACTTAAGACATTCTGATCTAAAAAAGCATGATAAAAATGCAAGTTCGAGTACATTATCTTTACCACATCTTTGCTTTGTTTTCTAAAAGTTCATCCAGAAATGCATACAAGTACTCACTGATCACCTAACCAACATCTTGCAGAAATATACTGGTCTATATTACGAGAAATCTGATGCAACTTTTTACCTTTGAAAATCCTTAACGAGATTGCTCTGTCCCTTAGGGAATACCCTCTCAAAACATTGTACTTCTATTTCACATTAAACCGTATCGGCCATTTATCTAACTATTTTCACTCCTTGATGTTTCCTACATTCTCCACATAGTTGCCATTCATCTTAATTTATTATAAGCAGTAAACTCACAAAAATATGCAGCCTGCTACAGAAAAGATTATATGGAGCCTGTGGTATTACTGCAAAATGCACCAACTTGCATCAAAAAAATGCAAAATAGCTGTTATAAAAACATTCAGAAACTATTGGTACATTCAAGTACAAGTGACAACAAACAAGTCCTTTTTTTAAAAAAAACATTTTGAAGCTCATGGATTAATTTATGTGTGTCTTTCATGCTAGAGCCAAGTGCAAAACATTTCTATCCTAGTACAAACACAAAGTTCCCACTGGTTTAATTTTTAATCTGATACAATTTTCAAGTAACACAGAAAAGTGATTCCAGTTAACCAAAAATCTAATTATGATCACTTGAAGAGTTTGCAGTGTGCATAAATATAAGAGCGTAACTTAACATGTTACAGGGATAAACAGGGGAAGCATCAGTATTAAAAACATGCACTGTTTACATATAGTGTATACATATGGAGTCCTGCAGCTCAGTGGTTAGAGCACTCGCCTCGCAAGTGAGAGACCTAGATTTGATTCCCAGCAGGGAGAAACCTTGGGCAAGTTTGCTTACTCCATACGCCTAATAATAATCCCTCAAGAAAAAAAAGTATAATAAATTGGTCACTTCAATCCACTACTGTTGTGGGACACTGCTGCGCGCAATTGGCTGCCGCCTTGCGCCCACAAAATATATAGTCAATTCATTTTACAGTATATTCTGTGAAGCGTTTTGAGACATCTAGAAGTTATGAAAAGTGCTATATCAAATGCAAGGATTATTATTTTTATAAAACTGTGAGCCTTTCACCTGAGTAGAGCCAGTCACAAAATAAAACATTCTACATTACTGTTTTAACAAGAGTAAAATATATACAAAAATATTTTAGTACATTTAATATCTTCACACACACATAGTATGATGGGCATGATGTTGGCAGTCATAGCATTGCTGACATTAAACATCTTATATCTGTAGTAGCAGTCACTGGATTCCTGTGTGCATCAACTCCAAGTACTCTGCATAACACTATTATTCTGTGACAATATTACAGTATCTCACTATCTAACAGTGGATAACCTTTACAACCCAATAAGACAGTAAGATCAATTATTTATTAATTACATAACTGTACAATTTGTGTCTTCTAATTTATCTATAGTACTTACAATCATCACAGTATTTGTAATACTGACTTTTGAAGCTGGAGTTTTAATTAGTATCTCAACTGTGAATTACACTGGGCTAGTTCCAATAAAGACACAAAGCAACCACCCTGAAGATTACAATAGGATAAACTACATTTATGTATTTCCATGCCATATTCAATTACATCTCTCGTAAATAAGAAAGAAAGTCAGATCAACTAAAAAGTATCAATTCAACTCCAGTACAGGCAGTACAGGCAGTGCAGGGCAGGGCAGGGCAGGCCAGGCCAGGGCAGGCCAGGCCAGGGCATCTTGATGATGTTATAATGGGGGCTGTGAGGTCATATTCAATTCAGCCACAGGTAGACAACTGGAGGAAATATGATTGTATAAGCATCACAGTGATGAAGTTTGCAACAGCTGGTCCCAAGACATATGAAGGCAAGACCTTATTTCATGGGAAGCATGGTAACAGCAAACAAGGTTCTAATTCGCTAAACACATTCAAATCCCACGTAGGACTAATTTAAGTAACAAAGAAGCATACTTGGCTGGCTCGATAAACCACCGTAGAACACTAAATATTGAAGAAAATATTTGTTAGGATAGCTATAACTGATCCTGCACCTATTTTCTGCTACTCAACTGCCAGAAATAAACAGTCACTAAAATGATCCATTAAGATTACATAATCTGGGACTCTCTAGTTGATTCAGTAAGTATGCAACCAGGCCAAAGAGACCAGGAAGATATGAAATTAATTCTTAGTCTGCAAAGTTATAATTTGGCTTGACATCAAATTACAGGAGAGTGGATCAAAAAGAAAAATTGTTACTCTTGATCATTCTCCAGAAGACCTCTCTCTGCTGGAAAGAACCTCCTATGTGAAAACAAAATTGAATGCAATTTATATCTGTGAGCTTCATGACACATGGATCTTTTATCATTGTAAAATATCTGTTGCATCTCATGCTGCCCAATACCGTACAACACATAAAACAAGGTAGGCAACAAGGAATCTTTACAAGCACTTAAGTAAAAATAATGCAAAACATGTTTACAGTACTGGAAAACATCTTAAGGACATGCATTGACCTCTCTCAATTGCATTAAAATGAGGGGCAATTATACCATAAAACTAAGGAGCAATTATAGTTCAAAATAATTTTAAAAGATTGGACACAAACAGGTTATTTGAGGTTGCACTATATTTACTTGGCCAATGGGAGTGCTTTAACAGTGAGATGTTTTGACAATATAGGCACAATAGCAAATTCACGAATATTTGCCATTACAAGATCACTCATTATCATAATATCCTTAGGATCCGTCATGTGATTAACTCTAGAATTCTAGGACTAACAAGTTATTTTTCTGCTCAATTTAGTATAACTACAAATCAAAGTCTGCAATAAAAGTCGCTCACACCAAAACAATGCACCCATGAAAAATTATCACATTCCAGAAAAGAAAATAGGGCTTGACTATGGAATCAAACCATTTAAATTAAAACTGAGGCTTTAAAATGGCTTCCATGACTCAGCATGCATAAAGTACAAGCATCAAGTAGACATCATCAAATTAACTTGTGCACAACTGGAATTGAAACTGGTAGTTTCTGAAAATATTTGGCTGCTAAAATTAACTATCGTTCCAGTAACTGAGCTCTTTCCATTAATCTCCACCCAATCACACCATCACAAATGCAATTCACACCATCAAAAAATCCAATTCCACACAGTTAAAGTTAACTCCAACTCACAGAATCATAGAATTATACAGCACTGAAGGAGGCCATTCGGTCCATTATGTCTTTGCCGGTTCTTTGAAAAGAGCTACCCAATTCAATTCCACCCCCCCCCCCCCCCCCTCCCCATAGCCTTGCAAACTTGTCCTCCCAAATAATTATCTACTTCTCTCTCAAAAGTCTCAAAATCGGTTCCCTTGGGTTACCGACCCACCCACCAGTGGAAATAGTTTTTCTTGTTCACCCTACCGAATCCCCTCATAATCTTGAAAACTTCTATTAAGTCTCCTCTTAACCTTCTCTGCTCCAAGGAGAATAATCCTCGCTTCTCAAGCCTCTCCTGATAACTGAAGTCCCTCATTCCTGGTACCATCCTGGTAAATCTCCTTTGCATCCTCTGCAATGTCTTGACATCCTTCCTAAAGTGTGGAACACAGTACTCTTAAAAATTCTTCCATTAGGTTTTATTTTGTTGGCCCTTCTACACCTCTCTCCTCAAGCATTTCTCCCTTTGAATATCTAATTATATGTCTCTATGACTTTCTCTCTCGAATTCTACTGTGCAAAAGTTAGAATTAAGATAAACCAGTAAAAAAAATCCAAATATACACTTGGTTTTCTGCACGTGCACACATTTCTATTTACCATGTATTTAGTGTCTATACATTTGTAGATACTGAAAAGGCTTTTTTTTAAAACAAATTGACTACCACCAATAGGTATTTCAGTGAAAAGCAACTTGCATGGTCCTTACCAATTTCTTTGTTAATACCCCCATATTATCTGATTGTACCAACCAATCAAATAATTTGCACATATTCATCATCCTCTTCTCCCTTCCATACTAAAACACATATTCATCCACCCAAGGGGCGGTAGCTGGAGAGGAGGGACGGATCCAGGGAAGGTTTTTTCAAGATGGGAGTGATGACGGCTGCTTTTAGGGGGGTGGGAACTGAACCGATGGACAAGGAGAGGTTGATGACGCCAGACAGGAGAGGGGCCAGAAGGTGGACCTGGGAGTTGAGGAGAGAGGTGGGGATGGGATCGAGGGAGCAGGTGGTGGGTTTGAGTTT
This sequence comes from Callorhinchus milii, assembly GCF_018977255.1. Taxonomy (NCBI): domain Eukaryota; kingdom Metazoa; phylum Chordata; class Chondrichthyes; order Chimaeriformes; family Callorhinchidae; genus Callorhinchus; species Callorhinchus milii. The sequence continues at coordinate 12,932,077 of NW_024704742.1, read as the reverse complement.
GTGGACAGTCGTGGTGAGGGAGGAGGGAGAGATAGGGTCGAAGGAGTATGGGGTGGGGGGGGGGGGTGGGGTGGGTGATGAGGGAAAGGTGATGTGGGGGTGGCTGAACGTATCCCCGCGATTTTAGATTTGAGGAAGTCCAGCTTCTCCTCACAGGTAGAGTTTGAGGAGAGGTATGGGAAGGTGGACGGAGGAGACGGTTTGTGGTGGAAACGAGAAGCCTCCAAGATAACCTTGGAGTAGATATACTTGAATATATTATAAAAATATTAGTGATGCAGATAGACTTCTCCCAATAACACAGTGTCATGCAGCGTCCTGGATAGACATTGCATTAGTAGACGATTTATACAAATAGCCTCTTGAAATTCCCTCCAGAGTCCAAAAAGCACCCAACCATTTATCTGAAGAAATACTTGGGACCCTAAAAAGATAAAACCCAAACTAGATGCCCCAAGTAACTTTGGCAAGCACAAATTCAAAAAGATGCAATTCTAAACCAGTAACCACCATTAAATGGGTCACTTCAACGTTTCAATCGCCAAACAGTGTGCTTAAAATAGATGGAAAACCATCTAAGTTGGCATCCTTAAACAGATGCACTGAATCAAGTTACATGTGTACAATTTCCTGGCATTCAAGACATTGCTAATGTCTCATTTCCAAACCAGACCAAACAATAATTTCCTTATTCTGCACATGAACTATTCAAGTAACACATAGTAACTGGAATAGATCTTTTTACTGTGAATTATCGATGAATCAAGCAGCACTGTTGTTTTTAAAAATGTTTCCAACGTTTCTGCGCTTTCCTCTTCCTCTCCTGAAACAATCACTGGCTGGGTACTGGGTACAAGTTCAGGAAACAAGTCCTTCAATATCTCACCCATGTAGCCACTTTCAAGTGCACAACTAGTCAATTTGTGTCAATACACAATTTGTAAAGGAGAGAAAGATAGGACAGAAATTATTTCCATAGATCAGTGCACAATGATCAGAAGAGAGCCTTGTCTGAATGTTCTCCTCTCCAGCCAAGGATATAATACTCCTCTCAACTTGAGATAGTCTCAAAACACCTCACAGGATTTACAACAACAAACAATAAATTATATTTATATAGAGCATTGTGAGGACGTCCCAAGGTGATGGACAGCCAAGGGTTATCATCCAAGTTGGGGGTTGTAATCAAGAGGGGAGGAGTGCAAGTGGGGTAGGGGTGGAAGTTTGAAAGAAGGCACAGTCAAAGAAGGTCTTGAGACAAGCCTTGAAGGAGGTGGATGAGGAGAAAGTTTTCTGGGATGGAGTGGCAGAAGAGAAAAGAGTGAAACTGGGAAGCAATGACTCATTCCAGGACCATGGAAAAGAAGGTTGGAGATGGGATGGTAGTTAGAGAACGTAGATGGGTCACAGACAGATTTTTTGAGGTTCGGGGTGATAACCGCTGTTTTTAGGGGGTGGGAATGGTGTCAGTGGACAGAGAGAGGTTCACAATGTCTGTTAGTAGGGGTAGCAACAGACCAGGAGAGGGGTCAAGGGAGCAAGTGGTGGGCCGCTTTTGAGAAATGACGGAATTGAGAGAAGAGGGGGAGACAGGGTCAAAAGTATGAAGGATAGGTGGAAGCCGAAGTGGAAGATGGGGGTGAGTGGCAATAGGAAGAGCAGAGGCAACAGAGTGGATCCCCTCAATTTGGGACAAGGAAGGATCATCACTTCACATTTGAACTTTGGAGGAGAGGATGGGCGAGGCTTGGAGTAGTTGGTTTGCAGAGGAGAAGAGGAGTCTGGGGTTGTCCTTGGCCTCGAGGATGATCTTGGAGTAGGACGATTTAGCTGAGGGCAGAGCAGAAGATGTTGACGTGGTCCAGCCAAATCTGGCGATAGACTATTAGACTGGATCTGTGCTAGTTGGTTCAGCTTTACACACCTGTGACTTGAGAGATTGGTGGTCTACTAGTGGACGCTGGAGTAGATGTCGAAGATAACAGAGGGTTGTGGAGGAGAGCGACTGAGGAGCTAAGCTCATTTCAGGAGGAAGCCCAGTGGGGCAGGAGTTCAGAGCTCGGGCAACCAAGATCGAGTGAAGGGTGATTTTTTTTCCCCAGGGGCGGTAGGAGATAGAATTGGGTTGGGTTTTAGGGAGTGGGATGGAGGAATTAAGGGAGATGAAATATGGTCCAAGAAGGTAAGGTAATCACCAGGTCAAGGGGGCGACCATAGATGTGAGTGGCAGAGTTAATGTGGAGGGAGAGGTTGTGAGAGGAGTGGGGAGAAGTCAGCAGAGATAAAGCAAGAAGGGGTGAAGTGGAGATAAGGTGTTCAGAACCAATGCAGAGGAAAAATAGAAGGGTGGATATCAGAGCATTACAAAGTGCAATGATTGCATTTTGTGGGTGAACACGGCAGCCAATTTGTACACAGCAACATCTCATAAACAGCCTTGAAGCGAACAACTAATTTTATTTGGGATTGCTTGGCCAACATTGCTTACTCCACACGCCTGATAATAATCCCTCAAGAAAAAAACAATAATAATTTGGTCACTCAATCCACGACTGTTTGTGGGTCACTGCTGTGCGCAATTGGCTGCCGCGTTTCGTCCACAAATAAACAGTCAATTCACTTTACAGTATATTCTCTGAAGCTCTTTGAGACGTCCCAAAGACATGAAAAGTGCTATATCAAATACAAGGATTATTATTTACATAGAAGAAATGGACATATACAGAAATTTATCTTCAGAAAAGCCCAAGAATCCCAACAATATGTAGGAGTTCTGGTGGACACCTAAAGTATCAACTTTTGCTCGATATTATCGCTCAGGAATGCACTAAGGATTGTAAAGGGCACTATTGTATTTATCGCCTCTCTTCAATGACAGCCAAGCTACAATGCAGATTAAGACAGTGGTGTACGTGTCCAAACAATACCTTGTGCTTCCTGGGCATGCAGCGGAGGGATTTCCTTTGGCCCATTTGGAAAGTCCAGGTCCAAGCAGCGAGTTAGATTTATAGTTAAAAAACACAAAACAGATGCTGGACCAGAGAGAGCCCTCTGCCCTACTCAGACCTGACAGTCATCACCCTGTAGCAGAGTTGGCTTCATAGCAAGCACATCTATTTGCCAAAGCCACTCATACAAGGGTCTGGATTAAACAGTAGGCATTGAGTAAACCTGGTGTTTGGAACACTGGACTTGGACCTCTAGGACATCAAGCTTGCTGGCATGTCACAAGTTATCCTATATAGTTCCTTCCACACATGCTAGAAGTTGCCTCCAGTTTTGTGGACACATATCTAGGGCTTGGAGGAAGGGTGGTGACAATGTTCACGCATTTTATGCTAAAGTTGTGTTGCTAACACAACAGCTACTAACACAACAGCTGCTAACACTGTAAGCAGCTCTTCGAGAGTCGCTGGCGGTACTTGTTATCCAGCCAGTGAGGGTACTTGTCTGGAGTGGCCACTTTCAAGGCCATCCATGGCCTTGCCCCCTCCTACCGCTCTGACCTGCCGACTCTCTACCAACCTGCCCACTCCCTCTGTTCAGCGGGTTCCGGTCTGTTCCAGGTCTCCCGCCCTACCATCGGTGGCAAGGCTTTCAGCCTCTCTGCCCCCAGACTCTGGAACTCCATCTCACAGTCCCTTTGCCTAACTTCCTCCCTAGCCTCCTTCAAGGCTAGTTCTCAAGACCCTTCTTTTTGACCGTGCCTTCGGTCGCCCTCCCACCTCTCTGCCTTCCCTCACCCCTACCCCACCCTTCCCCCATACTCAGGTCCCAACCCCTGACTGTCCAGCACTTTGGGACGTCCTCCCAACGTGACAGGCGCTCTATAAACGTAATTTTGTTGTTGTTATTGGAGTGCCCAAACCTTGGCTCTTGCTAACTTACACCTAATACTTTCTGAAACTGGGGAAGCAAGGTATGTCCCTTCAGGGAGAGTGCACACTCCATTCCAGATGCAGGAAAAATTCTATGTGTAGGTGGCATGCATGGGGAAATCATGACTGATTTGGAACACTCCTAAAAATGGGTTTCCATATGTCATTCAGCTAACCAATTTTTTTTAAATTGCTACTGAATAATAAACCATTATACAATGAACAGTGATAGTTTCATGAAGAATTATCTGGGAATCAAATGTTCAACCTTCAGACTAAATTTTTCTGCCAAATGTGAGAATGAAACTAAAAAGTTTAAAAAGTTATATTTGAAACTGACTTTTTAAAACCAATATATTCCAGCATATTAGGTCTACATTCTTGACAATGAAACAAAGTGGACTATTGATATTCTTTTAAATTATTTTTTTTGAAATCCTGCCATCTAATGACTAGTTGTGTACTATTACACAATGGTTCATTAATCATCATTTATTGGTACATGATTAAAAGCTTTAGCAAACAGTGGTCAATAAAGCAACATTTATTGAAATAAGATTAAAAGCTTTATCAAATTGCCACAGTGAGAGAATATTTCACAGTCATAGGGCTTCAGCCAAAAATACTCTCAAACAACAGAATGAATAAAATATAAGATTATTTATTTTCTAGGGACATCTACATTCTCTCAAACTGCCGCCCCATCTCCAACTTCCCTTTCCTCTCCAAGGTCCTGGAATGAGTTGTTGCTTCTCAGCTTCACTCCTTTCTCTCCCATTCCCTTCTCGAACCCCTCCAATCGGGTTTCCGTGCTGCCCACAGCACAGAAACAGCCCTGGTCAAAGTGACAAATGACATTCTGTCCATCTACAACCATGGTTCCCTCTGCCTCCTCGTCTTCCTTGACCTCTCTGCTGTCTTCGACACCGTCGATCACTCTATCCTCATCCATCGCCTCTCATCTAACCTCAACCTTACGGCTCTGTCGCTTTACCTTCATGCTTCAGATCGTACCTCACACCGCTGCCACGTCATCTCCACAAACGGCTTCTCCTGTAGCCCCCAGACCGTCTCGTGCAGCGTTCCTCAGGACTGTCCTTGGTCCCTTCCTTTTCAATATCTATTTGCTCCCTCTTGGTGACATCATCCGCAGACACGGGGTCAACTTCCACATGTATGCAGATGACACCCAACTCTACCTCTCTGCCTCCACCCTTGATTCTACAACCACTGCTGTGCTGACAGAATGTCTGTCAGACATCAAGTCCTGGATGAGAGCTAACTTTCTTCAGTTGAACGTCAACAAGACCGAGGCTCTCCTGTTTAGCTCCCGTCAGCACCTCCTCACCTCAGGCGCTGACAGCATCACCATCCATGGTTGCACACTGCACCTTGCTAAGCCAGTCCAGAACCTTGGGGTTTTGTTTGTCCCTCAACTATCCTTTCTACCCCAAATCTGCACCATGACCCGCTCTGCCTTCCCCCACCTTTGCAACATCACCCGGCTCCAACACTGTCTCACACCACAGGCCGCCGAAACCCTCATACACACTTTCATTACACTGAGGCTCGACTATGCAAACTCACTGCTTGTTGGCCTCCCCAACTTCTCCCTCCATAGGCTGAAGATCATCTAGTACTTTGCAGCCCACATCCTCTCCCGCACCAGCCTCCATGACCCCATCACCCTCATTCTCACCCAACTCCACTGGCTTCCCATCACACAGAGGATACAGTTCAAGATCCTGGTCTTCATCTTCAAAGCCCTCCATGGTCTTGCTCCCCACTCCCTCTGAGACTTCCTAACCCCCTACCATCCTACTTGCTCCTTCCACTCAGCGGGCTCTTGCCTGCTTCACGTCCCTCGCCTTGCATGCTCCACTATTGGCGGGTGGGCCTCCTGTCCCCTCCCTCTGGAACTCCATCCCGCAATCCCTCCTCCCCCCCCCACCCTTACCTCCTTCAAGACCCATTTCAAGACCCCCACTCTTTGACCTGCTCTCGATCACGCTGCTTCCCCCCCACCCTCCGTCCTCCACCCTCCTGACAAAGCCGACATCTAATAGCACCAACCCTGCTCAGCGATATTGCCTAAGAATAGGTTCAAGTTCATTTCAGCGACTTTGAGCACTCAATTTAGGCTGACACTCCAGTGCAGTGCTACATTGTCAGTTGCCGTCCTTCAGATGAAACGTAAAACCAAGGTGGATGTACAAGGTTCCGAGCCACTATTGATTTTTATCAAAAAAAAGCAAACTTCTCCTGTCCTGGCCAACAATCAAGCTAAAATTGGTCATTCACTTCATGGTTGCTTGAAGATCGTTACTGTGCACATAAATGGCTGCAGTATTCACCTATAAATATAGTTGCTACACTTTGCAGTAAATCCTGTTAAGCATTTTGAGATATCCACCCAACGTGAAAGATGCTATATCAGATGTAAGGATTACTATCATTTTGTACCATAAAGTCAAAAAATTTTGGACTTCAAAACATTCCATTTTTCAGATCTCATTACCTACCATTTTGATAAATCTCCATTACTATAATCAGAGGAATCTACCATTAATGCTTCCATACTATTAAGGTTTCTTTATTAAAAAACAAACCTCCATTTTGCACTCCAGATATTCCAATGGGCAATAATTGCATTACTGCAATGGGCCCAAAGTTGTGAGCCTACCTGCTAAATATAGAATAGCTGGCTGGGATTGGTTAACCTCATTAAGAGGCAAGAGGGAGCTTGAGCAGTTTATTCAGCAACATCCAATCAAAAAAGTTTGAAGAATACAAGAGGTCAAAGGTAAAGAAATGTCATGAATAAAGGAATTAATTTGAAGCCAGCTAGCGATGCTGAGTTAGTCCAAGCCCAAAACTGTTATTTGTAACATACCAAACTGATTGAAGAAGCACTTTTTCTTTGAGCTGTACATTTTCAGTACACTTAAAAGAATTTAAGTGGAGCTACCAAAAATCAGTCTAAACATGTATTAAAACTTCTCCCCTTAAATTAACCTTGAAAGTCAAGCAGATTTTCAAACCTGTCCTCAAAGTCCAAACACACCATTTTCCATGATTGAATAGATTGCAATCAGGAGCCTTGGTAGTTTCTCACCCCTCCTCCCCCCCCCACCAAAAATAATAAGTTGTTGAGACCAATTATAGTACTTCTGGTCACCATTCCAGCTAAGGTCTGATAACTACAGGTGAAATACACCCAAAAATCTTCAGCTACATTGTTCATTTATACTGAGCTACTACAGCAGCTTTTTAAAAAAAAAATCAAATATGAACACATTATTTTGTTGGCCAATCTTTTATAATTAAAAAACCTAGGTGAAAAGAGCCAAGGTGTAAAAATGCAGGAAGCTAATAAATAAGAAATATGTACAAATCAAGGCTTGTCAAGTAGTGGTTATCAAATACTAGCTGTAGCCATTGCAGCTTTGTCTTTATCTATACTCAGCTGGGAGGACTCCTTTAATATATTTTTTTCTCCCAGACTCCCTCTTTCAGTCTCACTCTCTCTCCCACAAAACACAGTCACTACAATTTATAATATATTCTCTCTCTCTGCCTCTGTCAGTCTGTCCCATATGGGAGGACCCTAGCTCCCACGACAACCAAAAAACCGTGCCTTACATTTGTTTCAGAATATAGATGTATCTCTCTGAATGGTGTGTGCTTTCCTCTGTCATAGTTGCAGAATACAATGCGCACCTCATATTTTGGGGCTTAATTAAAGCATTCTTTTTAATACAACTCATAAACGATACGAAATTCCCCAAAAGACATGTGCACGACACTGCCAGATGCAAGACCTTTCCGATGAGATATAAGTTATGCTTCTACATCAATAGGTTAGTGCGCGAGTGTCAGATACAGACAGACAGTCACTTTATCTTTATATAAAAAAGAGTATTCACTTTTATAGTTTGTAGATATTTAGGATTGGAAAACACAGGGGAGGAAAATCTACAATCATGGAAAAGAATACGAGCAGCCTGATCTTTAACTAGTTTTTATTTTATATGAACAGAATATGTTTTCAGTGTAGCACATCCTCAAATTTGGGCCATGCTATCCATGATTACACTTGCAGCCTGCGGGCTGTGTAAATTAGTCACATGGGCATGCGTAAAATAGTTGGCCATCTCTGATCTAAGGCAACTGGGGGAGTAAAAGAAAATGCAACTTCTGCTCCCAGAACTGACCTGCTTCCAAAATATCAAACCTAATGACAAGCAATACTTAACTTATTAAAAAAAAATTTAAAAATCATCTTTATTGGAAGGGTTGGTCGTTTCCAAATGAGGTGTAGAACAGATTGGCTCAGCTATCTCCACCTCCCTCCACTTACCCCAAATCTCCTCTCCTCTCATGAAACTCACTCCTTCTCCCTTGATCCCCTTCCCAATGCTGCTCCTGGTTAGCCAGCTTTGCCTCTTCACTCCCCTGCTAACCAACATCTCAAATTCTCCCTCCCACTAGCATAGTGCACCCCTTTTCAAAACCACCATCATTCCCCACTCTTTGTTGTCTGACAGGCAAAAAGATAGAACATCACTGGACCTGGAATCAAGAGTAGAATTGGAAAAGTAGATTTTGAGCGTCATCTGCATGTGGAAGTTAAGCCCGTGTATGTGGATGATGTCACCGAGAGAGATCATGTGGACAAAGAAGAGGAAGGGGTTGTTGATGGAGTCCTTGGTACACTCAGGTGACCACAGGGACAAGAGGAGAAACCATTAGTGAAGAGGAAATAGATGTGGTGGGAACTGAACCAGGAGAGAGATGTCGTCGAGGGAGGAGAGACAATCGAGGAGGACAGTGGTGAACAGTATTAAAATCAGAAAGAATAAGGCAAAGGGATCCCCAGTCGCAGAAAGATTATGTCATTGATGATTTTGACAGACTGTCTCGGTGCTGTGGGCAGGATGGAAGCTGGACTGGAGGGACTCAAGTAGGGAGTATACAGAAAGGTGGGAGCGGAGAAGAACGTCAACAACCGGTACAGGACTAGATAGGAAAGGTAGGCTGGAGAAATAATAGCAATGTCACAATTTGAGTTAAATAAAAAAGCAACGTCTGGCTCAGTTGGTAGCACCCGCATCCGAGGCAAAAGTTAGTGGGTACAAGTCTCACATCGGGCTTTGAGTTCATAGTCTAGGCTGCCACTTCAATACCATGCTGGAGGAGCATAATTGGTTTTGCTGACAGAAAAGAAGTTAAATCAAGGTCCTGCCTGCTTGTTTAGTTGGACGTTAAAGATCCCATGCACTAGTAGAAAAGAGTTTATCCTGGTGTCCTGAAAACAATCCTCTCAATTAAAATTGGGCATTCATTCCATTGCTATGAACAAATTGGCTGTTGTGTGTATGTCCATAAATAGTTAGTCACTACACTTCACAGTAAATATCCTGTGAAAACACTGACAATTCAATGACATAAGGTACAACGTGAAATGTAAGGATTATTAAAAACTGAAAAATGTCTGAATACAACTTTTGTTTGAAATTCAACTTCTTGAAATGTCTCATTTCCCTCTTAAGTAAATATTTGAGAGAAGCAAGACAAATTTCTAACCGTATTATGGCATTAATTCACAGATATACTTAAACGCATATGAAATGCTTACATGTATGTAAAGAATCACAAAGATGATTCTACTTACAACAAAGTATTCTACCTGGAGCAAAGAACATGTTTAAATAACTAATGCTTTAACTAATGACAATGAACACCTTCCACCACAAGCGAGAACATTATAACAGCTGTAGAATAGTTATGCCAATCTGAGTTTTTTTCAACACAAATTGCATTGCGTGGAGCACAAAAGTGTAAAACACACAGAGGAATGAAGGAAATAGAAAAACAGAAGGAAATCATTCTCAGGTCACTGTCACAAACCTCCATGTACTCAATTCAGAACATCAAGCAAAAGGATGGGAACAACTCAAAATACGGAAAAGGGTTGATTTTCTGACTTGCAATTCGCATGAAACTGAGGACGAAAAATTGGATAAAATAAGAGACAAAAGTTGCTCTTCTGTCCTCCAAAAAGGGCAAACTAATACCTCATCATCCATTAGAATAAAGCTTCAATTGTGCTTTATTTGCAAATTCATTCTACTTTGCTGAGGGAAAGAATACAACAGTTGGAGTCAGGAAAAATGTTTTGTTTTAATGGAGAATTGTTTTGTTATTCCCTTCCTTTTCATTCATCTGCATTTGAAGGTTTTTTTTGGAATAATCATTCTCTCTTCAACTCAAACGAAAATATTGATTAACTTTTTTTGAAAATTCATGGCTGTGCATGTGTTTAGGGGGTGCGCTGCTGCACCTGCACTGATTTGTTTTGGTCCTTTTATCATTCTGAGACTTTGCTCCCACTCACCCTCAAGTAAAAGTAAACAACTGTCTTATCTACTAGAGAAGCCCCCACTCCTTCCCCTTGTTCTCAGGCGCTGACAGCATCACCATCCAAGGATGAGCACTCCACCTCACTGATCCATTCCAAAACCATAGCATCTTGTTTGACCCTCAACTAGCCTTTATACCCCACATCCATGACCCGCTCTGCCTTCTCCCATCTCTGCAACATCGCCCGGCTCCGCCATTGTCTCAGACCGCAGGCCGCCAAAACCCTCACACACGCAATCATGACACCCAGGCTTGACTATATAAACTCCCTTCTTGTCAGCCTCCCCAACTCCTCCCTTCATAGGCTGAAGATCATCCAGAACTCTGCAGCCCATGTCCTCTCCCGCACCAGGCTCAGTGACCCTATCACCCCCATCCTCACCCGATTCCACTGGCTTCCCATCACATAGAGGATACAGTTCAAGATCCTGGTCCTCACACCTTCTTCGCCCTCCATGGCCTTGCTCCCCCCTACCTCTAAGACCTCTTCACGTTCCCCGACTCACTCGCCCCACTATTGGCGGGCGGGCCTTCTGTCACTCTGCCCCCAACCTCTGGAACTCCACCCCGCAGTCCTTCCATCTTGCCCTTTTCCTTGCCTCCTCCAAGACCCTCCTCTTCGGCCATGCCTTCGATCACCCTCCTTTGCCCCATGCCCTCCACCCTCCCCGATCCCAACCTCAGATCTGAAACATTTTAATTATCCAGCGCCTGCCTTAGGACGTCCTCCCTACGTGAAAGGCGCTATACAAATGTAATTTTGTTGTTGTTGTTTTTCTGTCCCTGCTGCCAGAACCAGTCTCTTGTTAAAGCAGCTTTATATATCTGAGATGGGTTCAACCCATTGGAATAGCTTGAAATGGGATGAGCCTATCCCATGGGTTCATGTAGCTCCTAGTTGATCAATGATCACAGAAAACCACAATGCACTGGTGTTGTGATACTCAAATCCATCAAAATTTATGCTTCTTTTAAAAAAAAGCTTTCAATGTCTTTTCTGAAAAAAAATTATCGTTTCTCAACTGCCGATGGGAAAATTCATGCACCAATGATACAAGACAGTGGGAATTGTACCCAATTTTATTGGTCTACAATATAATAATAAATATAACAGATTAAATGTAAATGATGAGGAAATTGTCGCCAAACGTAGACAACCAGCTCCAAAGACAAAATCTTGTTACACCCAATGACAAATCAAATTCCAGTCCAGAGAGATTAATTCAAATAGGTTGGTTTGTAGTGGAGCAAGCTCTAAAGGAACACTCAAAAGGAAATAGGAAGTATAAAAAGATAAACTGCACCCTAAAAATACCCATCTGTCACACAAAGAAACCTGTCAGAGAAGCATACAGTGACCAACAGTGGGAAGTTTCAATTGTTTTACTCCCAGAATATGCTTTAATTATTTATGCTCCTAGAATATGTTCCCTAATTATTCCCTTACCCTTCATTTACCAAAATCAGAAACTCATACTGGGGTACAGTTCCACAGGTACTGGAATCTTTCTTTCTCTCTCCCCTTTACATATTCCAAAAGCCTAATATCCATGGAGGCCATTATAGATGAACTTTATTCTGTTCCGCTTGACCCCCACCCTGACCCCCAGCTCGGGTCCGAAACACTGTCCAGAACCTTGGAACGTCCTCCCAACATGAAAGGCACTATACAAATATAGTTTTGTTGTTGCTCTCATCCAGCATATTAGGGTCAAATGACTAATCGGGAATTCTGTACTATTCCCCCCAAACCACGGGTTGAAAAGAATTGTAGCACAATATCAGATGAGACCAATTTAAAAGATACCAGGTATCAAAACTGTAACAATGTGGTCTACAATGACTCACATTTAACACATTTGCATTTAATTCATGACATTATCAGGGGACATCAAAGATTAATTCAATTTTTAGAACAGACTAAAATGTAAACCACTCAACATATGATCTGAATGTATTGAATGATATTGAATCTTCCTGATTAAATATATTCCCACAATGCAAAGTTTTGAGTGGGCCATACAACTGAACTGAATGTCAGGCTACAAAGGAATTAAATAGAAAGTTTACTACTTTAATGGTAACATGCTTTGTCATATTTTTTAATTAAAAGCTATTTCAAACATTCTCTTCTATCCAAAACCAAACAATAATAAATTGGTCATTTTCAATCCACGACTGTTTAAGGGACACTGCTGTGCACAATTGGCTGCCGCGTTTCGCCCACAAATATACGGTCAATTCGCTTTACAGCATATTCTGTGAAGCACTTTGAGACGTGAAAAGTGTTATATCAAATGCAAGGATTATTATTATTATGAACAACTACAAACTGTATAATAACTTGGCAACATTCACAAATAATTCAATACACAGTGACCCATCTTTTATTACTAACAATTTCCTTTGTGACATCCAAGTGAAAGACACTTAATGATGTCAAAGTTACTGTGATGTAGTTAGTTTAAAATAATCCAGTTAACTAACATTTACTTTTGTCATATTTATTCAATTTACCAGTTCCTGGAAGCTGATTCAGATCATAAGGAATTCTGTCAATACAAGAACATTTAAAAGAACGATACTGTAATTTTATGTGCAAGCTTTCACTCCTGCAATGAATGCGCAAATGCTTGAATTTGTGACTCTGGCTATATATCGCAAAATTACCTAAATCCAGTTTTACTATCCATCAGATGCAACTGCAAGACAATATATCATTGGGTCCAAAACCTTAGGTTATCTTACAAGCAAAAAAGAAAAATTAGCAAACTTCTGGATTATTAAGATTATTGCAATTTCCTGTGTGTTGCGCACATGCAGAGGAAGCACCACAAAATACCATTACCTACACCTAAATCAGTGACACTTCTTGAGCATAGCACACAGAAAGTAACATTAGAGGTGACCAACAATCCTGATAGCAGCAATTTTTTAAGGCAGCTACTCAGCACCAGAACAGTCTAACATCTGGTTAGCATAACCGTAATTCCCGAGCACTGTAAGCATAGCCATTGCTATGTGGAATCATCTTAATGGGATGTCCTAACCTAGATTGCTTTGTCAATCACCTTATTTATATATTAATCTAGCAACTTCAACCTGAGTAGATTCAGTGTTCTTTCCCCAGTTAGTTTCCCCAATAATGTAAAGTATTCAAACAGCACCAAAATTCATGAAGTCAATTAACTGTGAAAACTTTCACATTGTGAAATGTACCCATTTTACTCCAAAAAATGTGTGTAGCCACTGGTGTAAACCTGGCTCAGCTGGTAGCACTAACTGGGTAAGAAGGTTGTGGGTTCAAGCCCACGTTGGCACTTTGAGCTCATCGTGGAGTCCTGTAGCTCAGTGGTTAGAGCACTCGCTTTGCAAGCGAGAGACCTGAGTTCAATTTCAGGACGAAACCTTGGGCAAGTTTCCTTACTCCACACGCCTAATAATAATAATCCCTCCAAAAAAAAACAATAATAAATTGATCATTTTCAATCCACGACTGTTTGTGGGACATTGCTGTGCGCAATTGGTTGCCGCGTTTGCCCACAAATATACAGTCAATTCCACTTTACAGTGTGTTCTGTGAAGTGCTTTGGGATGTCCTCCCGACGTGAAAAGCGCTATATCAAATGCAAGGATTATTATTATAAAACTGAAAATCCAAATGCAGTGCAGGGAGAAGACTGCAGTCTCTTTCAGGTGAGATGGTAAACCAAGGCCCAGTCTGCCTATTCAACAACAAGATTACATTTGTATAGCGTCTTTCACGTTGGGAGGATGTCCCAAGGGCTGGACACAGCATTTCAGATGGATGTTAAAGATCCCATGGTGAATTGTTGTATGAAAATTGGCTGCAGTGTTTGCCTACAAATACCAAAACATTACTTATTCATTACAGAAATCTTGTGCTTGACATTATAGGCTCATATTAAATTCAAGAATTATTAATTTTAGGTCTATTAACACGTAAATAAATGTTGCTGAAGGTTCAAACATGAAAAATACTTATGCAATGCAAGTTTCTAAAGTACTGTCAGTCTGTCTCCAATTAAAAAAACATCTTTCTGCTATACTACAGACATATTCAAACTGATTGCAGTGATCGACCTTACACGTGCTACCATGAAATTCGATCAGAGATTGGGGGATGGTAAGCACTGAAACTCGCCAAGTCCTGCAGTGTTTCCTGGATGTGCACCGATCAGCAAGCTGCCCTAAAATAAGTCATTCAGCAGCCTGGCGTTGCTCGAATTGAGATCTTCTGTGCACTGTAAGAGTTAACGCTCACTAACTTGCACACACTCGCTAACAGGACCACGTTTTCTGCCGGCGGGATTGTGGGTAAACCCAGTTGGATGTGTGCGGCCTCGATTAAAAGAACCGAGTCACCCCCCAAATCACTTGACGCTGCCTCAACGGAACAAAAAGCACAAAACTGTGGACGTTTGAATCTAAAACCAGGAGCGATTTTCTCCGAGACATAAACGTGCAATGATCTGGATTAGATCGAGATCTGGGCCGATGACAAAATACACAGTTACTGTCGAGCTAAAAATAATTTTGTTTTAATCCCCACAAATACATTTGCAGCTTCCCAAATCAGCTTCCTTCTCTTACCAGCTTTTCTATAGGAACAACACTAAAGCAATCATAATGCAGCGTTTCTGTCGTCTACCTCCATTAATTTAATTACGGCTAGATTAAGCTCTGGTCTGGGAGTGTAAACAGACCACACCTCTTACTGATTTGCTTTTTCTGATGCCCATTTATGTAAATAAAATGGATGAATGACATGGACCAATATGGCAACACATTTGGTCGAAGACAAATTGACTGATCGTAATATTTTCTGAACAGCATAAATTTAGAAGTGTTCGAACTATAAATTGATCAAAGCAGCTATTATGACCAGGCCCCACCCCCAACCCCTTTCCAAGGAGAATCGCAACTAATTTGAGACGATCTTAAATTGACATCGATACACAGCTTCTCCCTAAAACCATTGTTTTAAATACGATTGCGTAAAATGCTCCATCGTGCAAGTTCTTTAAATACAATACTCGCTCATTTTTAAAGATATTGTTCAATATTTCCATGGGACATTCATGAAACAGGAAAAAAANCTAGACACACAAAAACTTAATGTTGAAGAGTCTGAACATCTTAAAGCCATTTATGCTTTCGTCTATTTGCAGCTCCAAAATAACACCTCACACACAGAAGTGACTGACACACGAGATTTGCTTCACAAACCTGGCTCTGGACTGCTGACCCTCACGCTGTTCACGGTGACCATGTTCTTCTTGGTCCAGGGGTTGATTTTAGGAGGAGGCGCTTCAGTGAATTTGTTCTGTTGCTTCTCCTCCGATTCCCCCGGGCTCTGGTCGTTTTCTTTATCCTCTTTCCTCGGATCGGTTGACATGTCCAACTCCACTTGGCTCGGGAGTGGCGGTGACTCGGATTCCTCTTGGCCTACAAGCCCCACGTCTCTCCTCTCCGACAGGCCTCCTCCCTGCGAGTCCTCGTCTCCTCCCGAAGCGGACGAGGACGATGAGCGGTCGCGGGTGACGACGGGCTCGTCCTGCGAGCAACCGGGCGGCTGACCAGAGGCTTCGTGATCCGAGGGCTGGACCATGCGAGACTCGACCTCGGTGGCCATTCCCTTTCTATGCTAAGTGTGTCTGGGCCGAGTGGGCTCACACTCGCTTTAATTCAGCTTTTTTTAAAAAAAAAGTCCCACTTCACTCACTATCGAATTAAAATATTATATTTCAAAAAAGGCGAACCAGTGAGTATTTCTTTTCAAAAAAGATTTAAAAATTTTAAAAAGCCTCCTTTTGCGGTCTTTTTTTGTCCTCTTTCGGTCACCGGGGTGATGAGTATATTTTAAGAAATTGGATTTGTAGAAACAGATCCACACCAAACCTCGGCTTGAGATTTTCTCTTATCTATGATAAATAAATATTAAAAAAATGAAAAGGATCTGGTCAGACAGAAGGTCGTCAGGCTGAAAAAAGCAAACAGCTGCTCCAATCTCACTTTAAAAACACAGCGCCCTGCGGATGCGGGTCAGTGGTGGTGGGTAAAAAAAGGTTAAATATATAACTGATGTACAAAAATACGCGTCTCTCTCGTCCTTCTCCACTCTCTCAAAGTCGGGCTTGGAGAAGCAAAAAAACAACCACGCGTCCTCCTGCTGCTGCCGCCGCTCGCAGCACACCACCACCACCACCACCCACCTCCTTTTTTTCTTAATAGAAGAGGAGAAGGTGGGTGGAGAAAGAGAGGAAGTTGAGTGTTCGATTAGCCAAAGGAGAGCGCTGTTGCCCGGCTCTCCGGGACCATGTGCTGCTCCTACTGCTGTGCGTGTGGTGCTGTGCGCGCTGCCCATTGACGTGTCCCCATGGCGCAGCCGCCGCTCTGCGCAGCCCGTCATACTCTCTCCCCCCCCCCCCACCAACGTGAGGAGGGGTGACGCGCTTGTCACTCACACTCTCTCCCCCCCACCCCACGCCGCCGCTTCACGCCATTGTTACAACACACAGTGGTTGCTCTGGAAACGGGATCTGTTTATGCGCCTCGGCCTCGAGAGCGCACCAGCCAGGCAGCCCGCGCGGCGAGGTGTGCGCGTGACACGCGGCGCTCTCCCCCCCCTCCGGGGGCGGTGTGGATTTAAACGTTGAACGTTCTCTCTCCTCGTGTTCCATTAACGTCCATATCTCGAGCCCAGCCCAGAGCGCACGCGGGAGCAGCCCATCTCTCTCCTCGCGCACACTCTATTCAGGGTGCAGCGCCTTTAAAAGCAGAGTCATCCCAGACACTTTTTTTGCCCTGCAAACGAAATAATTTCCTCGAACTGCTTGACTGCCCCACTCCTCCCATCAACTCACCACCTTTACCGTCGCCATGAGCATACTCCAGATGCAAACCACCCCCTCGCCTCTTCTTTCAGTGTGTGTTTACAGGGGACGAATCTCTCGCCGTGGACAAGGGAGAGGGGAATAAAGCAAAGCTGGGAAAACGCATGGCAGCTTCCCGCACCATATGGAAAGATCGACCGAAACCGAGAACCCTCATCTCCTCCCCAGAACCGAGCCAAGCACACAACTGCAACAAATTGTTTCCACACCAGTCTCACCCCACTCCAACACCGGCAGGTGTATGTCCGATCGTCCGTCTCTTTTTCTCCTCTCCAGGAGTAACACTCCTAACCGACCTGTCTGGATTTTTTTTAACCCTTCTCTTGGTTTTTTTTGGGTAGTGGTGAGGGGGGACAGGTGTGAGTTTTCACTCACTGACTTCCTGGCTTTCTGCCCTGCACATTTCCATTCGCTCAAATCGACACATGCTTCCACCCTGCTGCCGCCATGTTAAATCGAGAACTCGACAGACGACATCGCGCCTACGCAATGGCTGACGTGGCCCCTCCTCTCAGATCCCCGACCTTGTTCGGAGGCTCCGCGCCTGCGCACTGACTGACATGGCCACTCAGCTTCCCGACCTTGTGAGGAGCGGCTCCGCGCCTGCGTACC
Source organism: Callorhinchus milii (assembly GCF_018977255.1). NCBI lineage: Eukaryota > Metazoa > Chordata > Chondrichthyes > Chimaeriformes > Callorhinchidae > Callorhinchus > Callorhinchus milii. Next base: position 12,914,247 of record NW_024704742.1, on the reverse strand, counting down.
AATTGACGTGACCCCTCCTCTTAGCTACTCGACCTTGTCCGGGGGCGGGGGGGGGAAGCTCTACGCCTGCGCACTCAACGCACCTTTCAGGGCTCTCGCCGCCTTTCAAAACACGCCGCCGGAAGTACACGTCTCTCTCGCGCGGTGATTGACGTCACGCACTGGATGAGTTGTCAATCAGTTCCCGGGGCGGTGTCCACTGAGCTGCACAGCAGCCAGAGAGGGCCAGTGAGAGAGAGAGAGAGAAAAAGGTGGTGAAGTGCTGACGCCACATTAAAAGTGCCTTTTCCCCACCACATACCCACTTACCCCTGAGCGCCCATTTAGCAACAGTAATAATAATAATCCTTGCATTTGATACAGCTCCTTATCATGTCGTTAAAGAATTCTTTTATTTGTCTTTTTATTAAGTCCTGCAAAGCTCTGTATACATTTATTTGTTGTTGTCGTTGTTTATGTTGCTTTAGTTCCCATGTATTACCCATTGTTTGACACAGATATTAAATACTAAAAATGCAGGGGTTAAATACTAAACATGCAATAAATTATTAAATTGTACATTAATAATTAAAGTATGTTAATTCATTACTACCTTATTGTGCAAACAGGTAACAAATGAGCACAACTGGATCAACCACTCGACCAAATACACCAGTTTGCCTTTAAAATTACTGTATCTGCAGATCATATGATACATATGTAAGTGTTTGGGAATCAACACAATACGCTGAAATGCCAACTGCCCCTTCCATTTCTCATAAAAAAATTCACCATGAAAGTAATTTATCATTAACACTTTTGCATAATGATTATCACTAAATGGTACATTGGCTATTTTCCCTATTTTTGGTTAATGCTTTTAAGTTTCGCTCACAAAATATAATCAATTCACATTACAGTGAAGCGCTTTGAGATGTCTCAAAGACATGATAAAGCACTATATCAAATGCAAGGATTATTATTAGCATTATAATTAGAATTCCTTACTAAAAGTACCCAAAGATATTTTATGCAGGTAAATTGAATTCATTTTTGATCATTTTTAGTTTTTAATGAGAGAACCTGTTTTACTCTTCTCTGTATAGATTTCAATTGTACTTCTAGGATATATATTGAACATCGGGAACTTAGATATTTTGGAGTTACCTTAAGGATGGTACATTTTGAAAATCTGTACACACAGTATAATGTCATTAGAGTATTGCAAAGTTGAAATTTCATTGCAAGTTTATGGACCACAAAGGAACTGTTTATTGATAATGGTGAGTCTTTATCTGTTGCTCTGGCCATGAACCAGGTGGAATGTCAACTCATAACATGTTTCGCCCACAAATATACAGTCAATTCACTTTACAGTATATTCTGTGAAGCTCTTTGAGATGTCTAGAAGACGTGAAAAGCACTATATCAAATGCAAGGATTATTATTATACTTGTACAGCTCATCTTGCCTGGTACAACAATAGCATTGCCTCAATAATAGACCCATTGCTGTGAGTTGATTTGGTGTATGTGTGTGTGTGTGTGAGTTTGGGAAAGGGGAGGGGGGTTTGGGGGGAGGAGAATGAATAGTTGTGGATCTGAGGAGCACAAATATAGATTACAAAATAAAAGTGAACTGCTTTCTTTGTGTTACTTGAGTATTAAGATAACTGAATACTGTTGGTTGCAGGTGGAGGAACAAGCAGACTGTAAGATCATGAATGGACACTTCATATCACCAATGGATCATTACTTGCCAGGCATCATGCCATCTGAAACTGTCACAGCTAGGTAAGAAATTACCAGCATAACAGGATTGTGGCATAATTTTCACGATATTAAGAATGTAAAAGTAAAGGATTCAAGAAGAAGTAACTTCCTGTTGGATCTTTCTGGATGGAAGTCTGATAGATATGCCAGTTGTGCAAAGTTTTGGAAAGTTCGTAAATAGATTTTAGTAATATAGTTTGCCATCTCACATTATATAACTGAGTTTCCATTCACAAGGTACCATGATTGCGAGAATATAAATGTGTACAAACTGAATCAAATCCTTTTACAGCACTCGAATTCTGCTTAATTTTTTTCCTTGCTTTTTTTCCCTTACACTCCTTACAATTGAGCTATCCAATTAGTCCCACTTCCCCACTCTTACCCCATACCCTTGACATTTTTTTTAATGTGGAATTCTTCTGTGAACGTTCTACTTTTTTGCTTAATTTCACTCTTTTGCTTTTATTATCTTTGTAAAATGTATTTTGACATTTTAATGTAAGCACAATTGTGTGCTGCACAGTGTGTGAACTGTAATTTCATACAAGAAACGTATGTTAATTTTGTTGCAGTAGACTTCAAAGCGGGCTCTGTAACATAAGCTGGCATATGGATCTTATTATTTAAAGACGTCACGGTAAAGAGAAACTTGGCAAAAGTGGGAGAACTGCTTTATGATAGGAAAATTACATGAATTAAAGCTTCTGTAGTGTGGTTAGAGCACTCACCTCACAAGGAGAGGACCCGGGTTTGAGTCCCGATAGTGCAAAATCTTAGGCAAATTTCCTAACTCCATATGCCTCTGTGGCGTGTAAGGATGTGTAGTCTAATGAATGGCCACATAATGCTTTAACCTTTATGCGTGGCATCAAGACATTGGGACATTTATTGATTACATCTCAGTCAGTTTTGGATAAGGAGCACAAATAGATCAGCAAGCATATTCTGCCGCGATTCTGTTCTTTGATCCTCTCCTCTTAACCATCTATACACTCTCACTTGGTGACATCATCCACAGACTTCCACATTTACGCAGATGATACCCAACTTTATCTCTCTGCCACTATACAATACACAATTTACATTTATATGGCGCCTTTCACATTGGGAGGACGCCTCTAAGCTGAGTAAGCACCCAAGTTGGAGGTGGGATCCAAGGGAGTGGCACCACAGTCATAAAGTGGTATGTCTTGAGATGACAACAATAATAAATTACATTTGTATAGGCCTTTCACGCCGTTGAACAAGGTGACAGACCTTGAACTAGGTGTAGGAGAGAGCCAATTGGGAGAATTCTGAAATGGAGTTCCAGAGAGCAGGGGTAGAATAGCAGAAAGTCTAGTTGCTGATTGTGGCGTAGGAGACATGAAGCCGTTTGGTGCCAGTTTAGTGATGGGAGCAGCAGGTCGGCAGGGTTGAAAGAGGTCACAGAGGTAGGATGGAGCGAGACCGTGTTGGAATTTGAAGGTGAGAATAAGGATCTTGAAATCGATTTCCTGGGGGATGAGGAGCCAATGGAGCTGAGCAAAGATGGGATGATAGGCTCATCGTGCAGGGAGGACACAAGGTGCAGGGTGCTGGATGGTCTGTAGCTTGTATAGTGAAGAGCTGGGAATTCAGTGAGCAGCGTGAAGCTTGGATGTATAAAAGCGTAATTGCGGTCTTTGTGACCTAAAAAGATAGTGGCAGAGTTGAGCAATGTGACGAAAAGCTGAGTGGGTAGGGATTTAAAAGGTATTCTCAATTTCAAACCCTTCACTGATTGCCCTCCGTACCTGTGCATCCTCCTTCGACTCTGCCAATCCTTCACTCAGAAAATACTGACCTACTTCATCCGTTCCGTCATCAGCAGACATCAGTCATCAGTCATTCTGACTCTGCTGCCTGGAACTTTATACTGGAATCCCCGACTTGCTCCCTGCCTGCCTCCGATTGTTCAAGGCTTGACTCAATATGTACCTCTTTGACTAAGCTGTCGGTCATCTTTCCTCTCCCCGCCTCCTTCGGCTTTCATTCCCAGCTCGGGTGTCCAGCTCGCAGTGTCGAAAGCTTAGAAACACTGTTCCGGTTAAAAACACTGCATAAATGTAAATGTTATAATTTGACATTAATTCAATTACTGTATTTTTTGTAAAAAAGTGGACCAAAAAAGGATTTACTAATATAGTTTCCGAAGCAATGTTATTATGCTGTTCCTGTCTGTAATGAATGACCTTTGTAATGAAATATAGGTGGGATGCATGTTGGTTCGGATACTCTTAAACATAATGATTAAACAATTGGCTGCTGCATTTCGTCCACAAATATACGGTCAATTCACTTTACAGTCTATTCTGTGAAGCACTTTGAGACGTCGAGAAGACGTGAAAAGCGCTATATCAAATTCAAGGATTATTATTATTATGATGGGTTTCCACATGTCAGACATCCGCTGACCCAAAATAAGTTTCTATTCCCGCCCCGGCGTACCAGACTCCATAGACGGACCACACACGTTGACTCCATCAGCCCACTCTCCTGGTGCGGACCTCAGCCTCACCCTGTCTTCAATGGCCAGAGGATAGTAAGCTGTTTAGATCACTGGTAAGAGGTCTTTCCATATTTATTCCCAATTGGTGGTCAGGATAAGTATTCTCTTAACTTTGACATTTAAAAGACATAAGTGGGAATACATGTTGATTATGTACAGTGTAAGCCCAGATGGTGGACTAATGGAGAAGCGAAATTCTGGTGAGCCAGAATTTCCTGCAAAGTGTAATTATAATGCTGGTATATGCATTTACTGGCGTTTTTCACACCAAAAAAGCCAGTGCCGAAAATGTTCCCTGCATACTCCACCAAACATATCTAAATATTCAGGCAATGGAATGTCAGAATCGAACCAGTGGCGGTCTCTATAGTCCATTTCCTAAACCAGTTATTCCAAGGTAATCGTGATGATAAAGCAGCCAACCTGACTCACTGACAAGACTTGGAGGAGCAAACAAGTCATTGAGAGCAGTGTTCATCCTACTCAGCTCCTGTTAACACTGCAAGCCAAAGCTCCAATGAGTAGGGTGATCCTAGTTGGACAAGCAGAGTGATGCTTGCCAGACAGTGCTCTCAATCTCTTAAACTCCAGCAGTACCCCCAACGGACACACCAGGCTCATCAACTCATGGCTCTTTCCAACTTTCCTAAGACTCTTTGAAGTTAGGTAAGCAGAGTGCGGCTCTCCAAGTAGAGAGTGCACACTCCCGTTTTAGATACAAGAAAATCTCCATGGCATTTATATGTGCAACTTTAAGCTGGATACTCTTAAGCATGGTGATGGGATTCTGTGTATATCAGACACCCATATGTCAAAAAAATCACATTTTAGAATAACCTATTTCAACTCAAAGGCCATCTGTTGAAACTTGTGCCTAATCATCTTGTATATTAGTCTCATATTTGCCTGGTCAGAAAGCTTGGTATCAGCAGTGCACATTATAGGCCAAAAGTTGATCTTCTATCATTTTTATTATTGAAAAAAAGTACATGTTTAAATTAATTATAAAATGATCAGTTATTTCTTCATCAAACTGCATTAAAAATAAAAAATCAAGGCATTCATGCATGCACTGCATCCAAAAATTAGTAGTTCAAAATGTAAAACAACAATAAAAACAACAAATTGCATTTAAAAAAGCACCTTTCATGTCAGAAGGATTGATTTACTCTAAATTCCGTGAAACAAGAAAACTGAGCAGAATACCAAATTATTATCTTGCTGGATTGGGACCTTGGTTTATAAATTTTGTTGGCATGATGTAGTATCAAGTAGTACCAGATTTCTCCTTTTTGTAGAGGATTGTGGGGGTTTTTAATACAATAGTACAAATATTCAATTTTCCAAATAGTATTTACGGTTGTAAAAGAAATTTAGATTTCCATCCATTTTTCTTGACCATTGGTACCCAAGTTCACAAAACAAAATGAAGGCACACACTTAACAAATCTGATTTAGGTTAATTAATCCACCCTATTGGTTTCTAATTGGTGTTTTTTAGCTCAATTCTGGGACACAGGAACATTTCATATTCCAAACTTTGGAGCAAGAAAGACTGCATTGGCACATGCACACAATTCACTCTGCATTAGTCACAAAGACAAGTTAGAGAAGGGAAAGGGAAGAAATGTTACAAGATGGGACAATCAAGATGTTATAATAAATTTGGTAAAAAAGGTACAATAAAATTCACATTTTGCATCACCCTGATATGCCGAGCAAGGAAATATATGCAGAGCAGAGAAATTAAACATGAGAAAAGAACAAGTAATGATGGAGAGTAGAGAGAGAGTAATGAGTGACAGGAGAGAGAATAACTACAAACTAATTCCAGATCAAATCAGTCAGAAAGAATCAGAAACAGTATGCTAATTAATGGGAATGTGAACTGGTTTATAGTATAGTTTGTTAGGAAGAAGACAAATTAAATATGGTGATGAGCTGATGGATTTTGAAATGGCGGATAATGGTTCCACTCAGGACACAAATCATTTTAATCGAATCGCGCATCTTAGTTGTTTTGGATGAAGTCCGTCATGATGATGGGAAAAAGTAATGAACTTTGTTTAAATGTAATTAGGAATGTTTGATCGATGTGCAACTGTCAATATAGTTGTGAATATTATTAAATAAGCCTTGATATGGAAAACATAACAGCAATTGCCAGTGTCAACACATACTGAAATCTCAGGGCAAGAAGATTTTGTCTTGAGATATGGTACACAAAGCATGTTTCAGTGTTACAATAATACTGAGGCTCCAAACCAACACTTAATGATTGACAATCACCCCTTGAATATAAGATTGTCCGCACAATTAATTTTCTTGTAGTAGTAATTTGGAGTCGTTGCAGTGCAGTAAATGAAACCTGTAACGTCCTGAAGATGTGAGACTGGCAACAGCTTGGCATCCATGGCTCAATATTAGATGGTATACTTCTGAAGAAAGCGGTCAAATGCATCATAAATAGCTTGCCTGCAAACAGAAATTACACAATGCTTAATTAGTTGGCAAATTGAAAAGAAAACTGGAGTGGGTATACTACCAACACCAAATAAAATGTATCAAGGACATTTCAGACCTATTATACAAAATGATCCAAAAGATAAAGAAAAGAGAGAGTAAGCTGGTTGGCAAGAAGGCAAGATAAAGTAGGGAAATTATCCCACTGTCAAGATAGCATTTGTAGTAGATTACTCAACACAACCAACTGAAATTTAAGGGGTGTCCTTTGATAACATAGGAATCAAAGTGAAATGATTTTGAGCCCGTTTCCAAAATATCTTGCACATTCTGACTGCAGGAGCTAAACCCCATCTTCTCTCAATTTCTCCTCAGCTGCCCGGGTTCTAATGTACCCTTTTGATGCAGCATCATCAAGTAATAGACATACACGACAGCCTCAGAAACCAGCCCTACATGAAGTGCACAGCATCTCCAAAATGGGGATAATAGATAGGATCAAACTGCTGTAGAAACTTAAAACTGCCTTGAACCCTCAAACATAAGTCTTACATAAGTCTTATAAGCAAGACAATTGTCTTACGACTTTGAGTCATAATGTAGAATGTTGATTAAAGAATACAGAAATAATATAAATTTTCTAGTTTAGAAACCAAATTACTGCCGGGGTTCGTTACCCGGCAGGGCGAAATGTTGGGCAACTTTCCTTACTCCACTCGCCTCTGTTTACCTAGCAGTAATAGGAACCTGGATGTTAGTCGATTGCCCGATCACTTTTCCGGGGATAATAATTCTTTAAAAAAAAAAATAATTTGGTCACTCAATCCACGACTGTGGGACACTGCTGTGCACAATTGGTTGCCGTGTTTCGCCCACAACTATACAGTTAATTCACTTTACAGTATATTCTGTGAAGCGCTTTGAGACATCTAGAAAACGTTAAAAGTGCTATATCAAATGCAAGGATTATTATTATATTACTGATTTTAAATGTTGTACACAATCGCAGTTTTGTACAGTATAGCTAACAATTATTCCTCCTCGCTTTTTGAATATAGTTTGAATATCTAGTGGCTTTTCTTTCTTCTGTAACCTTAAATCTACTGGTATATCTCTCATAATTTTTAATTTGCATATCTTTTCTTTAATAAATATAATAATAATCCTTGCATTCGATATAGTGCCTTATCACATCTTCAAGACGTCTCAAAGCGCTTCACAGATTATATGTAAAGTGAATTGACTATATATTTTGTGAGCAAAACAGATCATAATTGCAGAAGAAGGTTTCCTTCTTTTAATGGTAACATTGTGCAATAATGTAAAAATGGAACCAGGAGATATTCTGGAACCCATTCATTAGTACATGTGAACAGTCATGAAACAGTTTACCGACAGTAAATTATGCTCACTTAATAGTTAGTCGTTTGTAGGAGAATTTAGCAATTCATCTCCCCCCATCCCTCCAACACCAAAATAGAACCCCCCACCCCCTCACCCCCACCGCAACACCAAAATAGAAACCCTCAAAGACAACCTTCTGTCAATCTGAAAGTCAGGAATTCACACATTCACACGTATATATATATATACACATTTAATATAGCGCTTATAATGTTAATGTCTCAAAGCTTAGCTGTTAGGTGAAGTGACCGTGCATTTGTAATAATAATAATCCTTGCATTTGATATAGCGCTTTTTACGTCTTCTCGACGTCTCAAAGTGTTTTACAGAATAGACTGTAGGTAAATGCAGATAGGTAAATGCAGCAGCCAATTTGTGCACAATATTATGTCTGATAAATATTAATGAAATGAAGGATCAATTTTTGTCTGAAACATTGCTGGCCAAGATATTGAAAGAATCCCCCTACTTGATTTGAATAGTTTCATGAATCTGAAGCGCCAGATAGGATGTTAGTTTCTCATCTCATCCAAAGGACAGCAATGCAGCACTCTTTCAGGCTGCACTGGAGTGTCAGCCTAGACCAGGGTGGTCCAACTGATGGCCCACGGGCCGCATACAGCCTGTGGGCCAATTTCACCAGGCTCCCCATCTCCCTCCATTTCATCTGGTGTACCTGCTCTCTCCATAACCCGTGAATGTCATGTTATGTTTCCAGATGGGAAACACAAAAATATAGCTTACGGGGTCCTCAGACGTTTCTCAAATAGGGCATCCAGCCCTCAGTAGCCAAAAGGTAGACTATGAGTTCAATGTCCTGATATATGACTTGAACTCACAACCTGAGCCAGGGGCAAAAGTTCTTTCGAACGGGCGAAGCTGACACAGTAAATAGATGAGCCAGAATTCTATGCTACTGTGAACTCTATGCTTGTCAGGAATATTGAAAGCGACAATTATACAAACACATACATATTGGCTATCTTAGGCAGGAGTTGTTCACCTGTAGAGATTAAACTCAATACCATAGTTTGTGTTTAAAACGGCCATTTCCATGCCAGCGCTGCATACCAAATGCCTCTCACTCCATTGATGTTTGTGGGACAAATGTTATGCACAAATTGACTGCAGCATTTGCCCACAAAATACACACAGTAATACTTTACAGTATATCCCATGAGGTGCTTTGAGATGTCTTGATTCCGTAATAAGGCATCAAATGAAAGGATTATTATTTCCTTGTGGGTCTGTTCTAATCCACACCAATTTGTTAAGTACACAGGGTTGAACAATTATCATGCAGCTCTTCACATAGAGAAATGCCAAACAAAAGAAAATTTACTTGTGCATACTACTAAGCAGCCAGTTAATGAATGTCACTGACATAGCAAATCCAGAGAAGGCATCATTCTGCCTCTAAGTCCGGATTGGGCATCATAGGGAGAAAAATTCAACAAACCCTCAGCCATTCTCTTAAAAAGTCACTAGAGTATTTCAGCTATTTTTCATTGCTTTACCTGAATAGTCCTTGTTTGAAAAGGTAGGCACTAATGTGACCCCCTTCCAAGTATCGAATTTCGCAGCCAGGCCAGATTTCGTTCAGGCTGCGGACTCCTACTCTGGGGATGTAGGCGTCTTCTTTAGCTTGCACCACTATAATTAGGCTTGGGTCTACTGGCACTGTAATTGAAGTCAAAGAAAATGAAAGAAAACATCAAATCATATATTTCAACAGCAGTTGGACAACACAATTTTCTTAGTAGTGAAAGGACTAATTGTATACTATGTATAATGTAAATATGGCTTCACAAGTATTCCACTGGAAACATTTATGTATTGTTTTTACATTGTGGTTTTAGAAGCTCAAAAAGTAGCATTACAACCCTCCGTTATGTAAATCGCCTCTACAACCTATGAAGTAAACTAGCAACAAAAATGCCATTTTTCTCAGATACCACCTCATTGCAGGAGCTGCACCTGAATTTCAGGCCACTTTGTTCTTGTCCTTTTTCATGGTTCTGCTACTGTAATTTGGGAAGTGAAAAAAAACTAGTGGTATTGCGCATGCACAAGGGTGTAAATATTATTGCACTACTGTCTGTTTTACATTATGAGTTGCCTCCAAAAGAGGGCTGGCCTCTGAAGGCAAACCTGTCAAGTTAAAAACAACATTCTTCAACAGGATGAAGATAGTTTCATTTAGTGCTCTGGAGTATTCTGTATTCATTTGGTATAAAAAGAGAACCACTATCTTGTTCAATTTATACTTAAATGGTTCACAGAAATAACCAGTTCCCAGGAAGGCTTAAAGTTACCAGAATGTGGAACAGAAAGGACTAAATGCTGATTTAATTATCAGTGCAAACAGAGTAGATGGCTTTCCATTTCTGTGTTGCAGTTACTGCTGGAGTTGGCTTTGTATGTACATACATGTGATATTTAAATAAGTACAATAGATTATGATACAAGCGACACCACAGCAAAGAGGTGGGATTTAGTTCCAGGCTCCCCAAATACAATGCAGAACGTAAAATGCTCCAGTGTCTGATTAAAAAACTAGGCTTCCACATAGCAAACTCTAATTCAAGCAGCGGTGTGAGTGTTCAAGAAGAACAATAACTGTTTTATTTCAAAATTATTGAAAATTATAGAGATCAATATCAAATGGATAATCAATGTTAGGTCCTCTACTGTTCAGCATATACATAAATGATTTGGATTCAGTTATAGGAGGTGTGGTGTCAAAACTTGCAGATGAAACCAAACTGGGGGTCGAGCTACAATGAAGGAGATTACAGGAGAATGCAGGAAGACATAAACCGACTATAGCAGAATGGGCAGACAGATGGCAAATTAAGTTTAATGTAGGATAATGCAAAATAATTAACTTCAGCAGGAAAAATAAAGAAATGTAGATGGTAGAAACCTGAGAGGAGTTAGATCCACAAATCTCTAAATGTAGCTACATAAGGCTATAAGGCCAATAGGGTCTTGGGCTTTAAATCCAGAGGAATATAAAAGTGAGGAAGTGATGTTGAATTGATATAAAACCTTGTTTAGACTACATTTGAGTATTATGTCCAATTCTGGTCTCCACATTACAGGGAAGGTATAGCAGCGATAGAAAAGAGTACAGGATAGGTTTATGGAGATGATACCAGGGCTGGCCGATTACTGCCATCAGGATAGATTGGATAGGTTAAGCCTGTTTTTCGCTAGACAAGACACATTCTGTGTAAAATTTGTACAATTTTATTTTTTATGGTTTTATGTTTCCAATCCTAATATTGAAATTTACGTTGTAAATATGAATTTACCACCTCCCCCCAAAAAGTAACCAGAAGGGTTCATTTATATGCTGTAACATACGTTACCAAGAGAAACATCAATGGGGACATTTTTACAGAAAGCAGCTGTCCTCAATAGTACTTTACCCATGGATTTCAGCACAAATGATGCAATACTGCAAACCTGACCTGAGTGACACGTTATTCCAAGCACCAAACAAACAGCCTAAAATGTCTTGCTAACATAATCAGGAAATGAGATTTGCTTTCCATATTTCTTTTTAAAAAAATCTTTTTCCCATCTTTTTTGGGGGTGAGAACTGGTGGCCAACAATCCTATACATAATTTCCTCCAAGTACTATCTACAATCAGACATCAAAAGGCTGATAACAAAACACTTGTCAACACCTTGTACCAAGCAGTAAATCGGCAACCAGTAAAGTGAATACACTAGTTTTCTGATTAAGAAAAAAAACTGTGCTATGATTTAGAATGGTAAAGCCAAACTAAATTCAGATCAAACATTAAATGGCACACACTCCACCAGGCTATGATGACAGCTGGGAGAACTGGTCATCTATGTAGGCTGATTGTGAATGTAAAATTAGAGTGATCATCTTCAATTCACGGTTCAAAAAAAATAGAAAAAATAGGGGATACTAATAATAATCCTTGCATTTGATATAGCCCTTATCACGTTTTTGATACATCACAAAGCCTTCACAGAATATACTGTAGAGTGAATTGACTGTATATTTTGTGGGCAAAACGCAGCAGCCAATGTGTCCCACAAACAGTCGTGGATTGAGTGACCAATTTATTATTATTATTTTTGTGAAGGTTTTTATCATCCCCGGAAAAGCGATCCGCCAATCAACTGACAACCAGGTCCCTACTTACTACTAGGTAAACAGAGGCACGGAGTAAGGAAACTTGCCCAACATTTCACTCTGCCAGGATCGAACCCAGGTCTCTACAAGGTGAGTGCTATAACCACTGAACTACAGGACAAATCAGGCCAGACTGTGGGATTTCTTCTATCCTCCCTCTCCCCACTTCCTCATCTGACACAAATGTCGCAATTTCCTCTCCCTAAATCATTTCCCACATATAATTCCCCCTTCCCTTCACAAGCAAACCCTGATTTTGTTCATCAATCAATATCAGTACATGTGGTATACATCACTCCCACCCTCGCTCGCCTCCACTGGCTCCCCATCCCCCAGAGGATTGATTTCAAGATCCTCATCCTCACCTACAAGGCCATTCACGGCCTTGCTCCCTCCTACCTCTCCAACCTACTATCCCCCTACCTACCTGCCCGTACCCTCCGTTCCTCTGGCTCCGGTCTGCTCCACGTCCCCCGCCCCAACCGCCCTACCATCGGTGGTCGGGCCTTCAGCCTCTCAGCCCCGAGGCTCTGGAACTCTATCCCCCAGTGCCTTCGCCGCCTCCTCCCTTTCCTCCTTCAAGGCCGGTCTCAAAACCTTTCTCTTTGACCGTGCCTTCAGCTCCCCTCTCGACTCTCTTCCCCCTCCTCGCTCCCTCCCTTCACTCCCCTCACCCTGACCATTTCCCCCCTCCTTGCTCCCTCCCTTCCCTCCCCTCACCCTGACCATTTCCCCCCTGCTCGGGTCATGACCCAACTGTGCAGCGCCTTGGGACGTCCTCCTGACGTGAAAGGCGCTTTATAAATGTAATCTTGTTGTTGTTGTTGTTGTTGTTGTGGGGGGGTCAAAGACACTGATCTCCTCAAAAGACATTGGGTGTCCTGTAGTTTAGTTCGGAGTACTGTAGTTTAGTTTGGAGTACTGTAGTTTAGTGCAGAGTCCTGTGGTTTAGTGCAGAGTCCTGTAGTTTAGTGTGGAGTCCTGTAGTTTAGTGTTGAGTCCTGCGGTTTAGTGTGGAGTCCTGTAGTTTAGTGTGGAGTCCTGTAGTTGTCTCCTCATGTTTTCTTTCATGCCCTAACACCACACCCACCACCTCCATCTCACTGATCTCCTACCCCTCTCCTCTGCTCATTTCCTCTGCTTGGCTAACTCAGAGTTTCCACTCACTCCACACCATATTTGGTGGCCCAGCCTTCAGATTTCATGCCAATGGCTGCTGTGTTTCACCGACAAAATGCATCTATTTTACAGTATATCCTTTGAGAGGTCATGATGACATCAAATGCAAGGATTAAAATTATTATTATCACATTGCCAAAATGTCCCAAAGCTTCAAAGATATACTTTGTCAGATTTCCTGTCTTGAAGACAAAAGCAGTATTTGAAGTATGTTTCCTGTTTTGCTTTTGATAGCATTGTTTAGAATGGTGTAAAAAGGCCTGATGATTGTTCCGCCTCAGTTTAGAGGATATTTCAAAAGAAAGTGTTACGACGCCTGATTTGGGAGCTTTCCAAAGAGAGGCAAGAAAAGAACTAAAGAAGAGTCATATCTTGTGCTGTCTGGCACATTTTTTCAGCGAGCGATTTCAGAGTGGTTATCATCAAACAGACTTGCCCACTCTCTTAGCAATGGTTCGCAGCCAAAGAAAACAAACTAAAAGAGCTATTCACCTCCTGATGCTTCGATTAGTAAAGCCACTAACAATTGTGAAAGTCACAGTGACCAGAAAGGTACAAGCTTCACTCCGGATCTGTCCTGAGGAAGCTGATCCCATCTCATAATACATTGTGAGATTGCAACCTTACAATCGCTCCTAGAGATTTTTTTTATCTACCATACCAATGCTTGCCAATACACTGGCAAACATCAGCCAGTGTATTGTGCAGAGGTTAATGCTGAAGGATTAACTGTGAGAATCAGTAAACATTTATAGAGTGATAAACAATATTTGATTACTGTGAAAGATTGTGGTCCATATAGATTTAGGATTTTTGATTGCCTGACTTAAGTGGTGTCCTTCTCTCTCCTTCATTCCATGCACCATTTTGTGACTAAGAAGATAGACAGCACCTACTTACTCCCAGATCTCTGGCTATATACATTTCAAGCTAGGTGCTTCACATGAACATGCTGAGACAATTCACCTGTGATTTCTTTTTCTTCTCTGCACCCACACACCTAACCGAGGAAAACAGTTGGTCTCTGTTCAGCACTTGACTCTGGCTACACATCAAACTTACTGTTGTACCAAGAAAAGATAATTTATGTGCTAGTACAATACAATGAGCACTTACAGTACCAACAAACATTATTCAGAATCTTGGTGAGTTTGGTTACACATTTCCCAATGTTTCCAAACTCAACTCTCAAATATTCTGCCTCTACTCATACTAGGCTATTGAATCCAACTGACATAGGAACATTGGAACATAAGAATATACAACAACAACAACAACAAGATTCCATTTATTGAGCGCCTTTCACGTCGGGAGGACATAGGAACAGGAGTAGGCCATTCAGCCCCTCAAGCCTGTACCACCATTCTATTAGATCATGCCTGATCTGTATTTCAACTTCAATTATCCTGAAAATTCTTACTAATGAGTCCAAACGTATTGACAGATTATTTCACCACAATGACCATTACAGTCAATTTCGGTCACAACTGATATCAAAGCCAATCCCCCATTTCGCCCCTTCCCCAGTGATGGGAATTTATGCAAATTACCCAACCTCATTGAGATTTCTAATCCAGCACACAGGAGGGACTAAACCTCAGCTCAGACCATCCTGGTTTGCAAGGCCTATTTTTTTTGGTACGCATGTATGTATATTCATGAGGAAAAGGGAGAAGGGAACAGAAGGGTATAGGAGGAAGTAAGGAGTGGGTGAGTGGAGACTCTTTTGAAGTATGAACACCAGCATGGACACGTTGGGCTGAGTGGCCTGTTTCCATACTTTAAATTATATGTAAATCTATGTAAATTAGCACAGCAGGTGTTTTCATCCATCCAGGCCAATCAAGAGAAAAGCATATGAATTCAGAATTTTAAAATATTGGACACAACAGTTCAGAAACAATTCCCATGCTGCATCTCCTTCAACGTTAATTCCAAGTCAAATTTGAATTTCATAGAAAGATCTTGAGGTACCTGAGAAATTTCCCACATGGGTACATTCATCCATGACCCCTTTCATGAAAAGCATAGATTCTCGTTCTAGAGAGGTCCTCCTCTTCCCCCTCTTTAGTAGCTCATTGTTCTCGTAGAGTAAATACTTGTTGGTGATCACTGAATTAATTCCGTAACTGGAGCAGTTGGTCTTTGAAGCATCTTGAAACAGTACTTCTGCTGCAGAGGCACCAATGGTGGCCTTCTCCCTGTGAAGCTGAGTAACTGCTCCAGTCCTTATGCCTGGCCTTTTGACATTTAAATCCTGTATGTCAGCATCAAGGTCAATGTGTTGCAGGTTGTCCAAACTGGATGGGGAATTCTTCACAAATTCTTGCCCCATGTTAAAGGAATCAGTCTAAACATTAAAATACAAGATGTGTTGACAGTCAATTACACAGGATTTAGGCCGAACATGCAAGAGAGCCACAAACCACCTAAGAATGGTCTTATTTTTCCAACCAGTGTTTTTTAGAGGGCGCACTATACACTCAATCACTGGGGAGAATGGGAAAAGATTTGTTTTGGTTGTCCAGGTGATTGAGACATGGAAAACCATCACCATGCTTAAGAGTATCCAAACCAAACATCCCACTTACACATGGAATATTCCAGAGATGGTTATTGGAATTAAATGTGCACTCTCTCCCTGGAGGGACACCATTATATGTATTATTATTAGCCTATAAAAACTCTCTTTGGAGATGGACAGAATTCGCCCCGCCCATTCTCTTTTCCTGAAACAACAAGCAACATTGAGGCCAATCTCCACAGGAAGGACTCCTTGACTAACTGGTCATTTTTTGTATTCAGGGATAGACAAAATATCTGAGTAATCTATATCACACAATCAGAAAAGGAGAAAGCTATAGAAGTAGGAATAAATTTTCTGACAAATTAAATGGTTTAAAGTTGCACCTGAATAAAACAACAACAACTTGCATTTATATAGTACCCGTCACAGCGGGCAGCGTCTCGGAATGCTTAGCAGTGGCACAGCCTGAAACTGAGCCGGGGGGAAGGGACAAGGTGACCATAAGCACGGTTGAAGAGGAAGGTCTTCAGGCGTGATCTGAAAAATGGGAAGGAGGGGGCAAGGCGGAGAGATTGAGGGAGAGAATTCCAAAGTTTCAGAAATGGTTTCACATGTGTATTGATCAAATTAGTACAGGAAGAAACTCCTGAAAGTGCCTCCACTATCCTGCAAAATAGAACACCAGCAAAGCAGTACGTTTCCAGCTTTGTTTCATGACAAAGTGCTCCTAAACTACTCCTAATAGGTAAAAGAGTAAATCCATGTAACAAATGATACAGTGAAAGTGCACGTTTTGCGTATGTATTGGCGGTGGGATCAGTGTTCCCGCAGCTGACCTACATGTCTTTTATGAAAGTGCTAACTGTAGCAGTAGGAGAAATACTTGGTTAATATGTCACTTCTTGTGTTATGTAACTTAATTTCAGTGGCGTTTTTAAAAATTATAGCAATTAAAGATAGAGAGTGGGGAAGGATAATGATAAAACACACTTGTTCGCTATCACACTTTAGATTCATCATTAAACTAAAACTCTGCCATGAGGCTGCAAATGCATATTTACTTTTAAAAACACCTCATACACTAAACAAATAAAGTGGTTACATAACATTAACTAGAGCTGGTCCAGAAGACACGTGGACTGGACTCTGGGAAACAGCCTGTGAGAACTAAAGATGCAGTGGTCTTCAGGTCAGAACAGATATATTTCTGCACTGGATTCAATCTCAAATGTCTAGAAGTTACAGAGAGCATCACACACTAAGATCTAAGTACTCAACTCATATTCCATTCACAGAAAATCTCAAGTCAAATTATGAACAATTTGGAATTGGGTTACGGTACAAAGGCAATGTTTACTCTAGCAGTGACATGCCATGCGCTTTGTAAACTAAACCAGACTTACCCCACAATATTCCAGCATTCTGACGATTTCTTCTTCATAAACCGCTTCTGTGGCATACTGTTTTTCCAGTTCCCTCCAGTTCACAGCTCTGCTTAAAACACCCTGCAAAACAACAATAAAACACACATGTACATGATATACTCGCAACATGAACGCTCAGTTAATATTTTAGAGGGCTGCAGCTGCATTTCATCAGTACATCCAAAGCACACCTCAGAATTTTCCACCAGTTTCAGACCATAATAAGGAGAGAGCTTTCACATGCTTCAACACCATGGTGATATTTACTTGACAAAGAAGGCACTCATTCCTCAAGTAGGAGAAAATATATACATTAGAATATACAGCACGGAAACAGGCCATTTGGTCCAACTGGTTTATTCTCCACATGAGCCTTTAATATAAGGATTAAAATCAAAATATTTAAAAAGAAAATATAAATTGCTGTGTTGTATTTTGTCCATTTGTTTTCACTCAACCTGTATCTGTCCTTCACCAAAAGAGCTGGCAAAAACATTTGTTTCTTTTTTTTAGTCAGCCAAGCATCTGACATATGCGGAAACCCGTCACCATGCTTAAGAAGATCCAAACTAAGCTGAGAATTCTAGGCATCCCATCTACACATGGAAATTATAGAGATAAATTGTTGAAATGCGCACTCTTTCCTTGGAGGGACGCATCCAGTTTACCTAATTCCTGAAAGTATTAGGCACAGGTTAGCAAGAGCCAAGGCTTGGGGACCCCATAGTATGCGTTGGGAGTACTGCTACAACAACAACAACAAAATTACGTTTGTAAAGCGACTTTCAGGTCGGAAGGACATCCCAAGGCCTGAAAGAGTCTAACCAGCTAAAACTGTATAGCTTGTCATTGATATCGCTGTCTGGAAAGCATTCCTGCTGCTTGACCAGCTAGGACCACCCTATCCCTTTGGGCTTTGGCTTACAGGTTTAACAGAGCTGAATGGGATGATTCCCTTTCCCCAATTGGCAAATAACATACTCCCATGTTTCTACCAATGCAATTCTCAGAGATGTGCAAGACTATCACTTGTCTATAAAGCCTTTTGATTTTCTTCTTCCCTCAATGTGGAAACCAGGGAATGTGTGAAGGAAATTACACTTTTGGGTACAAGATTTGTGACAGTATTTCTGAAGGCAATTAACATATTTACTGTGCAATAGTACACTTTTAATTAGAAATCCCTGGTATGAAAATTGATGTTTAAATAACACAAATTATTTCTGTTGTCCCAATTATCCAGATACTCAATCAGACTCAAATGTAATTTTGTTTAAAAAACTGTTTAATGGTTTACCAATTTGACTGTTACATAAACTGGGTGTTTCTCATCAACTGATCTGCGATAACCTCATGGTTGGTCTATAGCAGTGACCATTTTTGTTCAGTGATCAGACAGAAAATGGTCTGCCATGTTTAATAAGAAACTGAGTTGCTCTCGTG
This sequence comes from Callorhinchus milii, assembly GCF_018977255.1. NCBI lineage: Eukaryota > Metazoa > Chordata > Chondrichthyes > Chimaeriformes > Callorhinchidae > Callorhinchus > Callorhinchus milii. Next base: position 12,895,345 of record NW_024704742.1, on the reverse strand, counting down.
TATCAAAAAGATTGAGAAACATTGTTGGAGGCCAGTACTGCCAGTACTGATCCAGCAGATTAAAACTAAGGCTCAATAGATTGTTTTAATTACTAAATTAAATAAGTTGTTCAATTATAATGGTTATTATTGTTATTACTTCACACAATGAGGCCTTATTCTTTTGATGAACTTTTGATAAGGTTGATGAACTGCAATATATTTCACTGCCATAAAACTAAACCAGATTCCACATAAGATCTTGTAGTTCATAATCAAGTCTGACATTCCAGTGCAGTTTTGGGGAGAGCTGAATGTTTAAAGTGCTAACCTTTAGATGAGCCTTTAAACTAACGTTCCATCTAAACTAAGATTTTCTCTCCATTCGGGTGGATGGCAACAATGCACAACACCATTTTCAAGAAGAAAGCTGGGTTTTCAAGGTATTTTGGCCTATATTCCCCTTTCATCCAATGTTGACCGAAACACAGTGATGGGCTACTCACCTCGTTACTGATTGTGGGATAGTTGTTGGCACATCTTAACTTTTGCCCAGATGACAGTCACTACACTTCAAAGCAAATCAATACTTTGAGACATTTCAACATAAGCCGTGTTATTAAATGTAGGTTTTTGTATACAAGCTAAGTCTAAGTAACATTTTTAGCAAACAGTGTAGTTTAAGTATTTACGGCCGCAGTTATCCAGTCATCCATCCATGTCAGTAGTATCAATGGTTCTCAATCATATACTCAGTGGGAAGGGGGAAGGAGTGATTGCAGGTATTATAAAAAGGCTAAAATATTTTAGAGCACATTCAAAATATTCTTTCCAAGATTGTAAACTAGACTAACCCAAACCTTTCAATTTATCCCATGCCCCAAAATGCCAGTCAGCAACCCTAAAGAATACAATGTCCCCATTGAATCGCTCACTTTTTCCACCCCATCGCCTTCAAACAACCTGAGGGGTTTAAGAAAACAAACATTTTGGGGGCTATAATATGCACTATCTTTGTAAATGTGCTGTTTATTTATCAATGGCATCTGCACACTGCTGCCTATTCCCACACTTTCTTGAACTGCATGCTATAAAGTGCATGAGTATAAATGGAACTTTCAAACTTCCATCTCTCTGCACCATGCACCGTAGCACAGATATTGTTAAATCACACCGCGCTGTGGCCCTATGTACTGCTGCTCCAAACACCTGCAAAACCACCATGCCAAGTTTTTTAAAAAGTGGATTCAAGAAGTGAATCAAGACATTCTGTTCTTTAAGGAAAATTAATTGAAACATGTAAGTTTTAGTTTTTAAATTCAGCAGCTGGCAACCCCTTCTGAAAACCTTTGGTTCCTACCACAGAAACACTAAATTAAAATATGTTTTTTTAAAACAAGATTCAATCAAAATACTTATTTCAGTAGTTCCGCTGTATTAATGAGGAAGTACTTTGCAACTCTGAGCTATTTGACTTGCTCAAGGTAAAAATAGAATTCCAACCCGTAGAGTACAAGGTCGCAGTCTGGGCTCAGTTAACTATTTTCAGCCAGGGCAGCACAATTTGCCTCATTTTGTTCCTAAACCCCTACCCCAAGTCAAGCAGGACTCCCAACTGGTAGTCAATAACAACAACAATGAATTACCTTTGATAGCACATCCCCCTCCTTTCTAACCTCACATAGTTGAAAACTGCAGATACTGTCTAGGCAACAGACTCATAGAAACAATACGATCCCTTGCAAGACAGGTTCTTCATTGAGAAGAGGAAATCTATCCAAGGATTATCTTCTGTACCTCTATATGACCTATGAATAGTGACTAGAATAACGGGGCCCAATTTTATTGGAACAGAGAAGGTTGAGGATCAATCTAAAAGAGGTCTTTAAAATGTTGAGGAGTTTTGATAGAGTAGATAGGGAGAAATTATGAGTGTCAATTCAATTTAAGAAAGTTAGCAGAGGGAGACATTAAGAAGAATACTTTTTTACACAGGTAATAGGATGTGGAATGCTGTTGGTTATGGTGGTCGATATTAGCATTCAAGAGGGAACTATATATACAAATAAGTAAACAAACAATTTGCAGGGGCAAAGGGAAAATAGTTAAATGGCACTAAATGAAAACAAGATTACATTTTAGTACGTATTCTGCTGAATTTTCAATCTTTCAAGCGATAAAGGAGTCAAATTCATGAGCAAGATTATTGATTAGACCGGCATGTATGAGTTGGAAACCCACTGCAATAAAAAAATTCAGTTATTATCATTATTATTGTTAAATTTCCTAAACAGCAGCAAATGACCCTCAGAATACTTAGAGAGTTCCTGGGTGAAGGCGTGGTACTTACACAGAAAACAATCAACGACAACAACTTGCATTTGTATAGTGTCCTTCACATGGGGGTAGCATCCCAGAGCACTTTCTTTCATATAATTTTTTTAATAAAAATAACACACAACGGCCACTACCTCACCCCTCAGGCCACTGAAACTCTTGTTCATGCCTTCATCACCTCCAGGCTCGACTATGCAAACTCCCTACTTGTCGGCCTTCCCAACTCCTCCCTCCACAGGCTGCAGATAATCCAGAACTCTGCAGCCCGTGTCCTCTCCCGCACCAAACTCTGTGACCCCATTTCCCCCATTCTCTCCCAACTCCATTGGCTCCCTATCCTTCAGAGGATCCAGTTCAAGATCCTAGTCCTCACCTACAAAGCTCTCCATGGCCTCGCCCCACCCTACCTATGCGACCTCCTAACCCCCTACCAACCTGCCCATTCCCTCCGCTCAGCCAGCTCCGGCCTCCTCCACGTCCCCCGACCCACCCGCCCCCCCCATTGGGGGGAGAGCCTTCAGCCGCTCTGCCCCAAACCTCTGGAATTCCATCCCCCAGTCACTCCGCCTCGACCCCTCCTTAGCCTCCTTCAAGTCCCTCCTCAAGACCCTCCTCTTTAACCATGCCATCGGTCACCCCCCTTCCCCTCCCCTCCCTGACCCCAGCTCAGGTCTGGAATGCTGTATTCTGTCCAGTGCCTTGGGACGTCCTCCCGACATGAAAGGAGCTATACAACTGTAATCTTGTTGTTGTTGTTGTATAAAACTGGGAGATTTTAACAGACAGGAAAGAGAAGAGAGATTTTTTGATCTCTCCTTTCTCTGTCTCCCCTGATTCCCTCTCGTTCACTTCCTCTCTCTCTCCCCCTCCCCCCTCAGCGGGGAAGCATGCCAGACAGCGCTCCCAATGGCCGTTTTAGCTAACAACACTGATAATAATCATCCTTGAGATGTCTCAAAGCACTTCACAGAATACACTGTAAAGTGGAGTGACTGTGGGCGAAATTTTGTGGGCGAAACACAGCAGCCAATTGCGCACAGCAGCGTCCCACAAACAGTCGTGGATTGAATGACTACATTACTATTATTATTTTGAAGGATTGGAGTGGATCGACCTGTCTCCCAGTAATGAATTTCTGAGCAGATGCCATCAAGAAGCTATCTGGCCTAGGGATAGTGATGGAAAGTGCAAAGCTCAGGGAATCTCCCTCAATACTGAGACTTGCTGAAGCAAATCTGGGACTTGTTCGGGCTCAAGGAGTCTTGCTCAGCCTCAAAGAGACTCTTGTAATGTTACGCCTCACTCAGGGAGTCTTTCTCAAAGCTTAGACTTCAAGGTCTGGAGTCTCAATTTTGGGACTCCCTCAGGTCTATCTCCTCTCTCTCTCTTTCTGATTCCTTGTTTTCAAGTGCACTCCTTGAATGATTATATTTGTTTGATATCCTCCAGTTGAAACTATGAAAAGGAGAACATCTTTCTGCAAGTGGACCAATATTTAAAAAATCTGTAAGACAAAGAGGATGAACTGTGACTCAGTGGAGGAAAGCTACTGACCACAAAAATCACACTTTAATCTAAGTGCTATTAACTGGACAGTCATATTCTCCAAAATATGTCCCATAGTTTAGACTTTTTCAGCCTAGCGCTAAAGGCACTGGCCAAGATCGTCCTAAGCTATATAGATCATAGGTCAATGAGCTGGATGATCGCAGCCAGGAAAGCAATATCTTTCTGCATCTCCTAATTCACATTGAACTTGTGGACTAAATTCTGGGAGAAAGAACAGGCATCATGCACCTTCAGGAGGGGAAAGAGATAGGTGGGAAGAGAGAAAATGTAGATAATTAAACAAAATTAACTCGATGTTAAGGTTAAGATATGGTTAATTAATGATTCAACGATTTACAATTTCACTAGAGATTACAGCGATCAGCGATCCATCCCACATACGAAATAACCTCCATTCTCATTCTCAAGGACACACTGTGTGATAAACAAAAATGAAAAATGAAAAATGAAAAATAATCAATCTTTCTGAGCAGAGAGCAGATTTTGGAAAAGTTTATAAAATCTTGCACCTTGTCTCTTCATCGAGTATAAACCTTATGTCATGACATACTAGAACGTTAAAAAGCAACAATGGTTACTCACTGTAGTGAAAACTCCTGAGGCTGTGGACCAGGACAGACAAGGAACCAATGGTATAGGCTTGGACCAGTTAGTTACAGCTAATGATGCCATCTGCAAATAGAAGAACATTATTGAGGGTCTAAAGCAAAAGGTCTTCAGAGTCTCACCCACACACCCAACACAAAAAGGAATGGGTTCCGTTTTAGATGATTAACATTTTGACAGTCCGATATTGAGATGGGCCCATGTGTATTTATACATGCCTGGGCTCTCTCGTGGTCCCTAGTCTCTTGTAATACACAAAAAACTTGCATTTGATATATTGCCTTATCAAGTCATTGAAACATCTCCAAGCACTTCACAGGATTTACTGTGGTGTAGTGACCATATATTTGTAGGCAAACCCGACAGCCAATTTGCACACAACAATGTTCCATAAACAGTCTCATTTTATCTGGAGGATTGTTTGTCAAGGCATGAAGAGGAACTCCCTTTTCGTTTTGAATACTACCATAGTTCCTTTAAGGTCCATCTGAATAAGCAGACACGACTGTGGTTTCACATCTCACCTGAAGGGTGGCATCTCCAACAATGCAGCATACCCCCGACACTGTTTAGATTGTCAGCCTAAACTATAAGTTCAAAGTCTCAATGTGGTGTTTGAATCCTACAATCGTTTGATTCTTTTGAGGTGAGAGTGCAACTGAGTCTTTTACAATTTTTATTCCCATCGTATGTAACTTCTCTAAACGATTGCTAAGATGGATGGGACGAAGCCCAGTCCAGGGGAAGGGCCTCTTAATTTGAAGAATGGATCATACCAGCTAGATAATCTTGTAACATAGGATACGAGCAAAGTAACATGAAGAAGTAAAGAGTCACTCATGTCAGGGAAGCTGACATCCCAATTCCCAAAACTGACCCATCAAACTCCAACAGTTGCTAAATCTACACAATAGTGCTTTGTGAAAATACGAGTGTTGCTGTGAATAGCAACAGGGCACATGGTGTCAACTGCTATTTATTTCAGTGCTGCTAAGGACATAGAATGAGGGGATTGTCCTGTTGTTGAATCAAGATGGTACGCTTCCTGTTAATTGATTAAAAATAGAATATGAATTCCAACAGTTATTTTATCAAGATTTGGAGGTGATGCTACCCATCATAAAAATAATTCTTGCATTTGATATAGTAGCTCATCACAAAACATTTTACAGGATTTTTACTGTGAAGCTTAGTGATTGTGTACACTGTGTGGGCAAACACAGCTAATTTGTGCATAGCAGTGGCCCACAAACAGCCTTGAAGTAAATGACCCATTATATATATGGAAGACTGTTCGCCACAACAATAGTGTAAGATTGTAAAAGTCTTCTGCCCTACCTAAGAATATAAGAAATGCTAGACGAAAAAAGACCAAGGTCCATCTAGTTCGCCTTCCACCTTCCTGGTGGTCGCATGCACATATGTCCCGATATGTACTATATCCCATTATGTTATTTCCTAAAAGAAAACAATCTAATCTGCGTTTGAAAGAATCAACACTTCCTGCCTCAACAATCTCCCTCGGGAGCCTGTTCCACAGGTTCACTATTTGCTCACTAAAATAGTGTTTGCGTAGATTTGTTCTGAATTTACCCGCATTCAATCGCAGGCTGTGACCTCTGATTTTAGTATTCTGGACAAGTTGAAATAGCCAATCATGATCTATATTGACTCGCCCCTTTAGAATCTTAAAGATAGCAATCATGTCACATCTCGATCTTCTCTTTTCCAGCGTGAACAAGCCCAATTTACTTAGTCGCTCCTCATAGTCCAGTCCTTCCATTCCCTCAATCATTCTGGTTGCCCTCCTCTGTTTCTTCTCAATTTCTCCAATATCCTTTTTGTATTGCGGGGACCAGAACTGTACACAGTACACTCTTTCCTATTGTATTCTATGCAAAGGATAAACTGAAGGAATAACAATTTCCCAACCCTCATGGAAATGTGAAATTACCCAGGCTGCAATTTAGCATGGACTGACTACCCAATGCTTGTACCTGATGAGGGAAAACTGATCAGTTCTCATAACCTGGATCTCTCTGACCCTAAAGTCGAACCACAATCATCAACTTCAAGGACTAACTTCAGGGTTTCTACTCTGGATCACTAAGAACTAACACCTGATGGACTCTCAGCCCTCAGTATGTAAGGATTTGGGGTGAATTTACAGCCATAAACCTCTCAACCTTGTGACACACCCAATATGAAAAAGTAGAACCATACTCCAGAAGAGAGTAAGGAGGTGAGAAATGGAGAAAACGATGTGACGAAGATGCTGAAAATGAAAAATGAAGTTTAACAGTCACAACTTGGCAGCAGATTTTTCCCACTAATTAAAAAGAACTCCATCTCGTGAAAAACGGTCGTATATACCCAGAAGATCCGTCTCTACCAAACTCGCTGGTGGGCAGCGATAAGGATACTACACGTGGTCTGAGCTAGACTGGTAAGAAAGTACGAAAAAACAGAGCATCTGCTCTCAAATACAATCTCGAAGATGTGATAAGGCTCTATATCAAACGCAAGGATTACTATTATTATTATATTAGTGACACCTGCTAGAAAATGACTGCACTTGATCGTCAGGTCAAGACAGTTTTGAATTTGGCCTTGATGCACCCACCATAATACAATCCTTGCATTTGATATAGCGCTTTATTACGTCTAGACGTCTCAAAGTCCTTCACAGTATATACTGTAATGTGAATGCTCTGTGGGCGAAACGCGGCAGCCAATTGCGCACAGCAGTGTCCCACAAACAGTCGTGGATTAAGTGACCAAATTATTACTTACATTTTTGTTTTATTTTTTGAAGGGCTTATTACCCCCAGAAACGCGATCCGCCAATCGACTAACAACCGGTTTCTACTTAATGCGAGGTAAACAGAGGCCTGTGGAGTAAGAAAACTGGCCCAACATTTCGCCCTGCCCAGGAATCGAACCCAGGTCCTTTTGCTTGCGAGGCGGGTGCTCCAACCACTACGCTTCAGTACTTCACATTAAATAGCTGTCAATACTCATGGTCTAGGCAGACACAGAAACAAGACCAGCAGATGTATTATGCCCACAAAACATACCCGAGCATGAGCAGTACCTTCAGAAAAGGAAGAAAGAAATTCAGGGGTGGGGCAATACGTAAGACTGTTCTAAACCAATAAACGTTTTGTTGGGAGCTTGATTTCATAAACAGACTATTCTTTCCACTACAAAGTATGACTTGCCAAGGTTCCATTTAAAGATGCAATGTTCTCGCTATTGATTTCCCCCGAGGCTGTGACGAAGATCAACCAGAACAAAATAAATTGAACTGTTTCCATCTGCTCCCTCAGCTATATTAGGAAATTCTGAAAAGAAAAGGGACTAAAAAGTGAGAGATTGTTTGAACAGCTTCTAGTTAGTTTCTGCCTAGCTATTGAAGGTAAAAGGTTTTTGAAGGTTTCACCCACAAAATATATAGTCAGTCCCTCTACTGTATATTCTGTGAAGTGCTTTGAGACGTCTCAACAATGTATTAAGGTGCTATATCAAATGCAAGGATGATTATTAATAAGAGTGATGGCGAGTCTTGATTTTAGAGAGAATGTCTGCATATTTCCTACAAGCTGAGTTGCATTTGTATTTCACAAGGACAGGGCTCCTAAAGAGGACAAAATATCCAAAAAACATTAAGGGAGTAAAATAAATCTGAACCATAGATGAAGGAAAATGGTCTTCTACAATTAAAATTTAAAACAACTTTAAAGGGAATGGTTTACAAGATTTTATTTTTCTTAAATCATTTGAAATATGAGCCATATGAAACGGTTCAACAGTTGTATCAATGCATAAACTTACGTGGCCTCCCATGGATATTCCAGTCATTGCTAGAGGACCATAACCCTCGTTCTCCAGCCAATGTAGAAGAGCAGCGGACTCTAAGACCAGAGCTCCTCCCATCACAAAAAGATCAGACACATTCCTTAAACTTGATCTCCTAGCCACAAAAAGCAAGATGAAATAAGTTAGATGGAAATGTGCAACATTTGATAACAAAGTCTCTTTTCCCCTTCACATCTATTTTTAAAATGCATTAACTGTAAAATACAGGAGAAAGTGTTTAGTCCAATTATTAGAATATTTAAAAATATATTTTTTCTTCTAATAAAAGTAATCTGTAGGATGGATGCTAATCCAATCAATCTGTGACCAATTAAAAATATTAATCACACCATTGATCAGGATGATGCACTGGTAGGTTTTACAGTCCTAGTAGCTGCCTGCTAGAACTCCCTAACCATTAGGGCTTTAAATGGCAGAGATGAAGAAACACTGACACCTTCACATCTCATTAATGAGCCAGACAGATGGATTAATCATTGACAATAGCTGTGCCAAATCCTTGCGTTTAGATCTATTGCAATACCAAGGACCCAAACCACCTCCCCTTCCCAAGAAGATATTTTTAGAGGCGGTGTTCAATTGAATTGCCCTTGAAAGAGGTGAAGTGAAACCTTCTGGTTCTAGGATTCACTGAGCTATAATTGCAGAGAAATTTGTTCAATAACCAAATGAAGATGTGAATACTTGCGGGCAGTTGCAGTTTGAAGACTCCATGTTTTGGCTAATGTAATCACCTAAATCCACTGAAAACAACAGCTTGCACTTTGTCTTTATCGTTAGATTTTGGTTCCTTATTTATGCAAAAGGGTCAATTAATTACAACACAGCCAACTTGCACTTATGCAGGTCCCTTCACATAAGATAGCATCTCGGGAGCACTCTCTGTAGCCTAAGCAAAACATAGTAATATGCTAGTTACACACACTCTGAAATGAAAGTGTTAATGTCTTACTGTGTCTCTTCATCCTAAATTCCACACAGAATGAATTAGCCCATTTTGTTTACAATGTGGGAAAAGTAATTTCAATTTGGGCATTTAAAAACTTCCAAAACTATGTAACACATGGATTTATATAACGCCGTTCATGTAGGCTAACACCTCAGAGTGCTTCAAAGGGTCAGGCTTGAATACTGAGCAGGGAGGGGATGACACAGCAATGCAACATTGTGTCTGTCTTACAATGGTAAAACGTAGGATATCACAATTGAAGAGTACTTGTACAATAATTTGTGTGTCAACCTCGCTCAGGCTCTCTAATATCCTTGCTTATAGGACAAGACTCTTGGTTCTGAGTCAGAAGGTTGTGGGTTCAAGCTGCACATCAGGACATGGAATTTATATAGTCTCATTTCACACTCCAATAGAATGCTTTGGGGTGTGCTCCAATGTTGGAGAGGCTGTCCTTCGAATGAGACGCTAAACAGGTCTCATCTGCCTGCCCAGATGAGTGTCAAAGATCCCATGGCACTATTCAAAAAAGAAAGGAGTTTATCCCAGTGGCCTTGCCAACAATCTCCCAAATAAAATTGGTCACTTATTCCATGGCTGTTTGTGGGACACTGCTGTGCATAAATTGGCTGCCATGTTCACCCACAAAATACATATTTAGTATATATCATGTGAAGAGCTTTGAGACGTTCAACAAAGGGACCATATCAAATGCAGGGATTATTATTATCATAACTTATTGAATCTGTACATCTTCCACAAATAAAAATTCCACACAGCCTTGACCATTTCTAAAAGGTACACAAGTTCACACATAAATCACTTATGCATACACCTTTCCGATAATTAATAATCTGTGACACACTATGGGAATTTAAAACCTGCTAATCCATCAGTAAAACAAAATAACATATTGCTTTCAACTAAAGTTAAGTTTGCATATGACGTGGTTCAGAAAGGAATGCCTTTCCATTGTGTGGGATTTAAAAACAGTTAATTCGTTTTTAGAATAATTGCTAAAGGATATCAATTAAACAGAATACAAACAAAACAATTCTGTAATCTGATCATTTGTACTATTATAATCCAATGTTTACTCTCTTAATGGTCCAAGGAATCCCATCTAAAAGTTCTAACAGTTTAATTCGATAGGTTCTCATTAGGGCAACTTGCCTAATAACTCAATTGATTTAATAGTGATTAAGTGCCAAGTGTAAAACTGAGCCATACAGACAAAGACGTTTCTGGGCTTAGCTGTTTTTAGGTAACGTACTACAAATAATAATCCTTGTATTTGATATAGCGCCTTATCACGCCTTTGAGACATCTCTAAGTGTTTTACAGAATATACAGTAAAGTATAGTGACTGTATATTTTATGGGCAAAACTTGAATTTATTGTTAGTGGCTCTGATATGTACGAGAGAAAAACAGCCAAGGTTCACTATTCTGCTGTAAGAAGCAGAGTGAGAGATGTATTAACAGTATTAACATAACCAGTCATTATTTGTGTTATTGGTAAACAATTTAAATCATTCCCAAATACAGTATAGCATTTGAGATGCGTGCTAACTATTGATTTGGGCATGTTGAATATTTTATCTCTGAAGATTACAAACCTAAGGCCATTTCTCGCCTACTATTTAATGTATCCCCGCACACACACACCCTCCAATGTAATGCAAGGTTGGCCTTGGCTCCAAAAATGTGGTTGCTGAAAGTACTACTATTAAATTCAGTGCCACCATTTGCAGACACCAACACACAATAATAACAGACCAGTGTTAAATTGGAAGTTTCGGGTCCAATCAAACCCCATAAGGTAGACCCAGCTCTTAACGTTTTTGAGGTTGATAAAATTAGTGAAATTCCTAAAAAAACAAAAATCCAGTCCAAACCCATCATCAACAACAACTTACATTTATACAGTGCTCTTTATTCAGTGTGGTGTCTCAGCTTAAACTGTAAAGGCTTCAAGACATTATGCTCCATGAAAGATAATATATAAATGCAAGCTGTTGTTGTTTACCCCAAGCTTGAGAAACCAAACCAAGCTCAGAATAGCCTTATTTAACATGTTTTTTGCACCAGTAGTGCAAATCATTGTAAAATTATACTAACAACAACTTGAATTTATATAGTGCCCCTCACACGGTTAGTGTCTGAGTAACTATGATACTATTGTGTATAAACAGAGCCAGACTGCAATGAGATCGAAATGTAGTTACTGAGCCTATCCCATAATATCTGAAAAAGCACACTTTGGCATTCAATAAAAACAGTTTTAAACTAAAAAATATAATATGCAAATTTATAGTAAATTGTCAGATTGTCAATTAGATACTTTTTCCGCTGGCAAAGATCATGGAAATTTCTATGTAAGTCGAGTTTGCATAGTGTCAGAGTCCCAAACATTCACCCGCTGTTCCTTTCAGGATACTCGCACAGAATTATTTTTCTATACCTATAAGCTTGGTACTAATACTAAACCTCTATTGCGATTGCAGATTTCAAAATACATAATTGAAGAAACTTTTAATTAAGATTGGAACATTTCGATCCAGGTATATTTAGACAATTTTCAGTGACAGTTGATTTAGTCCACTGAGAGAGGGCAGTGTTACTTTAAAGCCAATGTTGAATTCCTCAGATGGATTTAGATTTAGCAGTAGAGGTTATGACAAATGCCCCCTTTATATACACAGTGTGGATTTATTTTAATTAAGGTTTTGATTTGGAGTTCCAATCGAAACATTTCAAATTACGTAATTTGTTACATAAAATTGTGAACTACATTAAACAAAACACATTTTTTACTGATATTGAGAAAGGAATTAAATATGGAACAAGCTTGGTTATAAAATACTTACTTTTGATCTTTAGGTTTCCTGCAGCCATGTGATGGTGTTATTAAGGGAAACAGTGTGGTAAATAATGTACTTTTGTGTACAACTGATATCCTATTAGTAAATTACAACACGTTAAATAAGAGCTTATACCATCAGTATTTTTAAGTCATTGTGTTATTACAAAGAAATAAACTTATGCTGCTGATCTAGACCACAAATATGGAATACTGGCAAGCCTCAAAGTTGGAAATTCTCTTCTGATCAAACAACTATAATGGCTCCCATCCTATTCCAAAGAAAGACCTCAATAATAGTTAGAATATTAAAATTGAACCACACTTAGAATATTGAATCCAGTTTTGGTCTCCCCATTTTAGAAAAGACATCAAGGTGACACATGGGGTGCAGAGGATATTTACTAGGATGACACCGAGAAGGAGTGGTTTGCGCTATGAACAGAGACTGGAGGAAATGGAGCTTTTTCTGTTGGAACAAAGGTTAAGGGTTAAATACAAAGGGTTTGATAGTCAATGGGAAGAAATTATTTCCACTGGTCAGTGAGGCAGTGACCAGAGGACACCAATTTAAGATAGATAGCAAACAAGCACAAAGTAGTTAGGATATTGAATGCCCTGCTGGGAAGCGGTTGTTGAGGCAAAATCCATATCAGCTTTCAAAAGGGAACTAGACAAGTATCTAAGAAGTAAACTACAGAGATATGAGGAAAGGGTAGATAAATGGGAGTGAAAGATTTGCTCTTAAAAGAGCTACCACTGACTCAATGGGCTGAATGGCCTTCTTCTGTGCTGAAATCTGTTTGGTTTCTATGGTTCTCTAAGATTGTAATGTAGAGGTTTCTTTTTCACAGTGTTACTGAGGAAGTTTCGTCTCTGCGGACATTTTACTCAAGATACCTTGCATGCTCAGATAATAAAATGCGAAATGTCCAGAGGTACTCAGTGATGCTGCTCGCAACACAACCAACAGGCTTCCCCATTTTGCCAAGTTGCTGATCTCTGCCACACTCCCTGAAATGAGGGCCAGAGCAGAGGAGAGCCTGGAGCAAAGGAGAGACTTCACCCTTCCTGGTGGCTGCCTAAAATCATAAGCAGTGGTTTTGAAAGAGGAAGCAAACCATCTATTCAACTTCTGCGCCAGAGGCACGTAGTCAGGGGAACTCACGAGGATAGAAAACTAAGTGAAGAAGATAAACACTCTCTAGACACTCTCTAGGGACTCCCAGCGCCTGACCAACAATCTCCCAAATAAAATTGGTCATTCACTCCATGACTGTGGGACAATGCTGTCTGTAAATTGGCTGCCGCATTCTCCCACAAAACATACAGTCACCCAAATTTACAGTACATCCCACAAAAGGCTTTGGGACGTTGTCCTGATGTAAAAAGTGCTCTACCAAATGCGTTTTATTATTATAAAACTATTATAAAAATACGTTCACAACAATACAAACTATTCCTGGCCTATTGGAATGAGCAGAATTGAGAAACCTTTGCTCTAATTTGCCTTATCTGCTGAATTTCTTGAATATTACAATGTCAGCTGTGTCACTGGCATCAAAGAATCAACAACAACAAAATTATATTTATAGAGCACCTTTCACATTGGGAAGACGTCCCAAGGCTTTGTGGTCAAGTCTGAGAACTAATCTGAGAACGTAAAGATTTATTCACACAATGATAAACTTGAGGTGCTTACAGAAGAGTTTGTTAATTCCGCTCATTCTACAATAGTGAGCTAGAAGAGGTTCCTTGCAATAAAAGTTTCCATTACGATGACCAGCATTTACCATTGGAACAATTATTTATTTCAGGGATGGATGTTAATGTTGGGAAGTAGTAGTGCTTGGACATCAAACCCTTTCTAGTTAGAGCCACCAGGTCAGGCAATTACTTGATGTGGAGTGAAATCATAATGCAATAATAATCCTTGCATTTAATATAGAGCTTTATCCTAATAAAACCTTTAGCTGTAAATTATCCTTGAAATTTTAATGGCACTGTTCTGTGTAGTTTGCGGATGTCAAGCCCTACCATCGGTCCCAAGGCTTTCAGCCTCTGTGCTCCCACACTCTGGAACTCCATCCCACAGTCCCTTCACCTCACTTCCTCCCTTGCCTCCTTCAAGGACCCATCTTCGATCATGCTTTCAGTCGCCTCCCACCTCTCTGCCTTCCCTCACCCCTACCCCACCCCTCCCCCATGCTCGGGTCCTGATCCCTGACTGTCCAGCTCCTTGGGACGTCCTCCCGACGTGAAAGGTGCTCTATAAATGTACGTTTGTTGTTGTTGTTGTTGAAACCCATTTTACATCCAGACATTGCCTCACCTTTTCTTTTTAAAAGAGAAGTTTGAAAATCAAAGTCCTTGACCCTTCCATCAATACTGTCAGAAACAATCATCACAACTGCAAACAGCTGAGCCATCTTATGTCCTGATAATCATTCTTGTATTTGATATAGCACCTTATCGTGTCATTGATACGCCTAAAAGTGCCTCACTGGAAATACTGTAAAGTGTGCATTTTGTGGGTGAGCCCGGCAGCTGATTTGCACCCAGTAATGTCCCACAAACAGCCATGGAGTGAGTGACCAATTTTATTTGAGGGATTGTTGGCCAGGACACCGGGAGAAACTCCCTTCTCTGTTCAAATAGTGTCATGGGATCTTAAAGTCCACATAGATAGGCAGACGAGACCTCGGGTTAATGACTCATCTGAAGGACGATGCCTCCAACAATGCAGCACACCCCCAGCACTGCATTGATGTGCAGCTTCAACCTACAACCTTCTGACTTGGAGGAGCATGCTAATGACAAAGCTAGGCTGATGCATTCAGTGTAGATTCATCTTTGCTAAAATCAAATCCTGTTCCTGGAAAAGAAAGTAATCACTCAAGCAATTCCATAAGGTCTATCTATACATAGCTCCTCTACGCCGTCTCTTAACTTAGCAGGATTCAGCTTTAATGAATACAAAGTGCAGCGCTCTGTACAGATTGAACTAAACATTCAAAGGATATAGTAAGGATTTTCCAGCAGAAGGGATCCAATGCCGGCTTCTTTTATCATTGGACGGGCCATCAATGTGCGCCTTCGCCAGTAAAACTAAGAATAATTTGGGGGACAAAACATGTTTTAAATGCTTGTGGGAAATGTGGGAATCTTTGAACAATTTTAATTTGACACAGCAAAAATTTTGAAACTCAGAAACTGCAAGTCTTTTTCAGGTTATTTTTGTACATATTCAAATACAAGCAAGATTACTTTTTGTACATAAATTTTTCTTATTTCGTAACAACTGAACTAATTTTAGCTTCCCTTTCTTGCCACCCACTGAAATACAGCTGATGATAAATGCAGCAATGAACATAATTTAATCTCCTTCTTCCAGAAAACCCACCCTACCATCTTCCCATTACTCCATCAAGTGCAAATCAACTAGCCTTCCTGGTAACTCATTCTGTTAATTAATGTCAGTGTAAAGAAATAATTCCTAAATTGCCTTTGATAACTTTAAGCCTGTGCCTTCTTGTCAAATTCAATTGGCATATTTCAAAAGACTATTCTGTAATTGTGTTCTCCACTCCATTTAGCAACTTTTTTAAATAAGGAGACCAAAACTGCACACAATACTCTAGGTGCGGTCTCACCAAGGCCCTATACAGTTGCAGCAAGACTTCCCTATTCTTGTACTCTAAACTTTTTGCAATGAACGCTAACATGCCGTTCGCCTTCTTAGTTGCTTGTTGCACCTGCAAACTAAATTTTTGAGACTGGTGTACAAGGACACCCAAATCCCTCTGCACACTAACACTATCTAATCTCTCCCCCTCTAGAAAATAATCTGCTTTTCTGTTTTTTCTACCTAGGTGAATAACTTCACACTTCCCCACATTAAATTCCATCTGCCGCCTACTTGCCCACTCCCCGAGCCTATTTATATCCCATTGCAATCTTTTTGCATCATCCTCAGAGCTTGCTCTCCCACCTAGTTTAGTGTCATCTGCAAATTTAGATACGTTACATTCAATGTCCTCGTCTAGATCATTGATGTAAATTGTAAATAGCTGAGGCCCAAGCACTGATCCTTGTGGCACTCCACTAGTCACATCCTGCCAATTTGGGAATGACCTGTTTATCCCTACTCTCTGTTTTCTACCCGTTAGCCACTCTTCAATCCATGCTCATATGTTCCCATTAATCCCGTGGGCCTTAACCTTGTGCAATAGCCTTTTGTGTGGCACTTTGTCAAATGCCTTTTTAAAATCTAAATATACTACATCTACTGGTTCCCCCCTATCTCACCTGCTAGATACATCTTCAAAAAACTCTAAAAGATTAGTTAAGCATGACTTCCCTTTTGTAAAGCCATATTGACTCTGCCTAATCTTGTTATGGTCTTCCAGGAATCCCATAATGACATCTTTAATTAAGGACTCAAGAATTCAGCTGCTGCTGAGGCTATGCACCTTCAAGTAGCGGATATGACTCAAAGAGTAGAAGGATCTGTGTCTGCGCTGTGAGCAGGAGTATTGTTATGCTGTATTGTTATCACATATGTTATGCTGCTCACCATATGGCTTGCATCCATCCTTAAGAGCTCAAAACTGCTTGTCAGATGTGTAATGATGAACTAGTGACTATCTGCTGGGTGGGGGGAGTGAGGGTTGGAGGAAGTAAACAGGTTCTCTTTGGGATGAGTTGGATCAAAGATGACACTACTGGTAACGGAATAGCAGAAATTTAGTGAACCTTATTTGGTAGTCCAGTTCCTGAGCCAGGAAGGTTCATAGAATCATAGAATCGTACAGCACAAAAAGAGGCCATTCGGTCCATCGAGTCTGTGCCGGCTCTTTGAAAAGAGCAATGTAACGTCAATCCCACTCCCCAGCCCTTTCCCCATAACCCACAGACCAGTCCTCCTCAAATACCTGTCCACCGCATTTTTAAAAGTTGTTATCAAATCGGCCTCGACCACCCTTTCAGGCAATGCATCCCAGATTCAAACAACTTGCTGGTTGAAGAAATTTCTTCTCACCTCCCCTCTGCTTCTTTTAGATACTATTTTAAATCTGTGACCTCGAGTCACCGACACACAGTGGAAACAGTTTTTCCCTTTCTAACGTATCAAATCCCCTCATGATTTTGAAGACCTCTTTATTAGGTCTCCTCGTAACCTTCTCTGCTGCAATGAGAATAATCCTAGCCTCACTAGCCTTTCCTCATCTCATTCCTGATACCATCCTCATAAATCTCCTCTGCACCCTTTCCAATGCCTTAGCATCCTTCCTATAGTGTGGTGCCCAGAACTGGGTGCAGTATTCTAACTGAGGCCTAACCAGTTTTATATAGGTTGTCTGGTCAGACAGCGCCTTGGGACATCCTCCTGACATGAAAGGTGCTACATAAATATGAATTTGTATTGTGTATTGCAGTACTCCAGAAGACTGTTGATGGTCAGCCAGGTTAGCAGAATTTGAAGGAACAGATCAATCACGAGGAGGTTGCAATTCTTCCCACTCAGCTTCTGCTAACCCTGCAACCCAAAGTCCATTTGGATAGGGTGGTCCTGGCTGGACAAGCAGCAGAATGTTTGCCCAGTTTTAACTAGTTCAACTCCAAAAGAAGTACAAAGCACACACTCTTAAATTCCAGATTGCACCTAAAATCTATGGGATTAGGTAGGCCAGAGGGAGAAGGGGGAGAAAGAGAATTCATACTCTATACTAGGCAAACAGAAACCAAACATATGTGGAGCCCAGTTGTTCAGTTTGGAAATTCCTAAGCACGGTTTCTGCGCATTCCAGATACCCTGGCTTTGTTGTTTTTCTATTCACTGCTTCCAATGCCATCTGCCACCATTTGGCATGACAATCATAATGGTTTGCAGGACTCCTGGTGTGGGCTAACTAACTAGTGCTTATCATGACTCCTTGGGGACTCAACTGATTGGGCAATGTAGTTCAGTTCCTGTTTATTGTTGCCACAATGAACACTCCTAGATGGAACTTGTTTTGAATGGCCATTCAGTCAAAATGCAAAAACCTTCACAACCTCCATCATCAGCCATAAAACTATTGTGTGTTTGGTACCTAACTGCTGAATCCATGAAGGAAATTAATACTTGAGGGTCAAACATCTCTAAAGAGGGGAACCTACTGTCCATGACAATGAACAGGATTGAAACATGCCAAATCATGATTGAAAGACACATATATTGCATTACAATTTGCAGTAGAAATGGAATACTCCACGGATAGCCACAAAGCAGAATCTATTCCATTTATCTACTCTTGTTATCAGATCTCATGGGTTGAGTGTTACATTCCAGTTACCTGTTGGAATAAGCCTGATTAAATAGTACTTTTCATTCATATCTCTCAATTAAAAGTTACAATAGGGTCAGTTTGGCGGTGCTTTCAATATTTATCACATCAATTGAACCTGGGTGTGTGAGTTGAGCCCCTCCTCCCCAAGATGCTGTTCTCAATGGCGAAGTTGGTGAAGATAAGCCCACCGTACTGGATCAAGATGCCCTTTAACTCCTGCTCAGTCAGATTTCTTTTTTGTTTACAAAAGTGTTGGACTCCTGCTAACCAGATGTTGAGGCCTGCCATCCAGAGATCCACAGCTGCAAGCCCTATTCACAAATTTCACCCCCACTTTAGTCTGTGAAAATTAGGACTGAGTGGAAGATCTGAGACTCTCACAAGCATGCGTATTTAATATACTAGATATCAAATGAACCACTATATTTGGCCATATTAGCTTAGTATTGCTCACTCTGATAACACACAATCAAATCCCACGTTATATACAGAAATACTCATAATCAGCAAGAATTGTAAATACAAACTCAAAATCAGCCACTCACATTCTCGAGATGTAAATGATTAATTTATTAACAAATTACGCACTTTTATCTTCACAGAGATAGAATCCCCTTCACATCAATAATTAACTTTAAAGAGATATCTGTGGATTGAGAAATTATACATCACGCTAATTTATATGGATTACTCACAGAGGATTTACACCAATCACCATACCATTACTCTCTCGGCACTTACATGGTCTCCAGTTCCAGCCAGATGAACACATACAGGTCTGTATTTGCTCTTCCATTCTTTGGGAATTATAAACTGAAACCTACAGCAATGGCAGTGTGAATAACTTGACATGGGTAATTGTACAAAGATGCGATAACCACAAATCCCAAACTGAAAGATATATCTGACATATAATTAACATCTCAAAAAACTACCATACTATTTACAACAACAACAAATTACACTTGTGCGCCCTTCATGTCGGAAAGATGACCCAGGGCAATGGACAGTCAGGGTTTTTTGGACCCGATCTGGGATTTGGGCTCAGGACGGATGGAGTGCAAGGGGGTGGGAGTGGGAAGGTGCCCGAAGGCACGGTTGTAGAGAAAGATCTTTGTTCGGGACTTGAAGGAGGCAAGAGAAGGGGTGAGGCAAAGGGATTGCAGGATAGAGTTCCAATGTGGGGGCAGAGATGCTGAATGCCCGACCGCCAATAGTGGGGTGGGAAGTGCAGGGGACCTGAAGCAAGCTGGTGTCCGCCAAACCGAGGGAGCGGACAGACTGATACGGGATTATGAGGTCGGAGAAGTAAGGGGGAACAAGACAGTGTACAGCCTTGAAGGTAAGAACGAGGGTTATGTACTTGATTCTCTGAGAAATGGGGAGCCAGTGAAGCCGGGCAAGAATGAGGTTCCCAGAGCCTGGTGTGGGAGAGGACACGAGCTGCAAAGTTCTGCATAATCTGCAGCTTGTGGAGAGAAGCGTTGGGAAATCCAGAAAGCAGGTAATTGACATCATCAGACCAAGATGTAATTAAAGCACAGATCAGGGTCTCGGCGGCCTGCGGTGAGAGGCAGTCGAAGAGGCGAGCAATATTGCCTAGGTGTGGAAAGGCAGAAAGGGTCACAGCATGAATGTGGGGTTTGAAGGATAGCTGAGTCGAAAAGGACACCGAGGTTTCGGATTGGCTCAGTGAGGTGAAGAGTGCAGCCATGAATAGTGATAATGTCAGCGGCTGCACAAGAATCTGTTCACAGGGTAAATAAACACAATGGATAATTCTACTGCAAATAGATTATTGACTGAAAGCAAGGTCGTATGTCTTCAGAACGCTGGTCAATAACCCTAAGCACACTGCAATATTCAATATTGAATGGAATTTAAAATCTATATATTATTTCATTTTAAAATTATAGTAATTACTAAATTTCATATTACAATTAATTTTAAATAGTTTTACTCAACTGAGTTTTCCATACAATATGAAATATTAAACCCGATTTGGCTAAATCAGACCTCAGAATTTCTAAAATGGCTTATCCTACATCTCTGAGATAATTTAATTTTATTTTTCCTCTGACGCCCATCCCCTTCACGTACAGGGTCACTAACACACAATTGTTTATCTATAAAAATATACATGTATACAAATTCTGAGTAATGAATGTTTTTTTTCTTTGGCGAGTGCCATCGTGTTATCATCTTGGAATCGACAGATTGTGCAGAGCTTGGAAAGGGTTAGTCCACAAGGGAGCACTTTCACAGAAATGCTGCATTTTGAGTTACTGAACAATAGTCTCTCATTTACCCATTATCTATGATCCAAATTAGTAAAAAAAAGGTTGCAAGTTGTTGCTACCTTCTGATAGCTTAATACATTTGTTTGCATGAAATTACAGTTCACGCACTGCAGCACACAGTTGTGCTTGCATTATAGTGTCAAAATACATTTTACAAAAATAATAAAAGCAAAAAAGTAAAACGTTCACAGAAGAATTCCACATAAAAAAAATGTCAAGGCTATGGGGTAAGAGTGGGGAAGTGGGACTAATTGGATAGCTCTTTCAAAGAGCTGGCACAGGCATGATGGCCTCCTTCTGAGCTGTATGATTCTATGATTAAAATTGTTACAGTATTAATAATAATAATCCTTGCATTTGATATAGCGCCTTTCACGTCTTCTAGACGTCTCAAAGAGCTTCACAGAATATGCCATTAAGTGTAGTGACGGTATATTTGTGGTCAATTGCGCACAGCAGTGTCCCACAAACAGTTGTGGATTGAAAATGACCAACTTATTATATTTTTCGGGGGAGGGATTATTATCAGGCGCGTGGAGTAAGGAAACTTGCCCAAGGTTTCGCCCTGCCTGGAATTGAACCCAGGTCTTATTGATATAAGAGACAAGAGAATCTGTGAGAATGTGAGACCTTGAGTGTGAGAGTGTGTAAGTGTGTGAGTTAGAGAATGTGTGAGAGAGAGGGTGAGTGAGTGAGTGAGTGAGTGAGAGAGTTAGAGAGTGAGTGAGTGAGTGTGAAAGAGTGAGTGTGAGTGAGAGAGAGAGACCGTGATTAGATATCAAGGAGAAGATAATGCTCAAGGCATTATCATTGGAATGGCGTGAATATGGCGGCTGGAAATTGATAAAACCATCTCATGCCCTTGACCCATGATTTGATGAGGTGTGTAAAAACAATTTTGCGTGGGAATTCCTATGAATTTCCACCTCACTACTTATTGATCGAGGCTGGTCATGAGACCACATGCAAATTTAAAGCTACAAATGAAGGTTTACAGAAGCTAAAAACTGGAAGTTTGGTCATACTGTATTCTTTTAAAGTGAAAACAATAATTCCTAAAGAAAAGCTTATCAGGACTTAGCTTCAACATTAGATTGTTTTGCAGGTATTTGCTCCAAGACGATAATTGACTCGCAAGCACTAAACAAGGCACAATCTAAATGACTGGTGCCTGGTGCTATTGTCTAGGAACAATTGACTGGATTTATGCGCTGCTGGAGAGAAGAGAATGTTGTATGTGGACGGTGGGTTTCAATAGCAGAGACAGAATATTATGGAGTATATTAAGTCTCTTGATGGAGTTTTCCTCTGGGATAACAATGGCAGCTAACTGTTTGGATTTCCTTTTCATTAAGCATTTAGGACTTTGAGTAAAGGTAATAAAGGTGCACAGTATATTAACGAGCCACATTCTCCATAAAGATCTTGGTTAGAAGTTAGAAGTGACCTAAAAAGGTCACGAGAAGTGGCACAACACATTGGTGGCACCAAGAAGAGCAGCTTTGTTGTAATTCCTGTTCCAGCTCAGAGTGTAAGGAGAAAAAAAAGCAAAGAAAAAAATTAAGCAGAATTCGGGTGTTGTAAAAGGATTTGACTCAGTTTGTACACATTTATATTCTCGCAATCATGGTACCTTGTGAATGGAAACTCAGTTATATAATGTGAGATGGCAAACTATATTACTAAAATCTATTTACGAACTTTCCAAAACTTTGCACAACTGGCATATCTATCAGACTTCCATCCAGAAAGATCCAACAGGAAGTTACTTCTTCTTGAATCCTTTACTTTTACATTCTTAATATCGTGAAAATTATGCCACAATCCTGTTATGCTGGTAATTTCTTACCTAGCTGTGACAGTTTCAGATGGCATGATGCCTGGCAAGTAATGATCCATTGGTGATATGAAGTGTCCATTCATGATCTTACAGTCTGCTTGTTCCTCCACCTGCAACCAACAGTATTCAGTTATCTTAATACTCAAGTAACACAAAGAAAGCAGTTCACTTTTATTTTGTAACCTATATTTGTGCTCCTCAGATCCACAAATATTCATTCTCCTCCCCCCAAACCCCCCTCCCCTTTCCCAAACTCACACACACACACACACACCAAATCAACTCACAAGCAATGGGTCTATTATTGAGGCAATGCTATTGTTGTACCAGGTAAGATGAGCTGTACAAGTATAATAATAATCCTTGCGTTTGATATAGCGCTTTTCATGTCTTCTAGACATCTCAAAGAGCTTCACAGAATATACTGTAAAGTGAATTGACTGTATATTTGTGGGCGAAACATGTTATGAGTTGACATTCCACCTGGTTCATGGCCAGAGCAACAGATAAAGACTCACCATTATCAATAAACAGTTCCTTTGTGGTCCATAAACTTGCAATGAAATTTCAACTTTGCAATACTCTAATGACATTATACTGTGTGTACAGATTTTCAAAATGTACCATCCTTAAGGTAACTCCAAAATATCTAAGTTCCCGATGTTCAATATATATCCTAGAAGTACAATTGAAATCTATACAGAGAAGAGTAAAACAGGTTCTCTCATTAAAAACTAAAAATGATCAAAAATGAATTCAATTTACCTGCATAAAATATCTTTGGGTACTTTTAGTAAGGAATTCTAATTATAATGCTAATAATAATCCTTGCATTTGATATAGATTGAGATGTCTTTGAGACATCTCAAAGCGCTTCACAGAATATACTGTAAAGGGAAATTACTGTATATTTTGTGAGCGAAACGCGGCAGCCAATTGCGCACTCAGCTGATGGAGAACGGCAATGTTCAAAGAAGGAATCAAAGGGGTTTGGACATCAACACTGCACAATCATAGATAAGTGGTTTTCAAGAACCACAGAGAAATGTCATGTTCACATTATAAGTTTCCATTTTATAAAAGTGATATGAAACAAAAGATTTTAAAATATTGCATTTTTCAGAGAAGGATTTCACTTCAATTTAGGGAGAATGTTTATAAGAAGTTAAAAATACATCTTTTACAAACTTCTGTTGCCACACTCACTTCAATCATTTTATTGAAATGTTCAGCGCCTTGGGACGTCCTCCCGACGTTAAAAGCACTTTACAAATGTAATTTTGTTGTTGATGTTGTTTATTCTCAGCGTGCCTGTCTCCTGAAATCTCTTCGAATGGAAATGGAATTGGCAATAAAAGGTGGGAAGAAATATCCTGTCACTTGATTCAGTATGGTTTTTGCCTTGGTACACCAGGATCCAAGAGTAATATTTAGTTATACATATCCATATTTAGTTTAACTTCTTCAACAAGGGCATCTTGCAATATATGAAACACAAAGGAATAAAACAAATGCAGGGCAGTGCACCGAAAGGCTGGAAAGGCTAATAAATAGGGCTTTGCACAAAGAGCCCAAGAGGAAAACAGAAAATAAATGTCCCAAAAGTAAATATAAAACAGCAGGCATTTGTTAAATGGAATGCAACAGTTTTAATGATGATCAAGAGTAGTTTGGTTTAAGTGGATACATTTAAGGCAAACACTTTTGAATAATTTCAATGTAAATGGATTTGTATGTATAGCAGTCTTTAATTATTGTAACTAGCTGTACCCATTTAACATGTCAAAACACTGTGTCTATACCTAAAGCAAAACTGCCATATAGGTGTGATGAGCTTTTAGGTCATAGCTCATCAACGATCAGAGATCCCCACCAAAAAAAAATGCCAATGACACTCCCCAATGCAAGACCTTTCCGATGAGATATAAATCATGTCTCTACTTCAATCAGGTTTGCGTTATTGGCTGACATACAGACGGACGGACAGACCGACGGACATTTCGTCTCATTAGTACAGATAATTATGTCATTCTAGCTCAGCCATCTTTGCTGTGTCCTAGTGTTTGACGTGGGTTCAATCATATATGGTGGATCAAAACAAATGGATTAACTTTTTTTTAAATGTGGTTGGGGATCTCGTGATCAGACTGTTCAGAGAAGTATTAGTACTGCAGAAATCAGTGCAATTTTTCATCTGGATCAATGAGTAATTAGTTAAGATAAATAAGTTTATGTATGGGGGGGTTATTGTACATGTCAAACCTATGGTTGTTTTTGTTTTCATACAATCATAGAATCATACAGCACAGAAAGAGGCCATTCGGCCCATCGTGTCTGCACCAGCTCCAAAAAGAGCAATCCAACTCAATCCCACTGGCCCACTTTCTCTCCATAGCCCTGCAATCCTGTCCTCCCCAAATACCCATCTACTTCTCTCTTAAAAGTTGTTATTGAATCGGCTTCCACTACACTTTCAGGTAATGCATTCCAGATCCGAACAATTCGCTGGGTGAAAAACTTTTTCCTAACCTTCCCTGTTTCTTTTAACGACTAACTTAAATCGGTGTCCTCAGGTTTCTGACCCACGTGCCAGTGGAAACAGGTTTTCCTGGTTCAACCTATCAAACCTCTCATGATCTTGAAAACCTGTATTAAATCCCTTCTTAATCTTCTGTGTTCCAGGGAGAATAATCCTAGTTTCGCTAACCTCTCCTCATAACTAAGGTCCTTCATGCCTGGTACCATCCTGGTAAACCTCCTTTGCACCCTTTCCAATGCCCTAACATCTTTCCTAAAGTGCGATGCCCAGAACTAAATGCAGTACTCCAACTGAGGCCATACCAGCATTTTATAAATATTCAACATAACCTCCTGACTTTTGAATTCTATGCCCCTATTTATAAAACCTAGTATCCCGTAGGCTTTTTTAACAGCTTTATCTACCTGTCCTGCCACCTTCAGAGATTTGCTTATGTGGACCCTCAAGTCTCTCTCTTCATTTGCCCCCTTTGAGATTGTACTGTCTAGCTCAGAGGTGGGCAATCATTTTGGCTGGCAGGCCACTTCACGAGTTTTAGTAAGCTTCACAGACAACACACTTAATCTTGATGCAAATGCTTAATAATAGCTCAAAATCAAGTCTTACACTCGTACATGTATAAAGTAGTCTATATAATTGACATTCATTAAAATTAGGTTAAATAAAGACAACTCATCAGCAGACATTTATTCGATATTTATTCATTTATTCACATATTGATGAGAATGTGAGAAGCTCAATCAATGGGAAGAATGAAAGCGCTGATGTGCGTTAACTAGACAATTGAAGTCAGGTATCGTCTCTGTTGTTGCAATGCGGAGTACTGCTGCAAGGTGGTCATCAGTCATCACAGATCTATGTTTTGATTTATTACATTTCATCACAGAAAATGTCTCCTCGCATATGTATGTTGATCCAAACAGCACAAGCATCCTCTGGACACAAGCCTTTATTTTTAGAAAGGTATATTCATTCAGAGAGGCGTAAAAACTGGGAAGCGGCACTGATTTGAATTGCTCCGCAAGCAATGGATCACATTGCAGGTCAGTAAGCACAAATTGGAGGTGAAATGGGGCTTTCTCAACATCAAACGAGAAAGATGAAGACCAAAGACAGGTCATTTTCGATCAAATTGAAATCCTGGAATCGGCGAGAAAATTCGGCATGTAAGTCAAGTAGTGACGAAGTATACTTTTTAAGGCTTTGATCGCAAAAGTAATCTGCTGGAAAGTGGTCAAACAGCCTGTTTCCTATCTGACGCGATAAAATTATTTCAATATAAATTACTTGACACTGCAATACAAATCGTGCACAAAGGCTCCCTCCTGTTGCAGTTTTGAATTCAGTTCATTCATGTGGCCCATGATATCAATGGCAAATACGAAATCAGAGCCAATTCACATCATTCAGCTATGGGAAATCCGAATCTTTTTGTTTCATGTCCAAAAATCAATCAATCTCTGTTCTCAGTTTCCACACTCTTTTCAAGACCTTTCCTAAACTAAGCCGTCTTACATGTGTGTGATATGATACAGAACATCCGTGTGCTCGGATTCCAATTCCTTAAACAGAGTTACAATTGCCTGTGGTTTAATCCTCTTTGCTCGAATGTGGTTGACCACCTCATAACTGTGTCCAAGACATTGCTTAGTTTTAGAACACTCTGTTTACAGAGGACCTCTTGGTGAATAATGCAGTGTAGAAAAACAATATTCTGTTCTGGGTTTGTTTCTTTGACTTGATCTTGAATTCTTTTCAGTAACCCAACATTTTTGCCTGTTAGATTTGGGCTTCCATCGGTGGTCATATTTACCAATTTTTTCCACTTCACTCTTAATTTTAAGATACACTTATTTATTGCCTCCAAAAAGTCTTCTCCAGTTGTCATATCTTTCATTGACTGCAATGCTGCCAATTCTTCTGTGAGCTCAAAATGTTTGGTGATACCTCGAATAAAAATTATCAACTGGGCTGTGTCTTTGACATCACAACTCTCATCGAGTGCCAGTGAAAAACATGCAAAATTGCTTACGTTATTTTGTAACTGCACATTACTTTTATTTTATTTATTTTTTAATTTATTTTTAGTTTATTTATTTTATTTTCCACAGGTAAAAAAATATTTAGACGTCCATTCTTTGTTGAATATTCGGCCTTCAGCATCCACTTTCCTCTTCTTTGATAAACTCATTTCGAATTAACATCCGCTTCAGTGTTTGTGTTTGAAAATTTGCCGATCCGTACATTTCTGATGTCAGCCTGATTCAACAGGCTGCGAGATATGGCCCGCAGGCCGTCTTTTGCCCACCCTGATATAGCTTACACTGCCTCTCCTCATTCTTCCTACCGAAACGCAACACTTCAAGTTTCTCCTCATCTGCCATGTTTCTGCCCGTTTTACCAATCTGTCTAAGTCCTCTTGGAGTCTAGTCCTATCCTCCTCACCATTAACTACTTTTCCTAGCTTAGTATCGTCTGCAAATTTGGAAATTGTGCTCCCTATATCCAGGTTCAAATCATTAATATAGATCAGAAAGAGCAGTGGTCCCAATACCAACCCCTGAGGGTCACAACTACACACCTCCCTCCAGTCAGAAAAGCAACCGTTTACTACCACTCTCTGCTTTCTGTCTCCTAGCCAGTTCTGGATCCATGTTGCCACAGTCCCTTTAACACCGTGGGCTTCTATTTTGGTTATAAGTCTTTTATGTGGCACTTTATCAAATGCCTTTTGAAAATCTAGATAAACTATGTCTACTGCAGTACCTTCATCCACCCGCTCAGTCACTTCATCAAACAATTCTATTAGGTTTGTCAGACACGATCTGCCTTTAACAAATTCGTGTTGACTGTCCTTTATTAAACCATATTTTTCTAAGTGAGAATTTATATTGTCCCGGATTATAGTCTCCAGAAGTTTCCCTGCTACTGATTGGCCTGCAGTTCTCAGGTTGAGGGGATACATTCAGCCACCTCTGCCCCGTCCACAGCCACCCCCACATCACTTCTCCCTCATGACCCAAGCCCCACCCATTCTCCCTATACTCCTTTGACCCTATTTCGCCTTCCTCCCTCACCACGACTGTCCGCAAACTCAAACCCACCACCTGCTCCCTCGATCCCATCCCCATCTCTTTCCTTGTCTCCCAGGTCCACCTTCTGGCCCCTCTCCTGTCCGACATCATCAACCTCTCCTTGTCCACCAGTTCAGTTCCCACCCTCCTAAAAACAGCCATCATCACCCCCATCTTGAAAAAACCTTCCCTGGACCCATCCCTTCACTCCAGCTACTGCCCCATCTGTAACCTCCCATTCCTCTCCAAGGTCCTGGAACGAGTCATCGTGTCCCAGCTCCGCTCCTTTCTTTCTCGCCATTCCCTCTTTGAACCCCTCCAATCCAGCTTCCGCGCTGCCCACAGCACGGAAACAGCCCTGGTCAAAGTCAATAATGACATTCTGAACATCTGTGATCAGGGCTCCCTCTGCCTCCTTGTCCTCCTCGACCTCTCTGCCGCCTTCGACACTGTCGACCACTCCATCCTCATACACTTTACTCAATCTTCGCGGACCTGCCCTTGCCTGGTTCGATTCCTATCTCTCTCACCATCTCCACTTTGTTACCTCCAACAGTTTCTCCTCCAGTCCCTGCACTGTCACGTCTGGCGACCCCAGGGCTCTGTCCTTGGCCCTCTCCTCTTTAATATCTACATGCTCCCCCTTGGTGACATCATCCGCAGACATGGGGTCAGCTTCCCTATGTATGCGGATGACACCCAACTTTATCTTTCTGTCTCCACCCTCAACTCCAGGACCACTGCTGTCCTGACAGACTGCCTGTCGGACATCAAGTCCTGGATGAGGGCAAATTTCCTACAGTTGAATGTGAACAAGACTGAGGCCCTCCTGATTGGCTCACGCCAGCGCCTCAAGCACCTCAGGCTCTGGCAGCATCAACCTCCATGGTTGCACACTTCAACTCACCAAGCCAGTCAGGAACCTCGGTGTCTTGTTCGACCCTCAACTGTCTTTTCTTCCCCACATCCAAACCATGACCCGCTCTGCCTTTCCTCACCTCCGTAACATCACCCGATTCTGCCACTACCTCACCCCTCAGGCGGCTGAAACTCTTGTTCATGCCTTCATCACCTCCAGGCTCGACTATGCAAACGCCCTGCTTGTCGGCCTTCCCAACTCCTCCCTCCACAGGCTGCAGATAATCCAGAACTCTGCAGTCCGTGTCCTCTCCTACACCAAACTCCGTGACCCCATCTCCCCCATTCTCGCCCAACTCCATTGGCTCCCTATCCTTCAGAGGATCCAGTTCAAGATCCTGGTCCTCACCTACAAAGCCCTCCATGGCCTCACCCCACCCTACCTCTGAGAACTCCTAAACCCCTACCAACCCGCCCATTCCCTCTGCTCAGCCGGCTCCGGCCTCCTCCACGTCCCCCGACCCACCCGCCCCCCCATTGGTGGGAGAGCCATCAAGCTCTGGAATTCCATCCCCCAATCACTTTGCTTCGCCTCCTTTGCTAAGGAGCCTCCTTCAAGTCCCGCCTCAAGACCTTCCTCTTCGACCATGCCATTGGTCACCCCCCTTCCCCTCCCCTCCAACCCCAGCTCAGGTCTGAAATGCTGTACACAGTCCAGAACCTTGGGACGTCCTCCCGACGTGAAAGGCGCGATACAAATGTAATCTTGTTGTTGTTGTTCTGCCTCTTTTTGTACAGGAGAGTAACATTTGCAACCTTCCAGTCCTCTGGCACCACTCCAGTGTCCAAAGAGGACTGAAAGATTGTGGCCAGAGCTTCCGCTATTTCCACCTTTGCTTCCCTCAGTAGCCTAGGACCTCCTCTCTCTTGATTTTTATCATATCCAATTTCTGTTCACACACCTGAGATATTGTGGCATTGGTTGCATCATCTTCTTTTGTGAAGACAGTTGCAAAGCACTTATTTAGTACATCAGCAATGCCCTCTGCCTCAACAAGAAGATTTCTACTAGGGTCTCTAATTGGACAAACCCTACCTTTGACTAACCTTTTACTTTTGATATGCTTAAAAATACCTTAGGGTTCCCTTTTATGTTTCCAACTAATAAAACAGAAAATTCTCGTACAATCTCTTCGCCACTCATATTTCCCTTTTCACTTCTGCTCTGTACTTCCTGTATTCTATTTGATTATCCTGTGTGTTTTGGACCTAACATTTGTCATAAACCTCCTTTTTCTGTTTTATTGTAAACCCAATTTCCTTAGTCATCCAGGGAGGTTTGACTGTCCTACCATTCCCTTTTGTGGGAATGTATTTGCTCTGTACCCAAACTATCTCCTCCTTGAAGGCTTCCCATTGTTTGTTTACTGTCTTACCTGTCAATCTTTCTTTCCAATCTATCTTGGCCAGGTCCCTTTTTAGCTCACTGAAATCAGCCTACTTCGGGATAGGGTCTTTACCTTTGATTGATTGTTGTCCTTTTCCATAACTGTTCTAAACCTAATGATATTGTGATCACTGTTATCCAGATGCTCTCCTACTGAAACCTGCTCCACTTGCCCCACTTCATTTCCCAGAACTAAATCCAGCACTGCTTCCTTCCTTGTTGAACTGGAAACATGCTGATACGGAAAGTTCCCCTGCACGCATTTCAGGAATTCCTCCCCTTCCTTGCCCTTTACACTGTGTGTTTCCCAGTCCATGTTAGGATAATTGAAGTCCCCCATTATCACTACTTTATTGATTTTGCAAAATGTTTTGATTGTATCAGATAACCATCAATGTTAAATGATTCACAGTAGCTTCCCTACATGACGCATCCTATGCCAATGAGTTTTACTGAACTCAGAAGAGAGATCATCCAAGTGTGTACGTAATAACTCTGCCACCTTCCAGGCAGTTAATTAGACATGACAGAATATGAGACCCAAAGTATCCCCATAACTTCCATGGTTGGGTTATATTGAATTGATAATCAAACTCAGCCAAGAAACCTTCAAAGCAGATGTACACAATTAACTCCCCCCACCCCACCTCAGTTGAAATTGATTCTTTTCTATGTATAAATAAGATACTGGTCAATCACAAAAGGTGCAACATCAGCAGATTATATTGTTTTCACATGTCAACCAAAACATTCTCTAGAGATTAAAAAAAACAAGCAAGACACACAGATCAAGACATTGGAATGATGAGAACCAGCTACTTTTTCCTGTCTCATATCCCAAACCTAGTACCTACAACAAAAACAAACAACAATCTTGGAGGCTAAGGACAACCCCAGGCTCCTCTTCTTCATCACGAACTGGCTCCTCCGCCCATCCTCTCAACTCCCTAACTACTGCCCCATCTCCAACCTCCCCTTCCTCCCCAAGGTCCTGGAACAAGTTATTGCTTCTCAGCTTCGCTCCTTCCTCTCCCACCATTCCCTTCTCAAACCCCTCCAATCAGACTTCTGTGCCGCCCACAGCACAGAAGCAGCCCTGGTCAAAGTGACAAATGACATTCTGTCCATCTGTGACCAGGGCTCCCTCTGCCTCCTCGTCCTCCTTGACCTCTCTGCTGCTTTTGACACCGTTGACCACTCTATCCTCATCCACCGCCTCTCCTCTCCCCGGCGCTGTCCTTGATTGGTTCAGATAGTACCTCTCATACCGCCTGCACTTCATCTCCTCAAACTGCTTCTCCTCTAGCCCTTGTGCGACGTTCCTCAGGGCTGTCCTTGGTCCCCTCCTCTTCAATATCTATATGCTCCCTCTTGATGACATCATCCGCAGACATGGGGTCAACTTCCACATGTATGCGGATGACATCCAACTCTACCTCTCTGCCTCCAACCTTGACTCCAGGACCACTGCTGTGCTGACAGAATATCTGTCAGACATCAAGTCCCAGATGAGAGCTAACTTTCTTCAGTTGAATGTGAACAAGACTGAGGCGCTGACAGCATCACCATCCATGGTTGCACACTGCATCTTGCTAAGCCAGTCTGGAACCTTGGCGTCTTATTTGACCCTCAACTATCCTTTCTACTGCATATCTGCGCCATGGCCTTCCCCCACCTCCGCAATATCACCCAGCTCTGACACTGTCTCACACTGCAGGCTGCCGAAGCCCTCATGCACGCTTTCATTACATCGAGGTTCGACTATGCAAACTCATTGCTTGTCGGCCTTCCCAAATCCTCCCCCCATAGGCTGCAGATCATCCAGAACTCTGCAGCCCGTGTCCTCTCCCGCACTAGGCTCCGCGACCCTATCACCCTCATCCTCATCCAACTCCACTGGCTTCCCATCACAGAGGTTATAGTTCCAGATCCTGGTCCTCACCTTCAAAGCCCTCCATGGTCTTGCTCCCCCCTACCTCTCTGGCCTCCTAACCCCCTACCATCCTGCTTGCTCCCTCCGCTCAGCAGGCTCTGGCCTGCTTCACGTCCCCCACCTTGCTCATCCCACTATCGGCGGGCGGGCCTTCCGCCACTCTGCCCCCACCCTTTGGAACTCTATCCCGCAGTCCCTCCATCCCACCCCCTCCCTCGCCACCTTCAAGACCCACCTCAAGGCCCTCCTCTTTGGTCGTGCTTTCGATCTCCCTGCTTCCCCCCCTGCCCTCCACCCTCTCCCACCCTGACCCTTAGCTCGAGTCCGTAACGCTGTCTGTCCAGCGCCTTGGGACGTCCTCCCAACAGAAAGGGCACTATACAAATGTAATTTTGTTGTTGTTGTAGTACCTAGTATATATTTCACTACTTAATGATGCAATTTAAAATAATTTTTACCTTGTCGATTAATATAGGGTAGTCTTTTGGAACCATACGTTGACAGCTTTCCCGGTTTCCTATCGTTTTCCTAAATTCAAATATTCTGCGATTTAAAAAAAAAATTGGGATAGTATTCTTCATTTTCATCAATGTTTTTACTAAACTATTAACATTGCTATTGTGAACTTTGCCTCCACCTTCACTCAAGGTCCAAACACAATGTCCCATTGACTCTCTTCATCTGTCACAAGCATGCACACAATAGTTGACTTAAAAGAGTCTAAATCATTTTTAAAAATAATTTTCACCTCAATTTACAGCTCCACAATTGGAACGGAACTGGCTCAGGAACATTGCAAAGAGCAGTGAAGACAGATAGGCTGGCAACCTCCATACTTTTTAGCCAATAAATTTTCTCTCCCAGATAAAGAAAAACCCTGCTCTTTTACTTCAAGAGGTGATCCTGGAATAATAATTGGCCAGAGAGAGATAGAGAGAGGCAATATTGCTTATTGAGACGTAGTTTGCAATGGTTGGTTAGGCTGGTTGTACCAGGTTGTGTGCCTATGGACCCAAAACCATGGAGATGACTGACGTACTGGGAGGGGGAAGAGGGTAGAAGTAAATTGGGGAGGTACTGACAGTCCATAATATGGTGGAGATCGAATCAACGCAATTTGAGTGGGTCAAATAATGCTCCGACATTTGGATGGATTGCAGGCCGTTACAGAAGGAGCTTTGATTTAAGAGGGCAATGGTGAGAGAGGTGATGAGGGACTTTACTCCAAGGGCAGAAAGTGAATGCAGAAAAAGTTTGAGACAAGCAAGGCGATATGAATGAAGTAGATAAAAGTGATTGGAAATTACCTTGGTCATAATTGTGGCATTGTTAATAAATTGGTCACTCAATCCACTACTGTTTGTGGGACACTACTGTGCGCAACTGACTGCCGCGTTTTGCTCACAAAATATACGGTCAATTCACTTTACAGTATATTCTGTGAAGTGCTTTGAGACGTCTCAAAGACGTGATAAGGCGCAATATCAAATGCAAGGATTATTATTATTATTATAATTAGAGGTGGCAGAATACAAAGATGAGGAGCCACAGAATAGGAATTATAGCATATGGGAGACATTGACCATATCTCGCTCAACCACAATCCTCCGGAGTTATTGAATCCATTGTGGGATGTAAAATGTATCCCATATCCTGCACATATCCTTTATTTATAATGCAATTTAATGTTCTTATTCTCTTCCTTTCTCTCTATGTCCATATCCATTACTGTACTATTCCTCAGCTCGGAGGGCAATCTATCCAAGAAGCAGATATCTCTACAACCACAATAAATGGCAGCACATGGAGAGACTGTGGGCTTTTACGTGGCAGGATTGGACTCAGCCTTTCAGCATGAAGTTGCCAAACATAGAATTAAAGTCTGAATGACCTAATAAGCCTTCTTAAATTTACAAAGGTGTACATAGCAACAGATTACAGTATTTACACTGGTTGGCAAGTCAGTAACAATGGTTTAAAAATCACAAAAAAAATTAAAGGGGAGGTTATGAAAAAAATTACACTGAAATTCCCTGCCATAAGTAAACAACATAGATTATTTTAAAAGGGAACTTAGATGGATGCTTGGAGGAAGAATATTAATTGGAGAGAGCAGGAGAGTGCACCGAGGTTCACATAGAGAAAAACCTCCAAAAACACCTGGACATTGTGACTTGTTTCCATGTTGTAAGGTTCAGCAATTGGATGAACAAGGAAATCCGAGTCTAAATAAAGCCTTCTGAATGAGCGCCATTGTGATGAGAGCTACCATGCTTTTGGTGTCACACTTAAAAGAAAACATTCAAATTATGCAAGTAGGATGTTGGTATCAGTCAGGACCTTCTCAAGTCATCTGGTTTTCCCCATCCCTGAATGAAGAGCTTTGTGAGGAGGAGTCGCCTGTAGAGAACATCGAGCTTACTCACACCCATCCGTAGTAGTAGTTATGCTAACATGATATCTGTAATCAAAGGAAAAAAGCATCATATTTTCAAACAAAAATATTTGCAGTCATCTTTTCTCCTCCCTCCCTAACCTTCTCAGTTCCCTCCTCCAGCTCTGGTGCCAAGGGCCTTG
This sequence comes from Callorhinchus milii, assembly GCF_018977255.1. Taxonomy (NCBI): domain Eukaryota; kingdom Metazoa; phylum Chordata; class Chondrichthyes; order Chimaeriformes; family Callorhinchidae; genus Callorhinchus; species Callorhinchus milii. The sequence continues at coordinate 12,860,264 of NW_024704742.1, read as the reverse complement.
GGACCTCCTCTAAACATGAAAGGCAACATAAAATGTAATTGTAAATGTATATAAATGTATATTTGTATTGTAACATTATCTTACAATTGAATTGAGCTTGCATTAAGGATAGTACACCAAGTGGTTACTCTGACCAAAGAATAAAAGTTAAAAGAAGTGAAACATAGAATGAGATAATTTAACTCAATAGAGCCTACTCTTCTCTTTCTCATAGATCTAACCTATCTTTGATTCTACATCAGAGCTATTTAATCTCCTGAGGATAAATTTAGCACAAGAGCTCTGAACTTCAATGTTAGTTCAGAAAATTTATCCATTCCCATTTTGCCACCTTCCAATCCTCCACAGGTGACACACTCTCTCCAGCCCAAGTACAAGCACAACCTGATTCATGGAATATTTTACATTGTGGAATGTTTGGTCATCTCATCTACACTTAAAATGCAAAATACTGCTGGAAATCTGAAACAAAAACAGAAGTCACAAGGTTCTCACAAAGGGTCGTGGACCCGAAACGTTGACTCACTTTCCTTTCTCCAAAGATACTGCCTGACCTGCTGAGTGTTCCCAGCGACTTCTTTTACACTCACCGTCTTTTTTTCCTGAAAGTCTGATCTAACACTGTGAGTTAAAATGTAATTTATGCCTCGCAACATTTTAAAAAGTATAGAAATGTGCCTCCTAGAGTTTATAACCAAGAAGTGAGTGTTGTGGCCTTTTCATAACTTAGCACACACCAAACCCAAGGAACATATTTTTGACTCTTTTCAAACCAAAATAAGCAAATTTACATCTTTGTGGATAGACATTTGATCAGACTAAAAGTCTTCCACAACTCAAAATGAATATATAATATATCAATGGCAAAGAGGAAATCTTTATCACATCAATGTTCTGTTGAAGGAAAGGAACCCAATTCTAATGGGAGCTCACCGTTTATTTATCCACGTTAACAGCTTACTTTGATTCAATCTAAGTGGATTGCCTGCATGATAGCAGCAGTTTTTTTTTACAGAAATTTTGTAACATTAAGACAATCATAATTCACAGCATTACATCACACAGAAATCTCTGTCACTTTATAACTTGCAATTGGTCAAGTGCTTGCTTTGTCATGATCACACCTTCAGAAGGTTTAAACCAGCCAGAGTCCTAAAGTACGATGCATAATACTGTAATCACAATAGCTTTATATCAAGGCATAGTAATATAAGAGAAAAATATTACCATACTTGACAAATAAATATCTCTTAAACATGTGCAGAGGACTTTTTTTTACATTTTGGAAAACTGGCCCTGCTCTGACAAGCCACACAAACCTATAGAATCAGAAGGATAAAACTGCTTAAGAATCTTTTCGAAGATTTTGGTCATCAACTGCAGAAGCTAATAAGCTAATGTACATTCCATTGATAGACATTTGATCAAACTAAAAGTTATCCACACCTCAAAACAAAGGACTATATTGTGTATAAATGGAAACAAGAACACATCAAATTCAAGGATTAGTAATTATTTTTATTATTACCACCTATTCGTAAATAACATTATCAGAACCAGCAACAAGACCAGGAACAAAATATCTTGATACTACTTGTATCCTGTAATGCCTGAAAGGGTGTTGGAAGCATATTCAACAATAACTTTCAAAAGGGAACTTGAAAAGAAAAAAATTGTAGGGCTATAGGGAAAGAGCTGCGGAGTGCAACTACTTGGATAGCTCTTTCAAAGAGTTGGTACGATGGACCGAATGGCCTCCTTCCGTCCTATAGGATTCTATGATTCCACTATTATTAGGTAGCAGGCAACCAGAGTAAAAATAGCCTCAAGCTTGAAAGCTTGCATTGTATTTTTTCTCTGCAGGGAAATGCTTTGCGTCCAATGAACAGTGTAACAGTCTAAAAATGTGTCACCTGGGGAAATCACAAACATCTATCAAACCACTACAGCATCTCGAATACATTACTGTCACACAGTGAAGTAACTAGGTGCATGTGTCAGGCAAAAAAAAAGCTTTGCTGCACCATGGGAAGGTTATACTAAGGTCTGACTATTCTGACTGAACCTCTTTCATACCACTAGTCTGTCTCTGGAGTCAAGCCTATTTCCAGAACAAGGGATGATTTCCTGGCTCCAGATGTGCTCAGATCCAGCCCTGAGTTAGATCTATCATTGCCTCCAAGATTGGGCAATGATGATAATAATCCTTGCATTTGATACAGCACCTTATCATGTCTTCGAGATGTCTCAAAGTACTTCACAGCACAGACTGAAAGTGTAGCGACTGTGTGTTTTGTGGGCGAAATGGAAAAATGATAATGAAAAGTCCAAGATCTGAAGCTAGTTGGCTTAGTTCTGTGTCTGTGCAAAAATCTTGATGTCACTGCGTTAGGTAATAACATGATGATGTAGGAATCATCAATAAAATATAAGGAGTAAAGCGGTTTTGATTTTCAAGCACAGCTCCCAGCCTCTGGTACTATTCTTTGGCCAACAGAGAAATCAATCTAGTGGTTTGCTGATGGCAAATATTGTCTCGGCCATCATCTTGATATTTACTCTATGACGCCAAGACATCCACTCACATGCAGAGCATGCTGTGCAGGCACTGTCCAGAGGGCATATTGCAGTTTTCAGAATTCCACCACCACTGGGAAACACAACATAAAAGTGATATTAAATAGACCTGCTCAAGTCAGCTCATTTTTACCCACCTAAATATCTGTTAGTTTATCGAGCTTTTTAAAACATTTCCCAGTAATTTATGATTTTTACTTTAAAAAATGCAAATATTTTTCTGGGCAAATATCAGGTGGGGAAATTTGGTAATAAAATTATTTGGGCCAAAAACATCTCCACACTTATCCATTTAGCCATTAGGTCTTACTAGTTTCATAGCTGCCTTTTTTTAAAAAAGTGCTGTATTAAATAAAACAGTCAAGTAAATGAATAGTTTAAAACAAATTTTTCACAATTACTTTCTCGATACTGCTTTGATACTGCTCACTGGGGAAAAAAAGTGAGCGAACGAAAGAATAAAACAGAGTGCACAAAAGAACAATTCCATGCTTACAGAGCTAAACCACAAAAGGCACACAATTTACAATGGCTTGGAAAGAGCACAAATTGGAAAATTGATATTGTTTATGGGGGAAGAGCTCTAAAAAATGAAAACAAAAAAAAACACCTATCAGGTTTCTATTTTTGTACTTGTCTGCTGAGCTCATTGTAAGCAATCCAACCCATGGGATTTGGTTTTACTGACAAGCCTATCCACAGTGAAGTCAACTGGCTCTCACAAATAGGAATAGTGGCATACAGAGCAAATCTAAATGCACATTACATACCGTATAGTACCGTTGTACTATACAACGGTTCCTGACACAGGCAATCTGATTACAAATACAATAGTTGTTTAATTGAAAGTTTAGTTACCCTTCAAGAGACTTAGATTATAATAATAATAATCCTTGCATTTGATATAGCGTTTTTCACGTCGGAAGGACGTCCCAAAGCGCTTCACAGAACACACTGTAAAGTGAATTGACTGTAAATTTGTGGGCGAACGCGGCAGCCAATTGCGCACAGCAATGTCCCACAAACAGTCATAGATTGAAAATGCCAATTTTATTATTGTTTTTGGTTTTGGAGGGATTATTATTAGGTGTGTGGAGTAAGGAAACTTGCCCAAGGTTTCGCCCTCTGCCTGGAATTGAACTCAGGTCTCTCACTTGCAAAGCGAGTGCTCTAACCACTGAGCTACAGGACTCCAAATGATTCTATTATGATTCTATTATAATTATTATATTATAATTAAATATTTTGCTACTGTTTCACATATGCTTAATGTCAAACTACTGCAAAACATAATACTCTCTGACTATTGGAAGAGGGGAGAAAGAGGAAGATTGCTAAACAGTCAATACAACCAATTAGAATATGCAAGCGTGCATGACTACATGACTACTGTTCTGTATGTCTCCAGGGCACTTCTAATTGAACACAATCTCTACCTCCTGGGTGCATTTGCAGGCTTTCAACCAGCAAGTATTCTGCTTGAGTGGAGAAGCAGTTTAAAAATAACTGAGTAATCCCAGGAAAACAAAACTGGTCAGGGCTCTCATTCAACTGCAGTCAACCATGCTGTGTGCAGCAATCAAATAATGGCATGGCAGTGCTTTTGCTATCTCTCCAAACCTCTCTCACACTCATCCCTTCCAAATCACCAAGATAGGTGCATGGCTTCTGCTCAGGAATCAAGTTTAAAAACTAACCAGCATTCAAATACACCCCATTATACTCTGCGACATTTATCCTAAGCTTTAAAATAATTCCTGCACAGAAGACTCTTTCCTGAAAATTATTAAATCAGAACCACAGATCTGTTTGTTTAGTGATCATTATCCTTAACCTATTAGGAACAGTGCCATTAAATCAATCTCGTCAAAGCAATGAGTTAATATTCAACAACTCTTCCTGGCCAAACTACATGAAGTATTACCGGCTTGGCATGTTTATAAACAAGTTCTATACTACTGTTTTCGAAATTGTTCTGTGATTGGAAGTCCTGTGATCAGAAATATGTTTTATTCATTTCACCTTCCTTTGACTTTTAATGAACAAGCACCTGATATTCCACAGTGTAAACAAAATGATTTATAAATCTGTGTTCTCCCTGGCCAATTTTTTTTCACCTGAAGGCACAAAATTCATTTCATTCCACCAGAGCCAATCATCCTCCAACCTCACCCATTTTCATTTATGAGCCTCCACAGTGACTACTGTTAAGAGTTTTTGACCACAGAGGGCAACATAGACACCGACCAGCACAGGCAAGGCACAACACAGGCCAGCAACGGCAGGGCACAGGCAAAGGCAGGGAATATGGACAGGCAGGGCACAGGCAGCGAGACAGGTAGGGCACATGGACAGGCAGGGCACAGGCAGAGGGACAGGCAGGGCAGGGGGACAGGCAGGGCACAGGCAGAGGGACAGGCAGGGCAGAGGGACAGGCAGGGCACAGGGACAGGCAGGGCAGAGGGACAGGCAGGGCACAGGCAGAGGGACAGGCAGGGCAGAGGATCAGGCAGGGCAGAGGGTCAGGCAGGGCAGAGGGTCAGGCAGGGCAGAGGGTCAGGCAGGGCAGAGGGTCAGGCAGGGCAGAGGGTCAGACAGGGCAGAGGGACAGGCAGGGCAGAGGGACAGGCAGGGCAGAGGGACAGGCAGGGCAGAGGGACAGGCAGGGCAGAGGGTCAGGCAGGGCAGAGGGTCAGACAGGGCAGAGGGACAGGCAGGGCAGAGGGACAGGCAGGGCAGAGGGACAGGCAGGGCAGAGGGACAGGCAGGGCAGAGGGACAGGCAGGGCAGAGGGACAGGCAGGGCACAGGGACAGGCAGGGCACAGGGACAGGCAGGGCAGAGGGACAGGCAGGGCAGAGGATCAGACAGGGCAGAGGATCAGACAGGGCAGAGGGACAGGCAGGGCAGAGGGACAGACAGGGCAGAGGGACAGACAGGGCAGAGGGACAGGCAGGGCAGAGGGACAGGCAGGGCAGAGGGACAGGCAGGGCAGAGGGACAGGCAGGGCAGAGGGACAGGCAGGGCAGAGGGACAGGCAGGGCAGAGGGACAGGCAGGGCAGAGGGACAGGCAGGGCAGAGGGACAGGCAGGGCACAGGCAGAGGGACAGGCAGGGCAGAGGGACAGGCAGGGCAGAGGGACAGGCAGGGCAGAGGGACAGGCAGGGCACAGGGACAGGCAGGGCACAGGGAGAGGGACAGGCAGGGCAGAGGATCAGACAGAGCAGAGGGACAGGCAGGGCAGAGGGACAGGCAGGGCAGAGGGACAGGCAGGGCAGAGGGACAGGCAGGGCAGAGGGACAGGCAGGGCAGAGGGACGGGCAGGGCAGAGGGACAGGCAGGGCAGAGGGACGGACAGGGCAGAGGGACGGACAGGGCAGAGGGACAGGCAGGGCAGAGGGACAGGCAGGGCAGAGGGACAGACAGGGCAGAGGGACAGACAGGGCAGAGGGACAGACAGGGCAGAGGGACAGACAGGGCAGAGGGACGGACAGGGCAGAGGGACGGACAGGGCAGAGGGACGGACAGGGCAGAGGGACGGACAGGGCAGAGGGACGGACAGGGCAGAGGGACGGACAGGGCAGAGGGACGGACAGGGCAGAGGGACGGACAGGGCAGAGGGACGGACAGGGCAGAGGGACGGACAGGGCAGAGGGACGGACAGGGCAGAGGGACGGACAGGGCAGAGGGACGGACAGGGCAGAGGGACGGACAGGGCAGAGGGACGGACAGGGCAGAGGGACGGACAGGGCAGAGGGACGGACAGGGCGGAGGGTCAGGCAGGGCAGAGGGACAGGCAGGGCAGAGGGACAGGCAGGGCAGAGGGACAGACAGGGCAGAGGGACAGACAGGGCAGAGGGACGGACAGGGCAGAGGGACAGGCAGGGCAGAGGGACAGGCAGGGCAGAGGGACAGGCAGGGCAGAGGGACAGGCAGGGCAGAGGGACAGGCAGGGCAGAGGGACGGACAGGGCAGAGGGTCAGGCAGGGCACAGGCAGAGGGACAGGCAGGGCAGAGGGACAGGCAGGGCAGAGGGACAGACAGGGCAGAGGGACGGACAGGGCAGAGGGACGGACAGGGCAGAGGGACAGACAGGGCAGAGGGACAGACAGGGCAGAGGGACGGACAGGGCAGAGGGACAGGCAGGGCAGAGGACGGACAGGGCAGAGGGACAGGCAGAGCAGAGGACAGACAGGGCAGAGGGACAGGCAGGGCAGAGGGACAGGCAGGGCAGAGGACAGACAGGGCAGAGGGACAGACAGGGCAGAGGGACAGGCAGGGCAGAGGGACAGGCAGGGCAGAGGGACAGACAGGGCAGAGGGACAGGCAGGGCAGAGGGACAGACAGGGCAGAGGACAGACAGGGCAGAGGACAGACAGGGCAGAGGACAGACAGGGCAGAGGACGGACAGGGCAGAGGGACAGGCAGGGCAGAGGGACAGACAGGGCAGAGGGACAGGCAGGGCAGAGGGACAGGCAGGGCACAGGCAGAGGGACAGGCAGGGCAGAGGGACAGACAGGGCAGAGGGACAGACAGGGCAGAGGGACAGGCAGGGCAGAGGGACAGGCAGGGCAGAGGGACGGACAGGGCAGAGGGACGGACAGGGCAGAGGGACAGGCAGGGCAGAGGGACGGACAGGGCAGAGGACAGACAGGGCAGAGGGACGGACAGGGCAGAGGGACGGAGCGCCAGTGTGGCCGAGGTTCTGGGCAGCAGTGTGACCCGCGGCTCCTCAGCCTCAGGCCGGCGACACCCCCACAGCACACACTGACACGGGAGGTCACGGCGAGGCCCGAGGCCTCAGTGAGTGAGTGAGAGGAGACAGTTAGTCAGTTACAGACCGAGTCACTCAGTGCGCGACGCCGCCATCTTACCCCGTCACCGCCAAACAACGCGAGACTTCAACTGCTCCGCCCACACCATTGCGTCACTGAAACACCCCAACAACCGCACACCCCGACACCCCAACAACCGCACACCCCAACACCCGCACACCCCGACACCCCCAACAACCGCACACCCCAACACCCCAACAACCGCACACCCCACACCCCAACAACCGCACACCCCGACACCCAACAACCGCACACCCCGACACCCCAACAACCGCACACCCGACCCCCACCCACACCCAACACCCGCACACCCCGACACCCCAACAACCGCACACCCCAACACCCCAACAACCGCACACCCCGACACCCCAACAACCGCACACCCCGACACCCCAACAACCGCACACCCCAACACCCGCACACCCCGACACCCCCAACAACCGCACACCCCAACACCCCAACACCGCACACCCCGACACCCCAACAACCGCACACCCCAACACCCGCACACCCCGACACCCCCAACAACCCCACCCCAACACCCGCACACCCCGACACCCCAACAACCGCGCACCCCAAACACCCCAACAACCGCACACCCCGACACCCCAACAACCGCACACCCCAACACCCGCACACCCCGACCCCCCAACAACCGCGCACCCCAACACCCGCACACCCCGACACCCCCAACAACCGCGCACCCCAACACCCCAACAACCGCACACCCCGACACCCCAACAACCGCACACCCCAACACCCGCACACCCCGACACCCCCAACAACCGCGCACCCCAACACCCCAACAACCGCACACCCCGACACCCCAACAACCGCACACCCCACACCCGCACACCCCGACACCCCCAACAACCGCACACCCCAACACCCCAACAACCGCACACCCCGACACCCCCAACAACCGCACACCCAACACCCGCACACCCCGACACCCCCAACAACCGCACACCCCGACACCCCAACAACCGCACACCCAACACCCGCACACCCGACACCCCCACCGACACCCCGACACCCAACAACCGCACACCCCAACACCCGCACACCCCGACACCCCCACAACCGCACACCCCAACACCCCAACAACTGCACACCCCGACACCCCCACCAACAACCCCAGCCACCGCACACCCCAACAACCCAAAACACTGCACACCCCAACACCAGCAGCAACACCCCCAAAAACCGCACACCCCAACACCCCCAACAACCGCACACCCCAACAACCGCACACCCCAACAACCGCACACCCCAGCCACCGCACACCTCAACAACCCCAGCAACTGCACACCCCAACACCCCCACCAACACCACCAGCAACACCCCCAGCAACAGCCCCAGCCACCGCACAACCCAACACGCTCAGCAACACCCCCACCCACCGCACACCCCAACACCCCCAGCAACACCCCCAGCCACCGCACACCCCAACACCAGCAGCAACACCCCCAGCCACCGCACACCCCAACACCCCCAGCAACACCCCCAGCCACCGCACACCCAACACCCCCAGCAACACCCCCAGCCACCGCACACCCAACACCAGCAGCAACACCCCAGCCACCGAACACCCACACAGCCACCGCACACCCCAACACCCCCAGCCACCGCACACCCCAACACCCCCAGCCACCGCACACCACAACACCCCCAGCAACACCCCCAGCGACCGGACAACCCAACACCCCCAGCAACACCCCAGCCACCGCACACCCCAACACCCCCAGCAACACCCCCAGCAACACCCCCAGCCACCGCACACCACACACCCCAGCAACACCCCCAGCCACCGCACACCCCAACACCCCAGCAACACCCCCAGCCACCACACACCCCAACACCAGCAGCAACACCCCCAGCCACCGCACACCCCAACACCCCCAGCCACCGCACACCCCAACACCAGCAGCAACACCCCCAGCCACTGCACACCCCAACACCCCCAGCCACCGCACACCCCAACACCCCCAGCCACCGCACACCCCAACACCAGCAGCAACACTCCCAGCCACCGCACACCACAACACCCCCAGCAACACCCCCAGCCACCGCACACCCCAACACCCCCAGCAACACCTCCAGCCACCGCACACCCCAACACCCCCAGCAACCGCACACCCCAACACCCCCAGCAACACCTCCAGCCACCGCACACCCCAACACCAGCAGCAACACCCCCAGCCACCGCACACCCCAACAACCCCAGCCACCGCACATCCCAACACCTCCAGCAACTGCACACCCCAACACCTCAAGCAACACCCCCAGCCACCGCACACCCCAACAACCCCAGCCACCGCACATCCCAACACCTCCAGCAACACCCTCAGCCACAGCACACCCCAACAACCCCAGCCACCGCACAGTCCAACACCCCCAGCAACACCCCCAGCAACCACACACCACAAAACCCCCAGCAACACCCCCAGCCACCGCACACCCCAACACCAGCAGCAACACCCCCAGCCACCACACACCCCAACACCCCCAGCAACCGCACACCCCAACACCCCCAGCAACACCTCCACTCACCGCACACCCCAACACCAGCAGCAACACCCCCAGCCACCGCACACCCCAACACCCCCAGCCACCGCACACCTCAACACCCCCAGCAACTGCACACCCCAACACCTCAAGCAACACCCCCAGCCACCGCACACCCCAGCAAACCCAGCTACCGCACACCCCAACACCCCCAGCAACACCCTCAGCCACAGCACACCCCAACAACCCCAGCCACCGCACACCCCAACACTTCCAGCATCACCCCCAGTCACCGCACACCCCAACAACGCCAGTCACCGCACACTCCAACACCTCAAGCAACACACCCAGCCACCGCACACCCCAACACTCCCAGCATCACCCCCAGTCACCGCACACCCCAACAACGCCAGTCACCGCACACGCCAACACCCCAGCAACATCCCCAGCAAACGTCCAATCGAACACCCCCAGCACCACGCCAGCAACCGCACAACCCAACACCCCCAGCAACATCCGCAGCAACCGCACACCCCAACACACCCAGCAACACCCCCAAGCCACAGCACACCCCAACATCCCCAGCCACCGCACACTCCAACACCCCAAGCAACACCCCCAGCATCACTCTCAGTCACCGCAAACCCCAAGAACGCCAGACACCGCACATCCCACAGCCCCAGGAACACCCCCAGCAAACGTCCACTCCAACACCCCCATCTAACGCACACCCCAACACCCCCAGGAACCGCCCATCCCAACACCCCCAGCAAGCGCACACCCCAAAACCCAGTCACTGTACACTGTAATACACCGAACCAGCGCACACCGTAACACATGCAGCCACTGTACACCACAACAAACCCAGCCACTGTAGACCTCAACACACCCAACCAGTGCATAACGTAACACACCCAGCCACTGTACAGCGCAACACACCGAACCACTGCACACCGCAACACATCCAGCCACTGTACACCGTAACACAAACAGCCACTGTACAGCGCAACACACCGAACCACTGCACACCGCAACACACCCAGCCACTGTACACCGTAACACAAACAGCCACTGTACACCGCAACACACCGAACCACTGCACACCGCAACACACCCAGCCACAGTACACTGTGACACATCCAACCACTGCACACCGCAACACACACAACCAGCGCACAGCGTAATACACCCAACCACTGTACACCGTAACACAACCAGCCACTGTACACTGCAACACACCCATCAACTGTACACCGCAACACACTCAGCCATTGTACACACCTACACACCGAACCAGCGCACACCGTAACACACCCAACCATTGTACACTGTAACACACCCAGCCACTGTACACTTCAACACACCCAAACAATGCACACCGTAATACACCCAGCCACTGTACACCGCAACACACCCAGCCACTGTACACTGCAACACACCCAACCAGCGCACACTGCAACACACCCAACCACTGTACACCGCAACACACCCAACCACTGTACACCGCAACACACCTAATTAGCATACAGGGCAACATACCCAGCCACGGTACACTATAACACACCCAACAACTGTACACCGCAACACACACAGCCACTGTACACTGCAACACACCCAACCAGCGCACACCGCAACACACCCAACCACTGTACACCGCAACACACCCAACCACTGTACACCGCAACACACCTAATTAGCATACAGGGCAACATACCCAGCCACGGTACACCATAACACACCCAACAACTGTACACCGCAACACACACAGCCACGGTACACTGCAACACACCCAACCAGCGCACACCGCAACACACCCAACCACTGTACACCGCAACACACCCAACCACTGTACACCGTAACACACCGGGCCACTGTACACTTCAACCCACTCAGCCACTATACACTGCAACACACCCAGTCACTGTACACCACAACACACCCAGCCACTGTACACCACAACACACTCAGCCCTGTACACTGCAACACACCCAGTCACTGCACAGCGCAACACACCCAACCAGCGCACAGGGCAACACACCCAGCCACTGTACACCATAACACACCCAGCCACTGTACACCATAACACACCCAGCCACTGTACACCGTAACACACCCAGCCACTGTACACCGTAACACACCCAGCCACTGTACACCGTAACACACCCAGCCACTGTACACCGTAACACACCCAGCCACTGTACACCACAACACACTCAGCCCTGTACACTGCAACACACCCAGCCACTGTACACCACAACACACCCAGCCACTGTACACCACAACACACTCAGCCCTGTACACTGCAACACACCCAGTCACTGCACAGCGCAACACACCCAACCAGCGCACAGGGCAACACACCCAGCCACTGTACACCATAACACACCCAGCCACTGTACACCATAACACACCCAGCCACTGTACACCGTAACACACCCAGCCACTGTACACCGTAACACACCCAACCAGCGCACAGGGCAACACACCCAGCCACTGTACACCGTAACACACCCAACCAGCGCACAGGGCAACATACTCAGCCCTGTACACTGCAACACACCCAGTCACTGCACAGCGCAACACACCCAACCAGCGCACAGGGCAACACACCCAGCCACTGTACACTGCAACACACCCAACCAGCGCACAGGACAACACACCCAACTACTGTACACTGCAACACACCAAACCAGCGCACAGGGTAACACACCCAACTACTGTACACCGTAACACACTCAGCAACTGTACACTGCAACACACCCAGCAACTGTACAGCGCAACACACCCAACCACTGTACACCACAACACACCCAACCCCTGTACACCACAACACACCTAATCAGCGCACAGGGCAACACACCCAGCCACAGTACACCATAACACACCCAGCCACTGTACACTGCAACGCACCCAACCAGCGCACAGGGCAACACACCCAACTACTGTACACCGTAACACACCCAGCCACTGTAAACCGCAACGCACCCAGCCACTGTACACCGTAACACACCCAGCCATTGTACACCGTAACACACCCAGCCATTGTACACCGCAAAACACCCAGCCACTGTAAACCGCAACACACCCAGCCACTGTACACCGCAACACACCCAGCCACTGTACACTGCAACACACCCAGCAACTGTACACCGCAACACACCCAACCGCTATACACCGTAACACACCGAACCAGCACACACCGTAGCACACCCAGCCACTGTACTCTACAACACACCCAACCAGCGCACAGGGCAACACACCCAGCCACTGTACTCCACAACACACCCAACCAGCGCACAGAGCAACACACCCAGCCACTGTACTCCACAACACACCCAACCAGCGCACAGGGCAACATACCCAGCCACTGTACACCATAACACACCCAGCCACTGTACACTGCAACACACCCAACCAGCACACAGGACAACACACCCAACTACTGTACACTGCAACACACCCAACCAGCGCACAGGGTAACACACCCAACTACTGTACACGGTAACACACTCAGCAACTGTACAGCGCAACACACCCAACCACTGTACACCACAACACACCCAACCCCTGTACACCACAACACACCTAATCAGCGCACAGGGCAACACACCCAGCCACTGTACAACCTAACACAACAACAACACAACAACAACAACAAGATTCCATTTATTGAGCGCCTTTCACGTCGGGAGGACGTCCCAAGGCGCTGTACAGTTGGGTCAGGACCCGAGCAGGGGGGAAATGGTCAGGGTGAGGGGAGAGAAGGGAGGGAGCGAGGAGGGGGTAGAGAGTCGAGAGGGGAGCTGAAGGCACGGTCAAAGAGAAAGGTCTTGAGACCGGCCTTGAAGGAGGAAAGGGAGGAGGCGGCGAAGGCACTGGGGGATAGAGTTCCAGAGCCGAGGGGCTGAGAGGCTGAAGGCCCGGCCACCGATGGTAGGGCGATTGGGGCGGGGGATGTGGAGCAGACCGGAGCCAGAGGAATGGAGGGTACGGGTGGGTAGGGGGATAGTAGGTCGGAGAGGTAGGAGGGAGCGAGGCCATGAATGGCCTTGTAGGTGAGGATGAGGATCTTGAATTCGATCCTCTGGGGGATGGGGAGCCAGTGGAGGCGAGCGAGGGTGGGAGTGATGTGGTCCCGAAGCCTGGTGCGGGACAGTACACGAGCTGCAGAGTTCTGAATGACCTGCAGCTTGTGGAGGGAGGTGCCGGGAAGGCCGGCGAGGAGAGAGTTCCCGTAGTCCAACACACGCAACCACTGTACACCGTAACACACCAAACCACTGTACACCCTAACACACCCAGCCACTGTACACCACAACACAACGAGCCACTGTACACCACAACACAACCAGCCACTGTACACCGCAACACAACCAGCTACTGTACACCGCAACACACTCAACTACTGTACACCATAACACACCGAACCAGCGCACACCATAACAGACCTAGCCACTGTACACCACAACACAACCAGCCACTGTACACCACAACACACCAAACCACTGTACACCGTAACACACCGAATCAGCACACACCATAACACACCCAACCACTGTACACCACAACACACCTAGTCACTGTAATATACGCTGTCACTGTACAGTGTAATATACCCAGTCACTGTAATACCCAGTCACTGTACACTGTAACACACCCAGTCACCGTAACACACCCAGTCACTGTACAATGTAATATATTCAGTCACTGTAATATATCCAGTCACTTTACACTGAAATATACCCAGTCAATGTACAGTGTAATATACCCAGTCACTGTGCACTGTAACACCCAGTCACTATACAGTGTTAGATACCCAGTCACTGTACACTGTAACATTCCCAGTCACTGTATACTGTAATATACCCAGTCACTGTAACACCCAGTCACTGTACACTGTAACACACCCAGTCACTGTAACACACCCAGTCACTGTAAACTGTAACACACCCAGTCACTGTACACTGTAATATATCCAGTCCCTGTACACTGTAATATATTCAGTAACAACCCAGTCAATGCACCCAGTACCAATTCTATCAATACATCTAGTAACATAACACTGCTCTCAATTATTGCACCCAACAACACTGTTCATAGTATTATAACTCAGTAGAATTGGTTTAACGTACTAAAACGTTGTACAATAAATGAAAATTATTACTCTCCAGTAAAATAGTTTGAAATTTTTTTTTGTCCAACAACTATTTAGATTAATTGGTCCTGTATCCCAGTTCCTGCCCGAGCCTGTCTATTGTGTAAAGGTTGCCTTTCTAGGGGAGATTTTGTTTGGAGTGTTCAAGCCCAGAAAACAAATTAGTAGTTGTAACTAGCAATTCAAAATAACTACTGTATTATTACAAATTATCTATTGCATAAACAGCAATGGGAATGAGCTGGAAGAAGGCAAATCCACTTACCTGGAAACGGTTGCTCCACCTACTGGTAGCTTTCAAACATTTCTTAGGTTACACAATAATGATATGATACGAATACTTGCATTTGATATAGAGGCATATCACATTGTTGTGATGTCTAAAAGGGGTCCACAGGATTTTCTTATGAAGTGTAGTGACTGTTTATTTGTAGGTAAAAGCAGCAGCCAATTGGTGGACAGCAATGTTTCACAAACAACAACAACAACAACAAGATTGCATTTGTAGAGCACGAGGGCGGGAGTGATGTGGTCGCGAAGCCTGGTGCGGGATAGTACACGAGCTGCAGAGTTCTGAATGACCTGCAGCTTGTGGAGGGAGGTGCCGGGAAGTGGAGCTTGAACCACAACCCTCTGAGTCATAAGAACATAAGAAATGCTAGATGAAAAAAGACTAAGGTCCATCTAGTTTGCCTTCCACCTTCCTGGTGGTCACATGCACATATGTCCCAAACTACCTGTATCCCATAATAAGAGTACTACCAACTGAACCAACCTGACACGCTTAAACAAGCAAAACTGAAGTGCAAACTAAAAAATCATCTTGGCAATAGATAGTACAGCAGGCATAATATGTAAGACTATTTCAAGCTGTGTGTGCAGCACTGACTACTAGATATCCACAAAGATCAGTAGCAGAACTTCTGCTATATTTATTTATTAATGACCTTTATGAGCTTACACTAAAAAGACTGTCTTCATTTTTGCTGATTGGACTATGTTGTATGATAAAACAAGATGTGGCATGAAGAGAGATACAATACAAAAGGATTTATGGAGAGTTTGTATCTGGGTAGATAAATGGCAAATGGTTTAAACACCTGCCGACTGCATTGCAAGTGGAAAGACCTGTTCTCCCCTTCTACCCAGGCTCAGCCTGTAATCCCGTGATTTTCTTCAATGAATCCTGGATTTTCAGTTGTTAGTTTTTATGTTAGTACAACAACAACTTGGATTTATATAGTGCTCTCCACGCCGGACGGAGTCTCAGAGAGCTTCACAGTAACGGATCCCGGGGTCAAGCTAGGGGGAAGGGGTGGAAGGTGACCAAAGGCGCGGTCGAGAAGAAAGGTCTTCAGTCAAAACCAGAAAATAGAAAGAGAGGGAGCGAGACGAAGGGAGTGAGGAAGGGATTTCCGGAGCCTCGGGGTATAGTGGCGGAAGGCACGGTCGCCGATGGTGGAGCGGAGGACTCGGGGGACAAGGAGGAGGCCAGACCTGGTGGAGCGAAGACAACGGGCACTGTTGTGAGGAGAGAGGAGGTCAGAGAGGTAGGGGGGTGCAGAGGAGTGGAGGGACATACATAAAAAGTAATAATCCTTACATTTGATATAGCGCCTTTTAAGTCGGAAGGCTGTCTCATAGCGCTTTGCGCTACCATCAAGCTAATGAGGGCTCAAACCCACACTCGCTGGATGCCTTATCCTGTTAACCCTGCAAGCCAATGCCCTAACGGGTATAGTGGTCCTAGCTGGACAAGCAACAGGAACGCTTGTCAGGCAGAAATATCAATGGCAAGCTATGTGATTTTAGCTGGTTAGACTCTATACTCTGGGTCCACAAGCCTTGGCTCTTGCCAACCTATACCCAATACTCTCAGGAATTAGGTAAACAGGATGGTCCCTCCAGGGAGAGAGAGAATTCCATTCCAACAACCTATCTCTGGGATTTCCATGTGTAGGTGGGACACATGGAAATCTCAGGTTGGTTTGGATACTCTTAAGCGCAGTGATGGGTTTCCGCATGTGTCAGACACCCGGCTGACCAAAAAAAAGTAGCTCTTAGTAGGATTTTACTACTTTAGGTACCAGGGGATGTAATCCTGATGCTCTTTCGGATTCCCGGGTTTCGGGTTCTTAATGCCCCTTAATGCAGGAGAGTGACTTGGTGTCTGAAAATCCATCTTACACAGCCCAGGGAACAAGTGTTTCACATCATTGGTGTTGTTCAGAACACTGACACACACTGGGGGGGGAGGGGCTGTGCACACTGACACACACTGGGGGGGGAGGGGCTGTGCACACTGACACACACTGGGGGGGAGGGGCTGTGCACACTGACACACACTGGGGGGAGGGGCTGTGCACACTGACACACACTGGGGGGAGGGGCTGTGCACACTGACACACACTGCGGGGGAGGGGCTGTGCACAGTGACACACACTGGGGGGGAGGGGCTGTGCACACTGACACACACTGGGGGGGAGGGGCTGTGCACACTGACACACACTGGGGGGGAGGGGCTGTGCACACTGACACACACTGGGGGGGAGGGGCTGTGCACACTGACACACACTGGGGGGGAGGGGCTGTGCACACTGACACACACTGGGGGGGGAGGGGCTGTGCACACTGACACACACTGGGGGGGAGGGGCTGTGCACACTGACACACACTGGGGGGAGGGGCTGTGCACACTGACACACACTGGGGGGGAGGGGCTGTGCACACTGACACACACTGGGGGGAGGGGCTGTGCACACTGACACACACTGGGGGGAGGGGCTGTGCACACTGACACACACTGGGGGGGAGGGGCTGTGCACACTGACACACACTGGGGGGGAGGGGCTGTGCACACTGACACACACTGGGGGGGAGGGGCTGTGCACACTGACACACACTGGGGGGGAGGGCTGTGCACACTGACACACACTGGGGGGGAGGGGCTGTGCACACTGACACACACTGGGGGGAGGGGCTGTGCACACTGACACACACTGGGGGGAGGGGCTGTGCACACTGACACACACTGGGGGGGAGGGGCTGTGCACACTGACACACACTGGGGGGGAGGGGCTGTGCACACTGACACACACTGGGGGGAGGGGCTGTGCACACTGACACACACTGGGGGGAGGGGCTGTGCACACTGACACACACTGGGGGGGGAGGGGCTGTGCACACTGACACACACTGGGGGGGAGGGGCTGTGCACACTGACACACACTGGGGGGGGAGGGGCTGTGCACACTGACACACACTGGGGGGGAACCATCCACTCGGGTTCGGGCTCTCCGCGGACTGTTTGCGTGACACCAGCAGCGGCTGTTGTGTGTGCGGCTGATGGTGGTCCCCGGGCAGTCAGTGTGACCGGCGGCTGCTGACTCTAATTAAAGCGCCGGCGCAATGGCGGAGCCCGAGGCTGATGAGAGGAGCTGCCTCATCCCCGCGGCCCGGCAGCCCAGGTCAGTGCCCAACCCCGGCCACACCCGTGTGTGACATACACCCAGTGTGTGTGACATACACCCAGTGTGTGTGACATACACCCAGTGTGTGTGACATACACCCAGTGTGTGTGACATACACCCAGTGTGTGTGACATACACCCAGTGTGTGTGACATATACCCTGTGTGTGTGACATATACCCTGTGTGTGTGACATATACCCTGTGTGTGTGATATACACCCAGTGTGTGTGACATATACCCTGTGTGTGTGATATACACCCAGTGTGTGTGATATACACCCAGTGTGTGTGACATATACCCTGTGTGTGTGATATACACCCAGTGTGTGTGATATACACCCAGTGTGTGTGATATACACCCAGTGTGGTGTGTGTGACATACACCCAGTGTGTGTGACATACACCCAGTGTGTGTGACATACACCCAGTGTGTGTGACATACACCCAGTGTGTGTGACATACACCCAGTGTGTGTGACATACACCCTGTGTGTGTGACATATACCCTGTGTGTGTGACATATACCCTGTGTGTGTGATATACACCCAGTGTGTGTGACATATACCCTGTGTGTGTGATATACACCCAGTGTGTGTGATATACACCCAGTGTGTGTGACATATACCCTGTGTGTGTGATATACACCCAGTGTGTGTGATATACACCAGTGTGTGTGATATACACCCAGTGTGTGTGACATATACCCTGTGTGTGTGACATATACCCTGTGTGTGTGACATATACCCTGTGTGTGTGATATACACCCAGTGTGTGTGATATACACCCAGTGTGTGTGATATACACCCAGTGTGTGTGACATATACCCTGTGTGTGTGACATACACCCTGTGTGTGTGACATACACCCAGTGTGTGTGACATACACCCTGTGTGTGTGATATACACCCAGTGTGTGTGATATACACCCAGTGTGTGTGATATACACCCAGTGTGTGTGACATATACCCTGTGTGTGTGACATATACCCTGTGTGTGTGACATATACCCTGTGTGTGTGATATATACCCAGTGTGTGTGATATATACCCTGTGTGTGTGACATATACCCTGTGTGTGTGACATATACCCTGTGTGTGTGATATATACCCAGTGTGTGTGATATATACCCAGTGTGTGTGATATATACCCTGTGTGTGTGATATATACCCTGTGTGTGTGACATATACCCTGTGTGTGTGACATATACCCTGTGTGTGTGATATATACCCAGTGTGTGTGACATACACCCAGTGTGTGTGACATATACCCAGTGTGTGTGACATATACCCTGTGTGTGTGTGATATATACCCTGTGTGTGTGACATATACCCTGTGTGTGACATTTTTGCTGTGTGTGTGACATATGCACTGTGCATGTGACATATATGCTGTGCGTGTGAGATGTACACTGCGTGTGATGTGTACACTCTGTGTATTACATTTACATTGTGCTAGTGATATATTCCCTGTGTGTGTGACATATACCCTGTGGGTTTTATATACACACTGTTCGTGTAACATACACTGTGTATGACATGAACGCTGTTCGTGTGACATATATCCTGTGCGTGTGACATATTCCCTGTGTGTGTGACATATACTCTGTGCATGTGAGATATGCCTTGTACTTTTGACATACCTTGTGAGTGTGACACTGTGTGACATATACCCTGTGTGTGACATACACCCTGTGCATGTGACATTCTTCCTGTTCGTGTAACATACACCCTGTGTGTGTGACATACACCCTGTGTGTGTGACATACACCCTGTGTGTGTGACATACACCCTGTGTGTGTGACATACTCTCTCTGCGTGTGAGATATCCCCTATGCATGTGACATATACCCTGTGTGTGACATATACCCTGTGTGTGACATATACCCTGTGTGTGACATATACCCTGTGCATGTGACATATACCCTGTGCATGTGACATATACCCTGTGCATGTGACATATATGCTGTGCGTGTGACATATAAACTGTGTGTGGCATATACACTGTGTGTGTGACATATATCTTGTGTGTGTGCCATATGTATACTGTGCGAGGGACATGTACACGGTGCATTGACATGTACACTCTTTGTGTGACATATATATACCATGCGAGAGACATGTACACTGTGCATTGACATGTACACTCTGTGTGTGACATATACCCTATGCGTGTGACATATACCCTGTGCGTGTGATGCATGGCCTGTGCGGGTGACACATTCCCTGTGTGTGTGATGCATGGCCTGTGCGAGTGACATATGTCCTGTGCATGTGACGCATGCTCTGTGCGTGTGACGCATGCTGTGTACGCCTGCGTGTGACATATACACACCGTACGAGTGACGTGTACACCCCATACGGGTGACAAGTACACACCATGTGAGTGACATGGACGTACAGGACGTGGAGTCCTGTAGCTCAGTGGTTAGAGCACTCGCTTTGCAAGTGAGAGTCCTGAGTTCAATTCCAGGCAGAGGGCGAAACCCTGGGCAAGTTTCCTTACACTGAGCCTAATAATAATCCCTCCCAAACCAAAAACAATAATAAAATTGGTCATTTTCAATCTACGACTGTTTGTGGGACATTGCTGTGCGCAATTGGCTGCTGCATTTGCCCACAAATATACAGTCAATTCACTTTACAGTATATTCTGTGAAGCGCTTTGGGATGTCTAGAAGACGCGAAAAGCGCTATATCAAATGCAAGGATTATTATTATTATTATTACTATGTACACCCTGTACGGGTGACGTGTACACACCGTGCGAGTGACGTGTGTACCCCTTACAGGTGACATGTACACATCGTGCATTTCTGCAAATGGCTTTTCTTCTCGCTTCCACCCTGTCACCTGCGTGGTACCCCAAGGATCCATCCTTGGCCCCCTTCTCTTTCCCATCTATATGCTCCATCTGGGTGATGTCATGCACAGACACGGGATTAACTTCCACAGATGACACTCAACTCTACTTTTCCACCTCCAGCTGTAACCCCCAACCCCTGTTCTGTCAGCTTGTCTGTTGGACATCAAGAGCTGGATGAGTGCAAATTTCCTGCAGTTAAACGTCAACAAGACGGAACCCATACTCTGGATCCCACCGATGCCTTCGGTCACACGGTTTTGACCTCCTCAACCACCCGACCTATCCGTAAAACTCTCCGAACCCGTGCGCAACTTTGGCGTCAGGTTTGATCCCCAGTTATCCTTCCTGCCCCACATCTGGTCCCTGTCCAGCACCGCTTTCTTCCACCTCCGCCACATTGCCCATCTCCAACAATACCTCATCACAAAAGCTGCCAAAGCCCTTGTCCATGCCTTTGTCACCTCTCGGCTGGACTACTCTAACGCCCTCCTCGCCGGTCTCCTCTCCTGCACTATTCACAAAATCCAACTCATTCAAAACTCCTCTGCCCGCATTCTCACCTGCACAAAACTTCGCCGATGTTGGGGCAGTCTGTAGCCTGTTGAGTGGAGGGATCGGACAGTTTGATATGCGTTTAGCAGGTCACAGAGGTAGGAAGGAGCAAGGCCATGGACAGCTTTAAGGGTGAGGACAAGGATTTTGAACTGTATCCTCTGGGGTGGTGGGGGTGATAGGGTCACGGAGCCTCATGCACAAGAGGACACAAGTTGCAGAGTTCTGGATGATCTGCAACTTGTGGAGGGAAGAGTTGGGAAGGCAGATAAGCAGGGAGTAGTCGAGCTTAGATGTAACAAATGCATGGATAAGGGTTTCGACGGTCTGAGGGGTGAGGTAGTGGCGGAGCTGGACAATTTTGCGGAGGTGGGGAAAGGCATAGCAGATCATGATTCAAATGTGGGGTAGAAAGGATAGTTGAGGGTCAAACATGACGCCAAGGTTCCAGACTGGCTCAGTGAGGTGGAGCGTGCATCCCTGGATGGTGATGCTGCCAGTGCCTTCACATGCCCTGCCATCTCCATACCTCTCCAACCCGCTTACTCCCCACTCCACCACCATTGCTACGCAGTTGTATGCTGAAGAGAAGTATGAATGTACACTTGAAGGACTAGAGACACGGAAGTTAATTATTGGAGGTTTATGAGCCAGTTTGTAAATGTATATGGAGCGACTTGCTTCATTAGTTGTGAAGCCATGTGACAGCAGGTTGTCACACTGCGGGGAGAAGCAGTCAAAATTGGCCTTGTCCTCACCCGTACTCTGCCAACACTGGACAGCAGTCAGGAGAGAAAAGCACTGGTGATTTGTATTTCTTTAATCCAGGCCGCTGAGGTCATTAGTACAGCCCCAAGATCAGTTAACTCAGCACAGACTGAGAACATGGAAGCTTCTGTTCTGTGAGACTTCATGCTACGTTAGTCCTCTCCACTGGACCATCAGGGGAAGGGGAGCTCACTTTCCATTTTTATACAGTGGACGTTCCTCGTTTTGATATCACTGGCATTGATAGATAGTTTTTCCTCTTGTTTGGTGGTCTAATGGCTTCTGGTCAACTCCTTTTCCCAATAAATTATAAGATGCTATTTCAAATGCAAGGATTATTATTATTTTATTATAAATTAGATGTAATTCACCACCCATGTAACAGTATCACAGTAACCACGCAGACCTACCACTGAAAAGTTCAAACATTTTCTTTGGATCCTACATTTTAACAAACGACAATATTTAGAGTTGCACTGTGCTTGGTTGCGAAGTCCACTTTAAGTTTACTTTGTTGTTTAGAAAAAGAGATTCAGATCCATGTCACGTGCCCAGTCAGACAATCGACATCCCATAATAATGTGCTCTGCTTGAATTGAAAGTGTTACCCAGCACAGCCAATGTGCACTGTACCACAGTCAATGCAGTGTTTTTTTGTTTTTAGACAATTTTTTTTCTTAAACTGTAATAGAATTTTGTTTATTTTGCACATTCTGTGTGTGACTGCATTTTTCTTTCAACATGCTTATGAATGACAACAATGGCTTTCTAAACAAGCCCGATCAACTAAGCCAGTTAAAGATCTGTCCAGATTACATGACACAAATGTTGGACAAAAAGGCTTGAACATTGAGCTAAAGTTGTCATTCACGTTTGCACATCCAGCAAATTCAGGATGTCTGTGCTTCATAGAAAATGGCAGCAAAAAGCTAAACTATTAATTGAACCCTCTACCCTATTGATATCTCTTCCAGCTAATCATAACATCAGTAATGACATTGCTCTATACATTGAATCAATAAGGATTGCTGTTACACGAGAAGCTGTCAGAAATTGTGAGACGAGAAACAATCTTGAACGGGCATTATAGAGGTCAGAAATCTGACAGCAGTGTGGATCATCAGCTAGCAGCAGTGTGGTGTCGATCGGAATGCCTTTTGATCAAAAATCACAAACCACTTAAAACAATAATACCAGTTTACAGAAATCCTCATGTGTTGTATATCCATTTGGCTCAGTACCTGTGCTGTATACAGTAAAACTCACATAAATCGTATCAATCAGGACCGTAACATTTAACATGACTTACGTGAAGTCTGAGTTGCAGGCTGTAGGGTGTTATAACCGAGACGCATGAATAATTCCAATGTAGACATGAAAGGGTCACAATCAATTCCAAATTATTGATCACATGCCAAATAATAGAAGAACTATGGTTAATATCTAATATTTACTATATAAAGCAGCAACCACGTCAGACAAATCAAGCATTGATTGGTGGTGAACCTTTTTCTGGGAGAGTTTGACAGTCCTTCCAGCTAACATTTAAAAAGACCCTCGCTGTCTACCTCGTGTCCACAGTTCAACCAGCCCTCAACGGGTTTCCAGATTGGGTTCTTTCCAGAGGACAGTCCATGTCTTGCAGTTCTGGTGTGGACATTTCAATCAACCATAAGTGCTCAGGCATTCTCATGGACCGTTCAGTCACAACCTCATGTGGGGCAAACCCAGTAGGTTTAGAGGTGGAAGCTCTTATACACAGAAGAATCACAGGTATGAGGCTATCCCAGAGTTTGCCATTTTCAAGCACAAATTTCTTATTTGGATACCCGTCCAGGGTTCTTTATCCACTGGCGTGTATGTTTCAACCTTGCGTGTTTTTGCATGTACATCAATCCTTAAGGTGGGGAAGCAGATGGATAAACAGTAGTTCCTTAGTAAGAGTTTTTCTGTAAAGTGACTATGCGCACAACAATTTGCCACAACCATGAAGTGAACGATCAATTTTTTTTTATCTGATGAAACTCACTTCTCTTTTAAATGATGCCAGGGGATCGTTAACATTTATGTGAAAAAGCAGCCTGGACACCAGTTTCAGATCTCATCTGAAGGACGGCATCTCTGGCAATGCAGTTGTCGCCCAGCACTACATTGTGGTGTCGGTCTAGACTTTGAACTTGTGTGTGTTGTGTGCAAATGAATGGGCTGATTTATCTGACTTGATTCCCATCCCAAGTAGAATGAGGCAAGATGAAGTATACAGAGATGAGTGATGATTTTAAAGACAGGTTTATTTTGCAGTGAACAGGTGTTGGTTGAAACGGTGAAGGATCATCACAGCCGTTGGAGGTCAATCCGGGTCATGTACATCACGATGTTCCTCAGTAGTATAGGTGGGTATTGCAGTCAGGGGAAAACACTCCCATTTAAAGTGATATTCCCTCCTTTTGGCGACTTGTTTGACCTTCAACTATCCTTTCTACCCCACATCTGTGCCATGACCTGCTCTACCTTCCCCCACCTCCGCAACGTCACCCGGCTCCGACACTGTCTCACACCGCAGGCCACTGAAACCCTCATACACGCTTTCATTTCATTGAGGCTCGACTATGCAAACTCCCTGCTTGTCGGCCTCCCCAACTCCTCCCTCCACAGGCTGCAGATCACCCAGAACATTGCAGCCCGTGTCCTCTCCCGCACTAGGCTCCACGACCCTATCACCCCCATCCTTGCCCGAATCCAATCGCTTCCCGTCGCAATGAGGATACAGTTCAAGATCCTGGTCCTCACTTTCAAAGTCCTCCATGTCTTGCTCCTCCCTACCTCTGCGACCTCCTAACCCCCTACCATCCTGCTCGCTCTTTGCACTCAGCGGACTCCGGCCTGCTTCACATCGCCCACCTTCCAAGCCCCACCATTGGCGGGTGGGCCTTCTGCCACTCTGCCCCCACCCTCTGGAACTCCATCCCACAGTTCCTCCACCTTGCCCCTTCCCTTGCTTCCTTCAAGAACCATCTCAAGACCCTCGTCTTCGATCATCCTGCATCCCCCCTGCCCTCCAAACCCGACCTCCAGCTCGGATCCGAAACTCTGACTGTCCAGCACTTTGGGACGTCCTCCCGATGTGAAAGGCATCTTGTTGTTGTTGTTGTTGTAATAAAGCTCAGTTGTACAGAAACTAGCCCACAAGTGATTGTGCTGAAACACTATCGTTGGAATGTTTTGAGATCTCGAATTGCATTTAAATCCTGCAAAGTGTATTCAATAAAAATGTTCACGTTTGATCCCACTTCAGCTCTGCAGTGTTAGGATTTGTGAAGAGGAAGTTGCTTTTCTCTAAACCATGTGGGTGACACTTTTCATTCAATATTTGTAGATGTTTCTTTGCTCTTCTTTCCCTGTCACATTTTTGTTTACTTATTTTGCCTTATTCCCCCCACCACTACGTACACACACACACACACACTTCTCAATACAATATTTCTGGTCTGAAAGGATGAGCAGATAATATTCCTCAAGTATTCCCGAGTACCAATGCTTGTGGTGATTCCGATTTGGCTTTAAGAGAAACAAAGTTCACATCTATTAATTTATTTTCCCATCTCTGTGGAGACGGAACATCTGAGTTTGAGAACTCGTTCTGTAAGGAATTGTGGATAAGAGAGAGCTCGAGTCCTTAAACCGTGCTTAACTTCACCATATTGTGACATTCTAAAAGTACTGTTTATTTTCACATGTGATAAACATGCAGTTTTGTTTTTGCCTCTTTCCTCCCTCCCTTCCTCTCCTGAAAGTGCTGAGTTGCTGTGCTGAATTGTTTCACATGTGCCAGCTTCCCTTTGGAACCGTTTTCATGTTTGAGTTTAGACAGTCAGTGTTGGCATCTGAATTGCACCTTGGACTGTATCCTCTCACCTGACACCCACACCCACTCTTCTGTGCTCAGGAGCAAGGAATCTTGGCTCATTCATTTGTCTCATCTTAACCCTAGGAGGACAAATATAGCACTTTTAACCTCTGCTTTATCTGAGATCGGCCAACTCAATACATACCAAGAATCTATTAATCTGTATCCTGAAGGGAGGCATGTTGAAGCTCTATATGGAGGTGCTTTAATACACTCTGCACTGCAAAGGAGATAGGTACTTGTGGAAGTTGTGTGTCATCCTGCAGGGGAAGGGGGGAAAATGAAAAGGCAAGTTATCAGTGGGCCAATCTTGTGCCTCTGTCACTATGTGCTTCAAGAGGAGCATGTGTGGAAACTAGGTTATAGGATGCTCACCCATCCACAAGGCATGAAGGCAAACTAGTCCAGAAAGCGGAAAGAGAAGGAAATATATGTATATATATATATCTACATATATCTTACTTTTAGAAACAACTGCAGTAAATGGTCTTTGCCACATGAAGTACAGGGAACAGAAGGGTCTGGGAGGGAGTAAGGAATGGGTGGAGACTCGTGTGGAGTATAAACACAGGTACAGACCTGATGGGCCGAATAGCTTGTCTCCATGCTGTACAGTCTGTGTAAATATTTGTATACCCTGTTTGACACATGTGGTAAATAGTTTCTTTCTCTGCAGGTTTCTCGATTGTAATTTCCTCAATATGGCCATTTCTTCTAAAGGTTTGTGATTTTCATTTTTTTTTCTCTCAGGATTCTAATTAGTGTCCGAAACTTCAATCACTATGGCCCGACCGTCTGGGACTCTCTCCTTGAATACCTTTGCTTTGCCCTCTCTCCTGTCTTTAAAAGTATCATTAAAACCTTTCTCTGTGACTGTGCCAAATAGTCACCTCCCTTCTCCTCCCTCCTATATGAATGCTAATATAATGCATATGTTATATGAATGCAAGTTGTACAATTGTTTGTGTGACTCTTTATTTACACTAGTTACTTTTTGAATTGTATGATGCTTGTCACTGGTGACGAACTTCTGAGAAAAATGTTCATTGATCTCTGAGCACCAACAATGAGTGTTGTGAGGCTTCAAAAACCTAGCAGTCTAATTGCTATTATAATGATAAAAAACTAATAAAGTCTTGCATTTAATAAAGTACCTTTTCAAATTGTCATTGGGACATCACACAGCACTTCACAGGATTTACAGTCAAGTGTAATCTATAGGCAAAGGCATCAACCAATCTGCACGCAATAAATGTCCCACAAACAACTGACATGAATTTCCAATTTTATTCTGGGGATTGTTGGCCCAGGAGACCAGGAGAAACTCCCTTCTCTTTTTGATTAATGTTATGGGATCTTGCATGACATCCATTTGAACAGGCAGACCTCTGTTTAATGTCTCATCTCAACACTCCCTCCCTCTTTCAAGACTAATCTCAAAACAAACCTCTTTGACCATGCTATCAGTCATCTTTCCCACCCTTTAAGCTCCCAGCCCATTGTATTGTATTTTGAAGGTGAGGACCTTGAAATTGAATTTAAATCAAAACCAATGTTTAGTTTTAATTTGGAAACAATTTTCTCCAATTCTTGATACTGCGAAATTTCTAGTTGAATTGGAGAAAATGGACTTAAACCTAAGAACATGAGGAATTTAGGAAATATACCTTTGAATGACAAATAACTTGGGTAAAGATGACCAGCTGCTGTTTTGCAGTAACAGTGAAAGGTTAAAATTTGATACAGTAGCACATGTTTTGAGCTTCCTACAGAAAATCCTGTAATCTGACACATGTTCCTTTTGTACAGGTAGATACAACTGCAGATTCCAGCTTTCTGGGATGGGTTATTGCTGCGTACAGCCTGGGGCAAATGGTTGCTTCACCATTGTTTGGTCTATGGTCCAATTACAGACAAAGAAGAGAACCGCTTATTATCTCAATTTTGATCAACGTAATGGCAAACTTGCTGTATGCCTATGTAAGCGCTATTCCATCTCACAAAAAGTACTTCATGCTGATGGCTCGAGCGTTTGTTGGATTTGGAGCAGGTAAGACCGCAGCGTCTTGGGACGTCCTCCTGATGTGAACTGCTCTATACAAATGTCATTTTGTTGTTGTTTAACCAAATGCTATAACAGAATTGCCTTTGTGCAGAATGGAGGAGATTCAAGAGTAGAAGAGTCCCAGCCCCCAGTGACTGGTCTGCCCTTCCAGGTCCTGCCGGTGAGCCAGGCTGGGCTGTGCTGTCATCAGCAGTGCCTTGGAGTACTGAGGACCCGCTTAGCTCAGGAACCGAACTGGAGACCACCACAGAGGGTTGGCTCAATTCTGACATTGCATTGCCAACCATGTCACCTTGGAGCCAGTTTAGCTCCAAGGAGACCTCTCTTTAAGAATAAAAGTGAAATTTAATGAATCTAATGTGAATGTTAAAAATATTGATGTGCATGGAACGAAAGAGCTACAAAATGAGTCAGTTTTTATCTTGGCCCTCCCTGAGTATTTCAGTTTCATTTGTATCATAAACAATATTTTACTGCTTAAAAATACAATAAAATTCATATTTTTAAAGCACGTTTTATGTCTGGAAGAGGTCTAAAAGTGCTTGACACTGCTGGCTGGGCACCTGAGCTGGGATCCGAGGGGTGGTGGTGGGGGGGATAAAAACGTTCTGTAAAGTGCTGCTTCCCATTTTCTTTGTGTTTTGTTTCAGGAAATGTGGCTGTGGTCCGATCATATGTTTCAGGTGCGACCTCACTTCAGGAAAGGACCAGTGCGATGGCAAATATGAGCGCCTGCCAGGCGTTGGGTTTTATACTAGGACCAGGTAAGGATGTCAAACATGTATTTGATCATTACAGCAGTTAGCAAACACTTTCTTGTAAAGTTCATAAGTCAAGAGTATTCGTCCTCCTCCAGTTAAAATATACAGTCAATTCACTTAATCAAATAAACATTTTAAATGGAACTGAGTGCACAATATAGAGAAACTCAGTTATAACATGGCATCACAAGGTATCAGTCCAGAATCTCAGGCTAAGTGTTAAACAAAACTCAAGTAAAAGTATGTCTTCCAAGTTGTTGAGCACTCATGATAAACCTATTGTCACAACTACACTTTGTAGTTTATCTTATTATTGGCTGCCATATTTCTCCCACAAAATATACAGTCAATTCACTTTACAGTATATTCTGTGAAGCGTTTTGAGATGTCTCAAAGACGTGATAAGGGACTATATCAAATGCAAGGATTATTATTATTATCCTGATTAAAGTTCTTGTTTACAAACTAACATTACCAGCTTCACTCCCCTTCTCACCCGTACTCTGGCCCCTTTTCTGATTATATCGCGTGTCTCCCCTCCTTGCTGATCCCCTCCGTAGCAGCTTGTTCCTCTTGGGAATGCACAGTACCTGAGAATATGCAACCACCTTCTCCCATTCAGTGACATCCCGGGATTCCAGCATAGCATCCAAGGGATTCCTGAAATTTGAGAGTTTCTTTCTAAATGTGTAAAGTTCCCCATTCTCTCTGCCCCACTATCGGCAGGCAAGTTTTCAGCCATTCAGCCCTGCTTTCTGGAACTTCCTCGTGGAGTCCCTCCAACTCCCCTCCTCCCTTCCGACTTCCAAGATTACCTCTTTAATTGCATTTTTGGTCAACTTTCCCCTTCATCCCTCATCCTTCATCCCCTTCATCGCTTGGGTGATCAGCCAACAGCGTGAAGCACTTTGAGACGTCCTCTCAACGTGAAAGGTGCTATAGAAATGTAAATTGTAAAATTGCCTTGTTTATTAATAAATCTTAAGTATTTCAGAAAAGTACCACACGCAAATCTTCCACCTGGGTCCAGTAATACAGTGAAATCTGCATATGTGGAATGAACAAAGGACTAACCACTCTATCTCACTCTATTCAGTTCTATTCAAGAAAGTCCGCTTATGGATCACATTAGCTTCAAAGTGACCTCCTATTTGGAGTAGTATAAAGCTGTTACTCAACATTAATCTATAACTTCAGTCACCTCGCTGTTCACCACTCTGTGTTAAAGTGCTTTGAGATTTTCTTTCATACAAATTGCACTACATTAATGCAAGTTATTATATCCATTCAGTATGACACATGGCTTACTGGGAGAGACACTCAAGCTCATGATGTGCATGTTGAAAGAGAAAAAGAACTTGCATTTTTATATCCTGTCAAAACAGCTCAAAAGCATCATAGGTAATTAATATCACGTGTACTCTCTGCAGGCAAGCATGACAGTAACTTGTGTCAGCAAGGTGCCACAAACAGATATCTAATAATAATAATAATCCTTGCATTTGAAATAGCACCTTATCACGTCATTGAGACGTCTCAAAGCGTTTCATAGAATATACTGCAATATACTATATCAAATGCAAGGATTATTATTATTGTTATAAAGTGGATTGACTGTTTATCTAATTATTTTATATCCACAAATGGTCACTTCAAAAGTTAGGTATTGGGTATTCTTCTGTATAAGGTTTATTTGTAACCCTATACACCGTATTGTCTAACTGTAATAATTTAATCTAATATATAATAACTAGGAAGATTCTTAAATAGAAACTATGCCTCCTATATTTTTCTCTTTAATTGGGCATTTTCTCAATTGTTACCAAGGCTACAAAGATCAAGATGGGTGGCAAATATACTGCTATTAATATTTATAAAAAACTGTTGTTTCAGTTATGTTTAGTGAACCCTTGCAGCCTTACCCCCGTGCCTCACGTTTATTTTTACAGTAACGCAGTCTTCAACATTCAATCTTCACATAAAATATTTTTGGTTGAGGCTTAATAACAGAATACAGTTGCTGTACTATAAGTGTTAATGGACATAAGGATACTTAGTTGCTTATTTTATTTACTGGAGTCCTGTAGCTCAGTGATTAGAACAATTGCCTAGCAAATGAGAGACCTCCCGACAGGGCAAGTTTCCTTTACTCCACTCGCCTCTGTTTACCTAGCAGTAAGTAGGATCCCGGTTGTTAGTTGATTGGCCGATCGCTTTCCGGGGGAAATAATTCCTTCAATTTTTTTTTTAAAAATTGGTCACATCGATCCACAACTGTTTGTGGGACATTGCTGTGTACAACTGGCTGCCATGTTTCGCCCACAAAATATAGTCAATTCACTTTACAGTATACTCTGTGAAGTGCTTTGAGACGTCTCAAAGACGTGATAAGGTGCTATATCAAGGATTATTAAGGATTATTTTATGTTTTGTTTTTTACTGTTGTTTCAGCTCTTCAGACGGCGCTGACAGGCATTGGTCAGACGGGAGTGTCCTGGAAGGCGATTGACCTTGAGTTGAACATGTACACTGCCCCAGCTTTTCTCGGAGCTTTCCTAGGAATTGTAAACATTGTGCTTATCGTTGCATTATTCAGGTAAATATGGAAGGTTGGTCCATTCTACTGACGTTGCATGACAGTCACAGACGTAAACTTCGCTAATAAATATATCTTGCTGTCAGTTCCACATTAAATTTTATTAGCTATTTAAAATGCCAGGTTTGGGCTTCTCTAACCTGTTCTTTCAGGTATTTTCTTTCTTGTATTGAGCCTATCATTCCCACATACTCACTCACACCAGTGACACGCTGACAATTCTACTTTACAATCAGCCGGTAGGTGGGGAATTTATCCTTCCCTCTCTTAGACGATTTGGGAATTCCAACACTCCCAATAGTGATTCATACTGTGCTAACAAGCAACTCCAGTGCTTGTTCATGCATTAAATGGACATGACAACAACACCAACAACAAATTACACTTATATAGTGCCCTTCATGTCGGAAAGACGTCCCAGGGCACTGGACAGTCAGGGATTTTTAGACATTGTAGTGACACAGAAGAGGGGTGCTCCATTGTGCTGTACCACAAGGTGGGAGGATGTGGATATCCATCAAAATAAGATGATTTGCTCATCTCATCTGGAAGCTGTTGGCAAGTGGAGTAAGTTTCCCAGCCCAAACTCCCCTATTTCCTGGTTATTGGCTCACGAGCTGCAATGGCTTGGGATTGGGTGGTCTTGGCAACTGGATAGTTTGGTAGCACTAAAAAATAATAGAACATTTTAAGTACCCCCTACCACTCCAACAATATCGATTAGCTCAGATTTTGCAGGGGGAATAGTTAGTGGAATAGTGTTAGTACATTGTCTTTTTAGCTCTGGGACCTGCGTTTGAGGGAAGTGTGCGGGCAATGTGGACAGCTCCAGCCCATTGTCCATTGGATGCTTTCTGCTAGAAAATAATATCTCAGGATACAGTGTATAGTTTGGGGCACGACATGTCAAGCGACTGCCAACAACAACAACAACTTGGGTTTATATAGTGCCCTCTACGCCGGGCGGCGTCTCAAAGCGCTTCACAGTAACGGAACCCGGGGCCGAGCCAGAGGGAAGGGGGACGGAAGGTGACCAAAGGCGCGGTTGAAAAGAAAGGTCTTCAGCAGAGACCTGAAAATGGGAAGGGAGGGAGCGAGACGAAGAGAGTGAGG
Source organism: Callorhinchus milii (assembly GCF_018977255.1). Classification (NCBI taxonomy): domain Eukaryota; kingdom Metazoa; phylum Chordata; class Chondrichthyes; order Chimaeriformes; family Callorhinchidae; genus Callorhinchus; species Callorhinchus milii. The sequence continues at coordinate 12,827,100 of NW_024704742.1, read as the reverse complement.
AAGGCAGTTCCAGAGCCTCGGGGCATAGTGGCTGAAGGCACAGCCACCGAGGGTGGAGCGGAGGACTCGGGGGACAAGAAGGATGCCAGACCCGGAGGAACAAAGGCAACGGGCACTGTTTTCAGGAGAGAGGAGGTCAGAGAGGTAGGGGGGTGCAGAGGAGGGGAGGGATTTGAAAATAAGAGTGAGGATCTTGAAGTCGATCCTCTGGAACAGACAGCGAGTGCAGTCTGGCAAGGACTGGGGTGATCGGGGAGCGGAGTTTTGTGCGGGTGAGAATGTGGGTGGCAGAGTTTTGAATGATTTAGATTTTAGTGGAGTGGAGGGGAGACCGGCGAGGAGGTCGTTGGAGTAGTCCAGCTGAGAGATGACAAAGGCATGGACCAGGGTTTCAGCGGCTTTTGGGGAGAGGTATTGGCGGAGACGGGCGATGCGTCGGAGGTGGAAGAAAGCGGTGCTGGTGAGGGACTCGATGTGGGGGAGGAAGGATAATTGGGGGTTGAACCTGACGCCCAGGATGGTGGAAGTTGAACTAGATGGACCGTGGTCTTCTTTCGCCTAGCAAATTTTTATGTTCTTATGCTTGGCAGGACGGCTGAGTAGCCATAACAAAGTAGAACAACTATGCTCGTGTGAGCTCTCGGGTGTTACATTGAAGGGTCCATTGACTTTTAAGACTAATTTCAGGCCCGATACGGAGGAATGGTTATAAGCCATGTGATCTTTGGTTGTTTGTGATGTAAATTTGAAATTCTTGCCAAGATCGCTGTGACTTCCAGGCATCCAGTAACTCTTAATGTAATTGTTAATCAGTTGGAATTGCTGCTATAGATTTTGCTGGTAATTCTAAAACAGCACTGATGTTTCATGACAGAACACAAATCTTGCGCTGTGTTCTATAGCTATAGAGTCACTGCTCCCTCTGGTCAAGAAAACTTTTCCAGGCTTTACGATGTAGCGGTTTAGTCTTTATTAGCACTTTGTGCTTTTAAATTTTAAAAAATTACATCCTGCTCTTTCAATATTGTTAAATGTATAAATCAAGTTATTTTTAATTAATTATTTTCTAACAGTAGTGGTAAACCTCTTCATGGCCAATTGCTTAGAAACAATTGCTTTTCCTTATTTTTTTTTGGTCAGCCGGGTGCCTGGCACATGCAGAAACCCATCATGGCTGGTGCTTGTGGATCAGGATCCCAGTCTAAGTGAAAAAGTCAAATATCTTCAAGGGAGGAGAAGAAAATTAGCAAGAGAAAATAAAATGTGTCTTTCATTTAAACATAAACATGATGATGCTTTTCCTTTGCAGAGAACATAATATTGACGATTTGGGGAGAAGCATAAATATTAGTACTGAAGGTAACTGTTTCAGTAGCCATCATTCAGATTTTCCTAACTTTCAAATTATTACAGTATTGTAATTATTAAAGTATGGATGTGATGTTGTGTATAGTAAATTGCTGTGATTTGGGGCAGAAAATCCTGAGCTGCTTGAAGAATGTCTGGGCGACATTGATGGGATTGCTGTAGTGATATCCAATATCCTATTTTTCATCATCCTTTTCGTGTTTGCTGTGTTTGAAACGTAAGTACTCTTATTACTTAAGTAAAGTCATTGTCTTTGCTTTGCTCAATTTAGCTCTATTGTGCCTGCATGACCCCTGCGTTTTTAATATTTATTATTTGTGTGAAGCTATTTTGCAATACTTAGGGACCAAGCAACAGGGTCGGACAAAAGCATTGCATTCCATAATAAAAATAAAAGTAAAGAAAAATGAAGTACCCTGCACAACTCAAACACAGGATTCAGGGTGATGTCTTGCAGGTCCCAACATCTTATTGTCCAGATGGACATCTGCCCGTCCAGTTGGACATTAAAGACCTCATGGCGCTATTAGAAAAGAGAAGGGAGTTTCTATCGGTATCCATTTATCCCCAGATTTTAAAAAATGGTTGTTCACTTCATGGCTGTTTGTGCGATATTTCTATATACAAATTTGATGCCAGATTCACGTACACATAATCACCACATTTACAGAAAACTGAGAAGTACTTTCAGATGATTCTATGTGATATGTTTCTGTAGGGATTATAAAAAAGATTCATATTGTGTGTAATCTTTAGTAAGGCCATACAGTATATATTTTCGTACAGTTAGCACAATCTACAAATTTTCACAGGAATTGTTAAGCTAAGTCACCAGGTTGTACTTACTATGTCAAATACATATTCCCTTAAATAATAATGAAAATGATTACAGGAAACCATGGGATCCTTTTCATGTATACAGTATGACATCTCTGCAAAGTCTGTATTTTCGTCCACAAAATACACAGTCAATCCACTTTACAATATATTCTGTGAAGCGCTTTGAATTGTCTCAACAATGTGATAAGGCACTGTATCAAATGCAAGGATTATTATTATATTAACTTGTCAACCTAACCTGCAAATCAGAAGTGATTTAGTATAAAATTAAATCCATGTTTTAAAAACAAACTTGTTTATCCTCAAATTACTTTAGTTATTGATATAGAAATAGATTGCGTTTGGATCAGCTGATAAGGAAAATAATTTTCTTTTTGAATCCTTTGCAGGATATCAGCTCCATTAACCATGGACATGTATGCCTGGACCGGGAAACAGGCAGTGCTGTACAATGGGATTCTCCTGGCTGGGATTGGTATAGAATCCATGGTTGTTTTCATGGCATCAAAAATTATATCAAAGAGGTATGATACATCATTAAAAGAGAATTTACTTTTTTTTTCTGTTTTTTAAAAAAAATTAGTATGATCTAATTTTCTCCCCATTGGCAAATGCCTCTCACCTGTTGCTCTGACCCCTCTTGCTAGGTTGGGATGTGGTTCCACAGGCACTGGTTGCCCATTGGCTGAGCTACTGTTTGTACGTGAGCCTTGGTAGCCCACTCAACTGTGGCACATTCGTAGTAAAGGGTGATGAACAGGGCAAAATGCAGGAACCCAGTCTGGTTTTACCTCCTTCACCCAGGGATGGCCTGGGCTGATTTAACCCCCACTTCCTCCCTTTGCTGACATCAGCAAATGCAACATGAACCGGGATTCAAATTAACCTGGTCTGTAAACTGCAGCTCTGTCCACCACATCATTGTTCTGTCTCAAATTTACATTTCTTTGTCCTGTGTTTGGATTGAACACACGTTTAGTACAATGCCCTTTGTCTTTCCTTTATAACAGGATTGGGGAACGATTGATGCTTCTTGGAGGATTTATGATTAATTTTCTTGCCTTTTTTATTTTGTTGCCATGGGGGAACCAATACCCCAAGATCCAGTGGGCAGGTAAAGTCTCTTCCTTTCAGACAATTAATTTGTAAACATATACAATGTACTCATTGCTGTCGAACTTCTTTTTATTAGAAATTTACTGAATGGTTTGGGGAGTTTTGGGTGGGATTAATGTGGCTCTCTCAGCTGCACAAAGTAGTAAAATGGTGAAATTGGTAAAAGTTTTCTCAGATGTCCAAAGAGGAAATTATTTCTGTATTATTTGAGGTAAATATCCTCATTGCCTTCAGAAGATTGCTTTGTGAGTCCGTTCAGCAGAGTGGTTACAAAAAGGTGGTGACCTACTTCTGAAAATGTCTAACTATCATAAAAGGAGCTTAACACAGCTATTTCCTTTGATTGGGGAATCGGTGGCAAAGGTCAAATAGTCAAAAGATTGTTAGCAGAAGAATTGGGATAGAAGTAACAAGGCATTTGTTCACTCAGAGGGTTTGCAATTCATTATCATCAGTGGCTAGTGAGGCTGAATCAATAGAATCATAATTTTGAATAATAAATAATAATCCTTGCATTTGATATAGCGCTTTTCACGTCTTCTAGACTTCCCAAAGTGCTTCACAGAATATACTGTAAAGTGAATTGACTATATATTTGTGGGCGAACGCGGCAGCCAATGGATTGAAAATGACCAATTTATTATTGTTTTGTTTTTTTGGAGGGATTATTATTAGGCGTGTGAAATAAGGAAACTTGCCCAAGGTTTCGCCCTGCCTGGAATTGAACTCAGGACTCTCACTTGCAAAGCGAGTACTCTAACCACTGACTAACACTACTCTAACAGGACTCCACAATAATAATTCAAAAGGCATCCTTGAAAAGTAAAATAATAAAGGACATGGGGGAAAGTAGGATTCATGAAAAGAACAACTTTAAAAAGCAGAAGTATCATTGGTGCAGACATGATTTGCTGATGCCTCTGGTGCTGGAAATTTGCATGCAATTAAAAACTCAGTAAGAATAACTTCATGGTTGATTTATTTTGATATCTTGCTAGCAGTAATTGTGACCATCGTTTCATTTTATGTGAAAGAACCAGTGTTGTCACGTTTATTTAAACATACTTTTTCACAAAATGAAAAGAATGCCTGGCAGTCACTGTTTCTGATGTCTGTTTATGGCGGTCTGTTTATGTAACTTGCAGAATCCTGAAACTGCCCATTCAATCCTAACTCACACACTTTATTGTAAATGGATAATACTTACTCAAAATGGTAAGCTACATGGTTTTAACAGGTTAAACTCCAGCAGATCTTTTACTGCAGAACAGGCAGAGAGGATCTCAATATAACATCTCATAAAAAGCAACTCCAGCAATGTAGCAACCCTTCAGTACTGCATATAAACAATAATTGGCCCAGAAGTATGGGTTCTACCAGTTGAGCCAAACTACACAATAATATCACAAACATCATTAAAATGAAAGAATAGACATCCTGGCCTCGCTTACTTGCAACCAACAATGGTGAGATCTAAAATAAAAATAATCAGCACTACAAGCTGGAAGTGACATCAGTGGTGACCTGACAATGCAGGAACACAGACCAATGAAGGGATTGATAGGACACAAGCCACCGAGGGGAGCAATATTATAATGTTGTTAGTTTATCATCCAGAACTAGAGTGTCAAGTTGAGATTTGACGTTTGATAGTTCTGTAGAAAGGGCAAAGTGAGCTTGCTAAGTATACATTCGCTATTTGCAGAACTGATTGTCAATACACTAACCTTTGGGGTAACGCACCCTGGATTTTGTGATTAGTTTAGTTCAATCTCCAGTTCTTTATTACTGCAGTTTTGAGCTTTGAGCAGCAACCTCTTTAGTGTTTGTTTCACAAATAGTTCTGAAAGTTTCAGCATTTTCTGTTTTATAGGCCACCCAGGTTGTAGCATGTTTGAGATTTTTAACTTGTCGCATATCCTTGACCTTAAAGTCCTTAAAGTCCTTTCCAAAGTTACCCTTTTTATTGCAAGGAAGCTTATTTTAAGACTAACCACAGACATTGCAAAATGTCCAATTCTAGCTTCCAATATATCAAAATGTTTAGGCTTAGAAGAAATAATAGAAAGATATAGAAGTAAAAATAAAGTAGTAAAAATAATAGAAAATTATGGATATGCCAGTAAATTATATAGTAAACACATTTTTGAACAGATGCTATGGTATTTTGAATGGACCATCTGCATTACATTCTATTGCTAACTTTAAGTGAGTTTGTCCTGGTTTCCTGACAAACATTCCCCCAAATAAAAGTGGTTATTCACCTCATGTTTGTTTGTGGGACATTGATGTCTGCAAATTGGATGTTGTGTTTGCCTAGAAAATACACACTCTATGTTAATACTCTATATTAAATCCTACTTTCAGACTTTTCAACAACAGAATATCAAATGCAATTATAATTATAATTTTATGCAATTCAGATTGCGCCTTTCACATTGGGAGGACGTGTTTGACAATGCTGGATGGACCACTTGCTTGGAGTCAAGAGAGGGTAGGGAGGGGAAAGGGAACTGAAAGCACAGTTATTATTAACTCACGGGCAACCTGTATAACATGCAGTAAATCTCCTAAATCACCTGCTTAACTGCTGTTGTTTTGTTGTCATTGACAGAGATGAAAAATAGTTCAGCTGAATTATTGTTGAGTGAATCATCCACCACGATGGAGAATGTGGCATTGAGGTCCACAGTCAACTCCCCATCCGAGTCAGTCGGCTGCCCCATCCAGCAGCTCTGGTGTCAGTATATTCCCGTCATCCATTTGGCTCAGTATATCCTCTCTGCAATCCTGGTTGGCATGGGGTACCCAGTCTGTCACGTTATGGCCTACACATTGTATTCAAAAATTCTAGGATCAAAGCCTCAGGTGAGACAGGATGGGCTATTTACATATCCAAATGTGCTGATATATTGCTATAAATGCAGTAAATAAAAGCATTGTTTTTACCAAACTGAATATCTAATGTGGAGATGAAACCGCTTACAACTAGTAACTATGTTAGTGCATTTTAACAGTTCTAAATTCAGCTTTTACCACAACTTTGTTTGTTCTTATTCTACTTTAAGCGATTATGTTCTGTGGTCACAGTTAGTCATTTGTACTGTCTCAGAATTGATATTTCACACCTGTATGAAAAATGATGCAGCCATCAAACCAGCATGGTAGAGTGATGCAATACGTGATGCACCAGGCTGCTGTGCCACAGAACACCAGAATATATGAGAGCCAACTCCATGTAGTGAGGTTCTGAACTCAGACAGGTTCTTGTCTTAGGTTGAGGGATGTGTTCAGACATTGACGTTTAGGCAAGTTACATATCGCCACTAAAGCATCAAATTCATCAGCAGAAACACTTGTGTCATCTCATGCAGCTATTTTCTATTTCCACCAGTGAGCCCAATAGCCATTTTTGGCATTAAATTGGCTGAATACTACCCATAAACGTTAAAGGAATGACATCCTGCCAAGTAGCAGTGCCAACAGTCCTTGTGTTGCATGGTTGCAGTCCAGACCCCAATAAGGATGTGACTCATTCCTTTTCCTGAAGAGGGGATTCATAATATGTGGGATAATCCATTCCATGTCTCTGTGACAACCATTCACAGACACTTTACCCTCAAGTTAAACACCCTAAATACAAGCTGTAGGAAAACAAATTGCCATAAGAAAACCCATGAATAGAAATCTTAAATTAAGATGAGAAAAAAGTTTGGAATCCTTTTTCAGGTCAATTCAATATCGTGTTTTGTTTTGTGGAAATGAATTAAATGTATGTTTCTGTTTTGTGACATTTTAACTTTAGGGTGTTTACATGGGCATTCTGACAGCTGCTGGGAGTGCAGCACGCACACTTGGACCAGTGTTTGTTAGTCAAGTTTATACCCATTATGGACCTCGATGGACATTTGGCATCATTTGTGGGCTAGTGTTTTTAGCCACTGTGCTACTTGGTGCGACATATAAAAAAATCGTCGGAATGTCAGCCAGATATGGGAGAAGTGAGGAATGATGGACTTTTAAGAGGAAAAACTAAACACACATACACTTTGAGAAACTGAACGTTTCATTTACACTGTATTATCTTACTATTTGTAATGCTATTTTATTTTGTATTTGCTCTAACCACTGAATTCTAATTTGCACCATCTGTTTGTATAACTTTTTTAATGCTGATTTATTTGAAAATGATCTAACCGTTGATATTTTGGTACGAGGGAAAGACAATGTCTGTAGTTAAGGTTTTTTATATGAATTTTATACTGATATAAAGTCACACCCAGTCTATTCAATTGGAATGTTCAGCCTCAGCTACACCATGCACTGTGAGAATAATTAAGTTAATAGCCATTTCATTCTAAAGGTATGCAGGCATTTTGTGACCTAAAATGCTGTGATTTTATTTTGAGAAATTGGCATCAGCTGATGGAATTGACGGTTTTGTTATTCTAAGTATTATAAGGTTTCATGTGCTGAAATATTTGCACTAAAGTTAAATGGTTGGCTTGCCAGAAGCTGAACTTCAGAAGTTTTGTCAATCAGAGAAAAAACATCCTTAGCTCCCAGACTCGATAACATTCCCTGGCCACACACAACAGAGAATCTGGTGAGCATGGGCAGCCCCATTCCAGAGACCTCTGCAGCATCAAATGCCCAGTTACTACCTACTACCTACAGGCAGTATTGGCCATGCTTGTATTTCTGTTCAATGGAAAGAACATCTTTATAATAACATATCAAGCTAAAATATTTTGAAAACACTTCACAGGTAATTGCTGCCAAGTGTAGTGACTAGTTTTGTAGGGAAACATGAGAGCATGGTCTACCAACAGCTATGTGGTGAATGACCAATTAATCGAGGTAGATGGTAAAGTAGAGAGATTATTTTTATCTCTCATCCAAAGGTCATTGTCTACCTCGGTACTGCATATTTCTAGTGCATTCCTGGGGGATGGAGGAAATGCAAATTAATGTACGTATACTTAAATCCATGAGGCTCTGCTCATCGAATAACTTTACCCTGGCTGCAGATAAAATATTGAATAAACATCTGGAACCAATCACCTGGAAGATTTGTTTGAAGTCAACACTCGTTTTAGAAACAGCTTGATGGTGTAATGGTGGAGTGGAAGAATGAACGGGCTAAAGGGCATATTCAGCAAAACTTATTTTGTGATTTGGTGAATGGTGTTGAGATAATCTGCTCAAAGGTTTGACGCTGGGATTGGAGTTGTGAGTGGGAGGAGGGATTTTTGCAAAGTGGGTTGACAAAGAGACCTTTTTGTATCATCACTGCTCTTCACACATCAGCATGTCACTGCTACCTTGTATTATTATTAATAATAATGATATTTGCATTTGATATGGTGCCTTTCACATTGGGAGGATGTCTCAAAACTCTTCACAGGATTTACTGTAAAGGGGAGTGACTGTATTTTGTAGGTGAATGGATCTCCTAGGACTACTTTAAAAATTATTTCTATCCCCTATTTCTGTCCACGGTACCTCAGTTTTGGGTGGAAACTATTGATCACCTACTATGTATTCGAAGACCCTTCTTTTTGGATTAATGCTGAAGAATATGTTTGGAAACAGAATTGTTTGGGTTCATAATGTTTATGACAAACATGTTTTGATGTTGGATGTTTGCTTAGATTTTCATGTATTGTTTTTAGTAATATTTATGGGAGAGATTTATGGGCTATTCGATCATTAGGAATTAAATATGTTCAGCGGGTTGCCTGGTATCATTTAGAACCGGGAAATCTATAGCATAGAATGCATGAGCTGGGCAGATTATTCAGTGGGGTGGGAGGGGGGGTTAGGAGGAGAGCGGAAGGTAGAAATCACAACCAACAACTTGTATTTATACAGCGACCTTCATGCAAAGCAGCATCTCAGTGTGCTTGACAGTGGTAGAGCCTGACACCCAGCCAGGAGGAGTTGACCATAAGCATGGTTGAAGAGGAAGGTCCTCAGTTGTGATCTAAAAGAGGGGAAAGAGGGAGCAATGTGGAGGGATTGGGGGAAGAGAGTTCCAAAGCTTCGGGTGTGGTGAAAATGTTGCAACTAATGGTAGAGCGCAGGGGATGATGGTCAAGCAGGTAGCCAGAACCAGACGAGCTGAGGCAGTGGGTAGTGGAGAGGGGAGAAAGCAGGTTCAGAATGTAGGGAGATGCTGGGCATGAAGGGATTTGTAGACGAGTAAAAGCATCTTGAAATCGAGCCAAGCTCCAAAGTTTTCACTTCATGTCCACAATCTAATTTTTCAGCATTATGCAATGGATGACAGTCAGCAGCGAAAACTCTAGTTAATTTACGCTCTTAATCCAGGTCACTGAGGCCAATTGTCATGCTCCAAGTGGTGCCCAGGCTGAGACCCGTTAACCAAGTACAGACCTGGAATCAAACTGGAGATCTAGGATCCAATCCATACTTGGCCAATTTGAAATCAATTTCATTATTTAACTTGAATCGTGTTGAGTTTGTAGATTTTATTCATCCTTATGCAGGATACCTGTATTTACTGTCAATATAAGGGGTTATATTGTGTAGTGACCTGTTTTCCTAAATTAAAATCTGCCCTAAAAATACAATCTTTTTAATTTGTAAGCAATCCAGCTGAGGCCATAAAAGAATGGGGTTCACCCATGGGTAAGCACTAATTGCTGAGTACAATACTTACCTCTCATTTTATACTAGATTCAAAGCAAAGCCTTTTATTCCTGTTACAATGTAACATATTGCTGGAAAAGATATTGCCTTCAGTACACACACTGATTGTAAGAACTTGTTAGTGATCAGTGGGAAATGTTTTTAAAACTCATCTCATAAATGAAGGGAGAACAGATCATCATCACTGGAACAGAAAAATAATGACTTGTGGGGAATTTGGTTTCCTGGTATCATTTAGCATGGAGGTCAGCTCATGAAAACAACTGAACCAACACTATGGTGGTGATATTTTAGTCTAACGACTTGCACTTACAGTAGCTCCACATAGGATGAATGTCTCGAAGAGCTTTATGAATACAATGGGGATCACTGAGCAGCAAAGAAAGGAGGGGGGGTTTGAGGATGTTGATCAAAAATATTAACGAGTTTTCAAGAGGCTAAGGCATTTTGAGAGTTCTAGATCTTGAGCAACTGAAGGCTCAGCCACCAACACCAAGAGAGGAAAGAAGCAGACCAGTCAGAATAGAGCTGAAAAAAAATTGTGACGTGATACAGCTTACATTTCCCAAGAAAGATTTTGCTGTTTTGGATGAAAGAATGTCCCTTTCTGAATTTTTTTAAAACAACTAGGGCTGAAAAAAATTGGAAAGTTATTGACAAAATTTTTGTCAATGTTTATGCAATCTAAATGATTGCACTATGCAATTACTACTAATTACACATTAAATTAAACTTTGTAGAGTTTCCATTTGTTGTGGGGCTTCTTGTTCAGGTGACATGCTGAAACTTCAATGTTGTTTATTCTTGTTCTGTTTGAGCCAAGTCTCAGCCCTTCGAAGGTGGGCGGCCAACCTGCACCAAAGCCCCTTAAGTTGATTTACTGGTCAGATTTACTTATCTTCACTTGTTTTCTTCCCTTATTACCATTTGTCAAAACTCACTTCATTTTGGAAAAGTAAAAATATGTTTGCCTTAAATGTCTCTATGGAAATTCAGCCTCTACCATAAAATTTTATGTAAATCACATTGTATACCACACTTATATTTCAATCACATTCAATAGCATGTGTAGAAACAGATACATCTGCATAGCTGTTGCACCACGTATGCTTTAGAGTGATTGTTTTTAATCACTATAATTGTTGAAAATACAATTAAAACAATGCTTTTGAATTTGTATTCTCTTTATTTAAAGCAAACTCTGGAGACAAAAGCTAGTGATTCTCTCTCTTTGGCAAAAGGCTGAGGACAAGTTGCTTTTGGCTATAATAATAACAATAATCCTTGCATTTGAAAATAGCTATGATCAGAAACCTTACGAGGCAAAGTTCTGAACAGGTTAACTGCCCACCACGATGAGGACTAGGGAAAAGTATAGGGGAAGAGAATAGAAACATCACGTTTTGCACCCCATACAGATTGAATGCAACTTTAACAAATATATATCTGGATATGGTTTATAGAACACTAGTCGGGTAGAAAATAATACTTACCTTTCCATATGTGACCATCGCCCCCTCCTGCTCTTTCAGCAGATTTGCAACAAACACAACTTTCCTCAAACACTTGTGGGGAGACGTTTCAACTAGTTCTAGATTTAATTCATGTAACATTTTAGAGTGTGCAGAAATTGGCAAATTGTTGAATTCATTTTGAACTATGGAGCTGTTTTTGTCATTAAAAAAACCTACAGAAAACAGTTTAAAAATTAAAGGTTGTATTCTAAGAATTTGCCAAATTCTGGTATGTGGAAGTGCTACATAAAGAATTTAAACACAGGTGGAATTCTTCCCCCATGGTGGTGGCTTTTGTTTCTTTGTGCACTTTACATCTTCATGAACCTTAAGTGTCTACAACCTCAAATTGGCATTAACACACAATGTGCATTATCATGTCCAAAACAGTAGTTATCCCTTCTAATGTTTATAGTGCAATACCACTTTTGCTCTACCTGCTTTTTGAAGTGTGGGACAAGGAATATTTAAAAAAACACCAAATCATAAAAACAATATATTTGTATTAAGATCATAGTAATAATTGACTATATACAGTACAGATGCAAAGTATATACAGCTTTATACAGAATTCACAGAAAGACACATCTGAACTCTTAAAAGGACAAGAGTTTTTTTTCTTCACAAAATCTTTTTAATTCCTTTATTAAGTATCCCCTCCCCTCATTTCGAACTAAAAGCAATAATTTAACCTAGAACACAGCACAATACAAGTTTATTCAAGGTTTCAGCAGTCGAGTGCTGGTGTCATTGTCTGGTAGATTTACTCCAACTTCTGGCGATGTCACTTTTCAACCACTGACCAAGTTGTAAAGTCTGGACCCTGGACATTAAAAGCAATAAATCAGTAAGTATTTAATACTTACTGACTTTTTAAAAAAACTACACAAACTAAAAAACTACACAAATACAGTTGAGCTAACAGCATTCTTGGCATTATTCACAACAGTTTGCACAATAATGCAATGGATGGTGTATACTGCTGCTTGTTAAAGTTACAAATGAGCATTTATTTTTCTCAATTTTAATTCTTTTCATTTTGCTCACAACTTTAAAAAGTTTTCAGTTTCAGTTTGCTGTACAGCACAATATAAAGTGCCAGTCCCACTTCTGTTTGAGGAAGAATTGAGGGTGGGGAGGGTTGAAAGGCCAGGATGCAGTCTGGCAAACTTTGGGTGAAAACTTTAAAAACAGTTGTACACACTATACAGATGTCAAATTGCTGAAATCAGAAGGTATGCATGTCAGCAGTATATAGATTCTATATAAAAATTTACAGAAACAAAATAAAACTCACAGAATATACAATTTCTATTGTACGTAAGCCAAATGTATGCACAAGTAAACCAGTTCTACAGATAATCTGCATTTCCATTGCTTGTTCCACTGTTATTGGCTCATTCAAAAATATACTGTCAAATGAGTAATAGAAAAAATTGAATCTTCCATAAATGTTAACAAGTTTTACAAAACAATCTATTTACAGCGCAAAGTTCAACATTTCAAGTGAAAGTTTCCTGCACCTCAAGAGGACCAATTTAGTTTTTCAGGCATTTGTGGTAGTTGTCATTAACTTTAGGGACATTAGAGTCTTAACAACCACTGAAAGAAGTGGTAATCTCTCTCTCTCTCTATCTCTCTGGAAGTAAATGTGCAGAATACCAGAAGAATATTTGTAAACACCTTTCACCCATGTGTCGCCACCATTTCACATCCTGCTTTATTGGATTCTTTGCTGCCTTCTTTCACTTGCTAGTAATCCCAGGATTGAAGAGAGGCACTGTAGTTTCTCTTTTACATACTCCGGAATCTTTTCATTTTCCCCATATCTAGTGAAACAAAGATCTCCATATATTATATATGGCTGCATTAGCTTTTTCCTTAAAAGTAATAAAAACTTCATAAAAGTTACAAACCATTTAAATCATTAAGCTTTCAGCGAAATTACAATCTATACAAAATACTTTAAATACTCAAAACAGCCTTCATATTTGTAACATAGTTCTACAAATAATAGCAATGAAAATGAAGAGCTGGAGAATGGTGATTTGTTTAAATGTGGATAGGAATTGAAATATCCTTTTACCACAATCAAGGCCTTAAGAGCAACAATGACATCTAGAGGCAGTTTGGTATGACATTTTGAGTAATTTATCAACATTTAAATAAAAAATCCTTTCTATGTTATTATCTTTGTCTCAAAGATGTGTGCTAAATGATCTTAAAAATTGAATAGATTTAGGATTACAACCTATTTGTTTAACACCTTTCAGGTAAGATAACATCTCAAAATGTTTTTCCAGCGAGCCAGGCGACTGACACGTGGAAAACCTTCACCATGCTTACAAGTGTCCAAACCAGACATGCATTCTTCCAAGCATAGAAATTTCCTTGTCTGGAATGGCATGTGCACTCTCTCCTTGGAGGAACGCACCTTGCTTAATTAATTCCGAAAAACATTAGCCACAGGTTGGCAAGAGCTTGGGGACCCCGCAGTGTTGGGAGTATTGCTGTAGTTAACTAACTAAAAACACATTGTTTGACAAGCTTCCTCTTGCTTGTCCAGCTAGGACCACCCGCATTGTTCACTTGCAGAGTTAACAAGGTGAGTGGGAAGAATACCTGCCCGGTTGGTCAGTGGTGAGAAATCAATCCAGGTTCAATGCAGCAAATAAACTAGACTTCCTGAAGTTAGGCATATGGGAGGGAAAAAGTATGGGAGGAGAAAATGTGGAACGAGTGCTCTAGTCCATGTCTTAGCGACTGGTTACCTTATTATCTGCCCCTGAGGAGATGTGTAGATGATGGATGTGACTCCTGATTGTACAAAGAGCTGGGAACCATCATTAAACTGAACCCACACTTCACCGTTGGTTAGCTGTCAAAACAGAATGAGAATTACATAGAATCTACAGCACCAAAACAGGCCATTCGACCCAATTAGTAGGTGCTGGCATTTATCTAGTCGAGTTCTGTAGCTCAGTGGTTACAGCACTCGTCTGGCAAGAGACCTGGTTTGATTCCCGGCAGGGCGAAATGTTGGGCAAGTCCACATGCCTGTTTACCTAGCAGTAAGTAGGTAACGTAAAAAGCGCTATATCAAATGCAAGGATTATTATTATTAGATATATGCAACAGCAAAAAAGGCATATAGAAGATAATGTAATTGAAAGATATAACGTTTGTTGTGGAAAATGCATACTGTTATCATAGATACTTGCAGCCAAAGGTCCATCAATTCCACTCCCATTCCCCCACCTCTCACGACTACATTTATCTCCTGTTGTCAATTACAAAATACACAATCACTCCACTTTACAGTATATCCTGTGAAGCGCTTTGGGATATCCTGATGTGGAAGGCCCTGTGCACCAAATGCAAGGATTATTATAATTAATTCGCTTTCATGAGGTGAAAAACAGAAATAATTTCCAAATGTTCTACATGTCTGCCTTGAAACAACTCATTTCCATTCTCTTCATCTAATTGTTGTCCTCTACACACATGCTCCAGTTTATTACTTTTTACTGCTTACTATACTACTATTGTTTTACTTGAAGTTCATGAATTTGCAACTCTTGTTCTATTCTGCCACAAAGAACAACTATTAAAGTTGGACATTTTGTCAGAAATGTCTGTTATTGTGCTTCACAATAAAAGTTTGGTGACGTCCCTTGCTGAACTGATCCACTTTGGCATCTTGCTCAGAAAATAAGTAATTCCCATCTGTGAAATTTCATTAAATATTTTCAAAGTTTATTTCCAGATCGTTATCCCTTTTTGCATTGTGTTAAATTTAGGTTCCACTCTACCTTGCAATTCAGGTGGTTGTAAAGGGATCCCCTATCACTATTTCAAAGTAATAATATTAATAATAATCCTTGGATTTGATATATACATCACGTCTTTGAGACACCTCAAAAGTAGAGGTTAGCAAATCAGCTGTCATATGTTTGTCTTCATAACATTCAATAAATTTCTCATTCTGTAAAGCACTTTGGGACATTTATTTAATGTAAATGGCACTGTAAATGTAAGTAGTTCTTTATAGATTCTCTCCTTGCATTCTGGTTTCCTGAAACATGTCCAACTGACCCAAAGGACATAGCAGTCAAGATACTGAGAGACCTCTGACAGCATTAGAAGATTGAATAGTGACAAACAATCTCCCTCCTGAGTTTGTAAGTCAGTTGAGATAAGCTAGCATTACCAATTGACTACCTCAGTTGACTGTACAGGGAATACACTACCTCAGCTGCTAATTCAGAAGTTTCATCCCAGCTCAGCAAACCTCTCTTGGAGCTCTGCCTTTTCAAATGGGAAATATTAGTAGCTAAAAGGGTGCCTCCCTCATGTTGATGACTTCTACAAAACATTCAATAAAGGAGCAAAATGGATATACTTTATCTTGTGCTCAGTTTGAAAACAGAATTTACTAGTGTATGAAATCTGATATTTTGTTGAAATTAGATCTGAAAGCCTATCTATCCACATCCCCAAAGCGCTGCTATAATCTTCATTCTCCTCTTTTAAAAACATCCAACTTTATAAAAATATAATCCTGCTTCCCTACAAAGTCAGCTTGGGAATTGAAGTCAGCACTACTTGTGGCAAAGGCTTTTGAAATTGTGGCACAACTACAAACCCACCTCCAACCCCCTCAACCAAACGGTGTTCACGTTTCCAACTACTGCTGGACATGCCCTTAAACATGTGAAATCACTATCCACCAAGACGAAACCCATAGACACGTGAATAATTTCACTCATGGATACTTTATAATACTAACCAAAGTCATAGCCTGTTTATAAAAATCGTGAATTTTTTTTTAAAATTGTCTTTAAAACATGGCCATTCTAGTCATCCTAATAAGCTTCTTTCTCCAAACCTTTCCCTAACCCACGCACACACACCAATTTGTAAGTTTTTATTGCAGTCTGTTAGAAATTAAAATTCTGAAAGAGAATAATTGAAAAGGCCATTTGCCTATCCCTTCAACATAGTCCTGCTAGGAATGAAACTTTCTGCATACCTGGGAGGCCCAACCAACATTCGGCACAAACACAGACTTCAGCACCTGGGCTGCATTTGGATACTTCACAGTCTGAGTGGGTGATGAAGGTTTCATTTTAGAAACCGTAGTAGCAGTGGTGAAATCTGAACCTTCATATGAATACATCTGTAAAAATCACAAACAAAATTCTCAAAATGTGCAAAACGTGAAAAAATTCCTCCCTTTTTATAACCTTTGGGCTTATTGTACAAAAATCATTGAAAACACAAGGCTGATTGGCTTTCAGCACTAAGAGTGGAATCAGGCTAAACTTAATACACTGGCTAGCTTCAACAAAAACAACTAAGTTGCATTTTTATAGCGCCTCTCTTGTCGGGAGGACGTCCCAAGGAGCTGGATGGGGAAGGGTTTGCACCCGAGCTGAAATCACTTGCAGGAATGAGAGCTTTGATCCTCAAGACCTTAAACCAAGAAATCCAACTAAAAGAGAGTGATACACTATTGAGCCTGGAGCTGGAAGACCTGTGATATGGATCCAAGATGAAATTGATATAGATTTGAGATGTAAGACAGTGCAGCCTCATTATAACCCACAAAAGGAAAACTTCCACCCTGCTGCTGTCTTGTGTAGCATGCCCACTAGGAACTAGGGGAAAAAACTTCAGCCCCGTAGAGATGGCTTTATGTGACCGCGGATGGCAAAACCACTGTGGACAACATTCAAATTCTTAAGAGGCAGAGTGTTAATGTTTGATTCACTATTAAGTGGGCTTGATCCCGTGTTATTTATAGAATACTAAAATAAAATGTTTGCTCTTTGCTTATAGATGTCTTTTTGATAAGTATTGAAGTTTTTACTTACAAAGGGACTAATGCTTGCTGACTGGCTAGAAGAATAGTTGTCCAGAATCATTGGCTGCTCCTGCACTATGCATTGTGGCTCCACTGAACGAGATACGGATGGCACAGATTCTGTGCTAGATGGCCTCCTATTACAACAGAAAGCACCCAGCAGTGTTTATTAATGCAACGCAAACAAGAACAATAATAAATTACTTTCATCAGAAAGATGGCCCAGGACGCTGGACAGTCAAAAGGTTTTGGACCCGAGCTGGAAGTTGAGGTCCAGAGGGGTGGAGGACGGCTGAAGGCACGGTTGCTGAAGGCACTGTGGCTGAAGGTATGGTTGAGGAGGAAGGTCTTCAAATGGGACTTGAAGGAGGCAAGAGAAGGGGTGAGGCAGAGATCGTGGGATAAGAGTTCCAGATTGTGGGGGCAGAGATGCTGAATGTCTGACCACCAATGGTGGGGCAAGAAGTGCAGGGGAACTGAAGTAGGCCGGTGTCCGCCAAGCAGAGGGGCTAATAAACAGTCATCAATTAAAAAACTTCTACAGTATTTAGTTTTGAAGTTTCAACTGTATTTCTATTGCACTATGTCATGCTTATATTTTACAAACCTTTCTCTAATACAAAAACAAAAAGATTTAATAGGTTCATATTCTACCTTCCAATAATTATTGGGAAAAATGAAAGCTGCTTTTCCTTCCTTTTTTCTTGTGCTGCTATAGTAGATTCCAGTTCGAGGCATGTCTGATGGGCCTGTGGAATGGATGCAAAATTATATTTATACAGATTTCAAGTTTAATACAGTGCATCCTCATTATAACATGGTGATTGGGATTAAATCCCCATCCGGCAAACAAAGCGTGGCAGCAGCTTTCACTACGTATGCATGTGACCAACAGCTGTGTGCACACACACTGGATGGGGTACACAATGCAATCGTATTATAAGCGATTTGCCCGATATAGCAGGGCTGCATTATATAATTGCAGCTTTCAAACTGCAGCCTCAGGCACAAACTACCAACATTATAGCATTATCTGCAACAATATCCATTTCACCTACTGGAATACACAGAATATTTAATACTACATTCATGTCTGCTTGTTCAGTTGGACATTAAAGATCCTATGACAATACTCAAAAAGAGAGCTTTTCCTGGTATCCAGGCCAACAGTCCTCCAAATAAAAATTAGTAATTCACTTTATAGCTGCTTGTGGGATATTTCTATGTACAAATTGGTTGCGCAGTTCACCTTACAAATAAATATCACTTTCCAGAAAACTGTGAAATGCTTTAAGACAATTCAATGTGATAGGGTACTCCAGGGGATTATTAAAAAGAATCATACCATGAAATAGATGGATTTGTTTACCTTGTGTGCATGTTCCACATATATTTTTGCTTCTTCATTTAAGCCATTCAATTTTCCTCCATCAAAAGTATACGACTTCCCAGATTTCTCTACGATGCGAAGGAACTCGGTCGTCTTGTTGATTTTTCCTCCTATTAATGAAGGTTTGAAAATATTAAAGAATACATACTAAACAAAAGCAATTGGTGATAAAAATAACATTCCTACACTACTCCTCACCATCATAAAAGAGGACTTCGACATCAGCTTTTGGGCCATTCTCCATTAACATACATTTGGCATATTTAGTGTACAGGGTAACCTTTGGCGTTTTGGACCTCACCAAGTGGACAAATTTAGATGCATATTGGTATTTCTTCCAAAATTTTTCTGAAAAAATAAGTAAAACAGTATCAGTGATACCACACCTTTAGCCATTGGGCAGCTGTGCTAGCAAACATTCATATAAGCAGCATTTTTAGAAATTCAACATCCTAAAAATTCAGTGCATATAAGATTATAGGTTCATAAAAAATTACAGGAAGATAGTCAGCCCCAAGACTTCTGTTTTTTCACATTAGCTTGTGATCAACAATTTATAATAATTTCACCCACAAAATAGTCAATTCACTTTACAGTATATTCTGTGAAGCACTTTGAGACATCGACGATGTGATAAGGCGCTATCAAATGCAAGGATTATTATTATTATCAACATCAAGGTGAAAAAACAACAGGCTGGTTTACACCAAAACATTTCTTGTTGATTGAAGTCTTCAATCAGTTCAATATCTATGAAATATCAAAACAATTCACAGGACTTCACTTTCAAAAAGTCAAAGAGATTTGTTTGGCAGTTTATTCAGCAATAGATACCTGGTAAATTATCAAAATGGTAAACATATACATCCTCTGGGGCAGATGGTGGCCGGTCGTCCAGTGGGAAGCCTCTTCCCTCATTAGGATGATAAATATGAATCTGTGAAGCAGTAAAACAGAATCTATGTTGTTCTTATAAACAAACTGATCTGCATAGCATCTTTCTTCTTCACATTTGAGCCCAAACTGATAGACATTATTGTAAAATAATGGAAATAACTTGAAGCAGAAACGCTCTTTCAGAGGAGCTGGGTATTCTTAAAGCCAATTCAGATAGTTATTGGAAATTTTAAACCATCAATATGAGAATTCTGATTGAGATAAAATGAGCCTTTCAGAGTTCACTTAAAAATTTGCATTATATAACGCCCTTCAGGCGGGGCAACGTCTTGGAGCACTCCGGAGAGGGAGGAGGTGACCGTGACTGTAAGCACGGTGAAGAGGAAGGTCTTCAGTCGATCTAAAAGAGGAGAAGGAGAAGACAAGGCAGAGAGACTAGGGGAGAGAGTTCCAAAGCTATCATACAGACCCTCTCCTTACAGTAAGGATAAATCAAAATAGACACTACAAAAGAAACCTTACTGTGTATCCATCGCAGGATATTCTAAGCACTTCCTTCACACGTTCCTGAGCACCGCTTCCTTTCAGAAGCTCCATACACACTTCTTCTGTGTCAAGGATACTCACCTGAAAAATGAGTAAATTAAATAGATGAATTATTGCAACACAAAAATGTTAGCCATTTCAAATCAAATAAACATATTTTAAATGACACCAAGTGCACAATATAGAGAAACTCAATTATAACATGGTAGGTCTTAGTCTAGAATCTCAGGCTAGGTTTTAAACAAAACTCAAGTAAAAGTATGTCTTCAAGTTGTTGAGCACTCATGATAAATCTGTTGTCACAACTGCACTTTGTGGTTCATCTTATTATTATTGGCTGCCGCGTTTCGCCCGCAAAATATACAGTCAATTCACTTTACAGTATATTCTGTGAAGCGCTTTGAGCCGTCTCAAAGACATGATAAGGCACTATATCAAATGCAAAGATTATTATTATTATTATTTTATAGGCAAATGTGGAAGCAATGTCCCACAAACAGCCTTGAAACAAATGACCAATTTTATTTGGGGGATTTGGAGCCAGAACATGTTGAGTAAAATGCCAATTTTCAAGTGTATTCTATGATTTACTGATGGAAAGAAAGCATTTAGATTTGCAAAGTTGGCTCTCGGAACTCATGAAAGCTCCCTAAAAATTCTATTAAAATATGCCTATGTTTATTTGCCGATGTAAGTTTCTGAAGCACCAGATATTGAAAGGAATTAACAGGCTATTAACAAAATTAATAAAAGTCCCTAGTCAACATTGGTTAAAATATTACCATTTTGAGGTGAGCATGTGGGAGTACAGAATGGTCACATCTACATGTTATATCTTCATCCCACAAAAAAAATCCGAAGACGAGAGAAAATGTATCTAATGCAAACGTGTGGATGACTCAGATTGCTCATTTCCTGCAATAAAAGTGCTACAACCAGTGAGTGAGACTGGTGACAGTGTTTAATTAAATTGTCAATCTTCTATTTGGCAAACAAATCTGTAACAAATCCATTACAATGTAAAAATCTCCAAATGATTTTAAGGAGTTCATTTTGCAAATTCTTACCACTGCATTTTTTGTTCTCTGTCGAATTGGTTTAAGCCTATGTGCTCTCAAAGGCGACACCTTGTCACATAACGCATTCATTTGGTATTCAGTGTGTTGCATTTCACTTTGCACGGAATGTTCTTGTTTGGACACTGGATGAGTGTCATACTTTGCATCCGGTTGCCTGTAATCCCCCTGTCTGGGATGTTTTAGTGGCACCTGTTCACATCTCTGAATCGTCTGCTTGTTGAAATGGTCCCTGTGAAGTGGATCAGTTTTGAATTTGCTGACTGGATTTTTCCCCCATGCCTTCACTAAAACTGCTTCATTTTGAATTTGGTGCCTTCTTCCACTGAGGAAACTTCCACTGGCATTGCTGAGGGAACTGACATCCACTGGTTTTTTGAACGTACCTACAAGGGGAAATTGTTTTAAAAAATCTAATTAAATCTAAATGAACAATGTAAAAGATTGACATGATCTGTTTTAATCTGTTTTAGCTCCTTATTCATATACAAGTACACAGAATGATATGGCATGGAAACCAGACATTCTACCCATGATGGTGTTTATACACCACACTGCTTTTATTCCCCACTATTCTCATCTCACTCATGAGCTTTTCTTCTTAAATACACCAATATGCATTGCTTCAACCACAGCTTCCAGAATTGAATTCCACATTAACATAACATGTAGGAGCAGGAGTAGACCATTCGGCCCTTCGAGCCTGCCCCGCCATTCAATCATGGTTGATCTTCTAATCTAACTCCAGCTAATAACCTGACCCTGCCTTATCCCCATATCCCTTAATTCCTTTTGCAATAAGCAATCTATCTATCTCAGTCTTGAATATGTTCAAGGACTGAGCATCAACAGCCCTTTGGGGTAGTGAGTTCCATACATTCCCCACCCTTTGAGTGAAGAAGTTCTTCCTCAACTCAGTGTGAAAGGGCTGCCTCTGATTTTAAGATTGTGACCCCTGGTTTTAGTTTCTCCAACCAGGGGAAACAATCTCCCACTATCTACTCTATCATGCCCTTTGATGATCTTATAGGTTTCTATAAGATCCCCTCTAATTCTTCTATATTCAAGAGAATATAGCCCCAAATTGGTCAGCCTATCCTCGTAGCTCATCCCCTTCATCCCTGGTACTAACCTTGTAAATCTACGCTGCACCCCCTCCAAGGCAAGTACATCCTTCCTTAAATAAGGAGACAAAACTGCACACAGTATTCCAGGTGTGGTCTCACCAGGGCCCTATACAGTTGCAGCAAGACTTCCCTACTCTTATACTCTAATCCTTTCATAATGAATGCTAACATCCCGTTCTCCTTCCTAATTGCTGCTGCACCTGCAGACTAACTTTCTGTGATTGGTGTACAAGGACACCCAAGTCCCTCTCGACGCTAACACATTCCAATCGCTCCCCTTCTAAAAAATAACCTGCTCTACTGTTTTTGCTCCCTAGGTGGATGAATTTGCACTTCCCTACGTTATACTTCATCTGCCACCTACCTACCCAATCACCTAACCGATCTATGTCGCGCTGCATTTTTTTAATGTCGTCCTCTGTGTTGACACTTCCTCCTAGTTTTGTGTCATCTGCGAATTTAGATATATTAACTTCGATGTCCTCATCTAGATCGTTGATGTAGATGGTAAATAGCTGAGGCCCAAGGACTGATCCTTGTGGCACTCCACTCGTCACATCCCGCCAATCTGAAAAGGACCCGTTTATCCCTATTCTTTGTTTCCTACCCGTTAACCATTCCCCAATCCACGCTAATATGCTCCCCCCAATTCCGTGGGCCCCTATCTTTTGGACTAACCTTTTGTGCGGCACCTTATCGAATGCCTTCTGGAAGTCCAAATAGACCACATCCACTTATCTAGTTTACTCGATATACCCATATCTAGTTTACTCAAAATATCCTCAAAATTTGTAAAGCCATGTTGACTTGGCCTAATTATATTGTGCTCCCCTAAATACCGCACTACCACATCCTTAATCAATGATTCTAAAATTTTTCCAATCACTGATGTGAGACTAACTGGCCTATAGTTCCTCATCTTTTCCTTTCCACCTTTTTAAATAGTGGTGTGACATTTGTGATCTTCCAATCCATGGGGACTGTTCCAGAATCCAAGGAATTTTGGAAGATCAGACACAAGGCCTCCACTATCTCATAAGCTCCTCTTTTAAAACCCTGGGATGTAAGCCATCCGGACCAGGGGATTTGTCACTTTTAGTGCTAACAGTTTCCCTAGCACCAATTCTCTACTAATGAAAATTTCCCTAAGTTGCTCCCTGTCCTTATCTCCTTGGTGCATATCTATTGTTGGCAAACTTGTTGTGTCTTCTAGGGTGAAGACAGATGCAAAGTACCCATTTAGGGACTCTGCTATGTCCTTATCCCCCATTACAACTTCTCCCGTCTCTGATTGAAGTGGATCTACATTTACCCTCACTAGCCGATTCCTCTTAATGTATTTGTAAAAACTTTCACAATCTGACTTAACGTTCCTAGCTAGCTTACAATACTCCTTTTTCTCGCTCTTAATGAGTTTAGGTTTTTTTTGCTGGTTTCTAAAACTCTCCCAATCTTCAGATTTGCTGCTTTTCTTGGCAGTTTTATAAGTGTTTTCTTTTAATTTGATGCTTTCCCTAACTGCTCTAGTTAGCCACGGATGAATTGCTTTCCCTGTGGTACTCTTATTCCGCAAGGGAATATGCGACCGCTGAGAATTTTGCACTACATCCTTAAATATTTGCCACGGTTGGTCTACATTTTTACCTCTTAATCTTATACTCCAGTCTATTTTACCTAAATCTTTCCTCATACCTACAAAATTAGCCCTATTTAAATTCAGAATACTTGCCTGGGATTTAACTATATCCCTCTCTAACTTAATGCAGAATTCAATCATATCGTGATCACTCTGCCCTAAGGATTCTTAATACCTACACTGCTGACTAGCCCTGTTGCGTTACACAAAACAAGGTCTAGGATGGCCTATCCCCTGGTTGGTTCCTCGACATGCTGCTCTAGAAAGTTATCTCTTATACACTCAATGAACTCTTCTTCTGACCTACTTTTGGCAATTAGGTTTTCCCAATCTATGTGGAGATTGAAATCACCCACTAATATCGCTTTACCTTTCCTAGATTCTCTACTGATTTCCTGATTAATACTCTGCTATATTGTGATCACTGTTTGGGGTCTATAAACCACTCCCATTAATATTTTCTGCCCTTTCGTATTTTTTATTTCCACCCATATTGTCTTGACCTCCTGGTCATCGGATTTCAGATCCTTCCTCTCCACTGCTTTCATTTCACCCCTAATTAAGAGGGCTATCCCCCCACCTCATTTCCCACAGTGCCTATCTTTCCTGTAAACTGAGAAACCCTGGATTATTTAACTCCCACCCTAGATCTCCTTGTAACCATGTTTCAGTGATGGCTACTAGATCGTGCCCATATGTGTCTATCTGTGCTTTTAATTTATCAGTTTTATTCTGAATGCTTCGCGCATTCAGATATAACATTTAAAATTTCCTACCATTTCCTCTACTCTCTGATTCCTTATCTGCTTTGCCAAGCTTCTTACCCCTAGTTAACATATTCCTATTATCTGGCATGCTATTCTGCACTGTCACCTTTACTTTTTCTAATGCTAACTTATGGTTTCTCTTACCTATATATTCCCTCCTTTACTAGTTTAAATTCCTATTTGTTTCCCTGTTAATTTGTTTGGCTAGAACAGTTGTCCCAGCACAATTTTCTCTGAAAGAACTCTCTTTTCCTCCAATACTCGTGTCAATGGCCCATAAAAAGAAACCCCTGAGTTCCACACCACTCTTTTAGTCATGCATTCAAGTCCTTAATTTGTTCATTCCTGTACCAATTGTCGTATGGTACAGGCAGCAGTCCTGATATGACCACCTTCGATGATCTCGACTTCAATTTGGACCCCAGCTCTTCGAATTCCCTTCTCAAGTCATCTTGGCCAACTCTACCGATGTTATTGGTACCTGTGTAAAGTACCACCAACGGATCCTTGCCCTTGTATTTTAAATTATCCTCTAGCCCTGCCGAGACATCCTTCACCCTGGCCCCAGGGAGGCAACAAAGCCTTCGGGTCTTCTGGTTGGGGTTGCAGATGATTGGGTCTGCCTGTCTAATAGTCTCATCCCCAATGACGACAACCATCCGCTCGCTTGCCCCAGTGTTAGAGGTAGTTTTTCCTTCCACCTCACCAGCTTCCTTGTCGATACAAGTACCGAGGATCTCATACCTGTTGTTCAAGGTTAATGCCGGATTTACTACCACCCTTTCCGTTGTCCTCCTGACTGTCCATTGACCTATCCTGACCATAACCAATGTTGACTGTATATTCCCTCAGGGGAGTGACTGGCTCCAGGATGTAGCTATCCAGGAAGCACTCACTGTCTCTGATACTCCGTAGTGTCTGCACCTCGGATTCCAGCTCAGCCACTCTGAGCTGGAGCTGCCTCAGTTGCAAACACCAACTCTGTATAAAGACCTTCCCCCTAAACACCCTTTCAGATTAGATCAGCTCTCTTATGTTTATTCCCCCTTGTTGACTTGCCAACAAGCAACCCACATGACAAATAAATTGCAGCTCTGAAAACACAAAGAACCAGTTGCCATATGTCCATCTGCACACTACCACTTGGCCAGCTGTAGGATGGTATTGGCAGAAGGCTGCAAGCAAGCTTCTAGCCATTCACTTTAGCTGATGAAAGTGTGTGGCATAAATAAACTGCAGGAGAGGAAATGGGGGGGGGGAAAGAGAAAAAACAAAATGAAAAGTACTTAAACAGAAATAGTTTATATTAACATTATTAGGTACCATTTGGCACCTGAGCATTTTCAAACCACTGCTGTGCTGCATCAGCCTGTGCCGTCTGCTTCAAGGGAAGCACATTGGAAATGTGCTGGTAAGCAAAATTTGGGCTGAAAATAAAAGGAGAAAAGATTAGTCTTTTATAAGCGAGTTGAAAGAAGCTGACGACAAGGTGAATTTTAAAAATGTCTTTTTTTAGCCTACACATATGACCTGACTCTGCATGAGCCAAAACTTTTCTCCCAATCACTCAAATTAACCATGGCCTTCAACGCCCACATTATAAATACATCCAAAAATATTTCCCTGTAGATCCAGCCATGGAACTCTGTACATACTGTAGTTCTAAAATCAGAAACCTGTTAAGCCCATTTAGAAGAGATTATTATCCCTGGTTACAGAATTCTCCAACCTAGACAGTTTATCTGATACAAGTTAACCCACTGCAAGAACTTTTATAATCGTTATTTATTTAATTTTAAACTCCTTCTCTCGGGTGTTTGATTAACTTTTAAACAATGTTTGATTAACTTTTAAACAATCAAACAGGATGGGCTCAAGGCCTTCTGGCTGATTGATAAAAATAAGCCAAGTTTAGTCCTCCTAGAACGATCAAGCGCTTTGAAACGTCTCGAATATGTGATAAGGCGTTATATCAAATGTAAGGATGATTATTATCAAATTATTATAAGAAATACCCAACACAAAAGAGTCTGACAGATGATCCATAATTTACAACTTCAACACCCACATTATAAATAGGTCCAAAAATATTTCCCTATAGATCCAGCCCTGGAACTCTGTACACACAGTAGTTCTGAAATCAGAAACCTGTTAATCTCCCATTCGGGATTCAAAAAATGGGAGGCAATGGGGCCTCAAAAGGAAGCAACCACTCAGGAGTGTGCTGCCACCTGGTGGGCAACAGGGTACGCCAGCTTTGAAAGAAGAATCAGGCTAATTTTACCCCCATAGTTTTAAACTGCTCCTTTCCTCCCAACAGAGCAGTGGTTTACCATTACTTACTTTGCTGTCTGTTTCACTGGTGGAGAAATTCTACATGTGCCGTCGGAGCCAAAGCTTCCTACAGCACCTGTACAAAAAGGCCAAACATCTGTGTCTCTCGAGATGTCTGCTGGACTGTAAATTCCAGGTCTGGCAGACTTTGTGAGAGCTTCAACAGAATGAGATCGCTCCATGTTATCTGGCTTTCCCAGTATGTGATGTTGAGAGGTACCAGACCGATCTGTGGAGTGTGCTCTTCGGAGCCAGCGAGAGTGAGGTCGTTCTTCCTCTGTCTGTTTTACAGTTCTTCCTCTACCGCCCTTGGAAACTTCAACCCTTTGAGCTCCTCTTTCATTGAAGACTGAAATGCCCTCCATGGATGAAGAAGCACTGGTAATTTTGTTCTGTGAGGTGATAACAGCCATCTTGTTCGGAAGACACTGTCCGATGATGTGTTTGGTCTTTTGATGCAAGCGTCCCATTGAGCTAATGCCAGATCCTGTTCCTGCGGTAAATGCAGTCGAGATTGTAGCATGCCCACTGTCCATGGAGTCCTCTGTATTCCCTAAATCTTTATTCCTGGATAAAGAACACTTGATCATGAATGCATGGTCCAAAACACCAGACAAACTAATGCGGTCTGCAGGATTTTTTCGAAGCAGCTGGCAGATCAGATCTTGAGCTTCTTTTGAAATGAAGTTTGGCATTTCATAATCTGCCAACATTACCTTGTTCAGTGTGTTTTTCACTGTGTCAGTATCAAATGGTGGCATGCCAACAAGAAAGGTATAAAACATGCACCCAAGAGACCACACATCAGATTCCAGGCCATGAGCGCTGTGGGTTGCAATCTCAGGAGAGATGTAATTGGGAGTGCCACACATTGTGAAGTGCTTTTCATTTGGCATTTTCAACTGTGCTGCTAGTCCAAAATCAGCAATCTTTACGTTCATGTCACCGGTAAGTAGAAGGTTAGAAAGAGTGAGGTCCCGGTGTAGGATGCCGTGAGAGTGGAGGTAGAGCATTCCAGTGACGATCTGATGCATTAAGTGTCGAGCTGTTGAACAAGCATAAGCATGAATATGAATTTCATTAATTAATATATTCCTCAATTGTTTTTGGAAGAGGAAACTCACTTACATTCATCTTCTGAGAAAGCAGCTTTCCTGTTCTTTAAATATCTGCTCATTTCTCCATTGTGACACATCTCAAGTACGAGATAAACATAGTTATTGTCTTCAAAATAGTTGTAAAGCTGAAAGAAAACAAGAGTCATGCATTTGTCTTATTTTCCCAACAAACTAAATAAAAGCAGCTGGTTGAAAGTAGCGGGTATTTTTTTACCTCCAGTATGGATGGATGCTTTAATTGACAGTGAATCTCTACTTCATTACGGATCCGTTGCACCATTCCCACCTTATGCATGATCTTTTTATCAATCTGAGGACAGAAAAAAAATGTGCATCAAACTCTACAGAAATGCCAATAAAAGATGCTGAAGATGTTAAGCATCCTTCACAATAAATTGACTGTATGTTTCGTGGACGAAACAACAACAAAATTACATTTGTATAGCGCCTTACACGTCGGGAGGATGTCCCAAGGCTCTGAACAGTCAGAGTTTCAGACCCGAGCTGGGGGTTGGAATTGGGGAGGGTGGAAGGCGGGAGGAAGCAGGGTGATCAAAAGCATGGTCAAAGAGGAGGGTCTTGAGATGGGTCTTGAAAGAGGCAAGGGAGGGGGAACACTGCGTGACGATAACAAAATGTATATAACGAAATATTTCTAGCTGACCACAAGCAATGAACACAGTAAACCTCACAGACGTTGGGATCATACATTTAATATGACTTGTGCAAAGTACGAGTTATGTCAAACTTGCATAGAATATAAACTCCTGAACAGGACTTGGGCAGAAGTATGACTTATCCAATTATATGATTTATATCCAACAATTGGCATTTATTTTTATATATGTATATACACACACACATTATATATATCTACACACACACATAATAAAAGCCTCTCTCTCCCAACATGCCCCAGTTCTGACTAAGGGTCATGGACCTTAAACATTGCCTCACTTTCCTTTCTCCATAGATGCTGCCTGTCCTGCTGAGTTTTCCCAGCAACTTCTGTTTTTATTTCAGATAGCTAGCATCTGCAGTATTTTGCGTTTATATATATATATATAGCACGCTTCATGGGGGATAGCGTCCTGGAACGCTATATAGATTAGACGTATCCAAATTTTACTGTATTACTGCACTATTATTTTAAAATTATACCCTAAATGACATTTGATTTACTGCACTGAATCAACCCCCATCAGAGACCTCACTCAGCTATGTGGTCTGATGCTGTGGTACCCGACTACTTTTTTTTAAGTTCTAAATTTTTTGGGCTCCGCAAAGATGGCTAGCAACTCTCAAATCTCAGCACAATCCCTAAAATAACCACTGTAACTCGGATTTGATTCTTTGCAAGAAATTCGACTGGGTTTTACATTTCCTTTTCACAAGTTAGGGTCACTAGGATCTTGGACAGACAGCAAGGAGTGCAAAGTGCTGGAGCACCAGGGTGACGGGACATGGGTGGGTGAGCACCCAGGAATCCCCAAACTGTGCATTGCCATCTCAGCTGCACTACCACAGCCAAACACCCAACACAACATAAGTATTTCCCCACAGGGAGAGAAGACAATCAGACAACCAACAGACGCTCCTACACACCTCCGAAAGACCAGTAATTCAGTAACATTCCCCGAGGCTTAAGTGATTCCCACTGCTTTCTTCTCTGGGAAAAGTGTCTACCAGGTGAAATAATAACTCACAAAGAAAATAAGGCTGAAAAAAAATATTGGCTTTAATCTTGATTTTTCTAAATTTACCTTTCACTTTCTCAGTATCTGGAATTCGACCTATTATAGTGTTAAGCACTATATTGTACCGTTACAGGTTTAACCCTTTGCTTTAATAGCGGTCTTTATTTAAAAGGCAAACAAACTTACCATTTTGATCGCTACCTCCACACCAGTGCTCACAGACTTTGCTTTGTAAACACATGCAAAGGAGCCTTTCCCGAGAAGGGTTAAAACCTTGAAATCCTGTAAAACAAACATGGAAAATATCAACACCGTTTAGACGCCGACTTTTAAAACCTATTGAATGTGCGCGGTATTTCCTGAGCCGTCTGCAACTCCGCGATCTTCACAAAAGTCGATCGTTTAAAACTGCGCGCAAGTGGTTTGTTTAAAGCGGTGGGTTTACAGGGCACCTCTATGGCTGTGTCACCGTCTGACACTGACACCTTCACACCGTCTGAGATCCCATTCCTGCATTTCATGAAGATGTAATGCAGCACTCGGTCAAACATTTTAGAACTCCTCGGAGGCCGTCAGTCCCTACCACCCGCTCACCCCCCCCCCACACACACACACCCACACACACACACACCCACACACACCCCCACACACACACCCACACACACACCACACACACACACACCCACCCACCCACCCACACACACACACCCACACACACACCCACACACCCACCCACACACCCACCCACACCCACACACACACACACACCCACACACCCACCCACACACACCCACACACACCCACACACCACCCACACCACCCACACACCCACCACACCCCACACACACACCCACACCCACCACACACACCCACACCCACCCACACACCACACCCACCCACACACCCACCCACACACACACACCCACCCACCCACCACCCACCCACCACCCACCCACACCCCACACACACACACACCCACACACACACCCACACACACCCCCACACACACACCCACACACACACCCACACACACACACCCACCCACCCACTCACACACACACCCACACCCCCACACACACACACACCCACACCCACACCCACCCCCACACACACACACACCCACACCCACCCACACACCCACCCACACCCCCACACACACACCCACACACCCACCCACACACACACCCACCCACACCCACCCACACCCACCCACACACCCACCCACACCCCCACACACACACCCACACCCACCCACACACACACCCACACCCACCCACACACCCACACCCACCCACACACCCACCCCCACACACACACACCCACCCACCCACTCACCCACCCACCCACACACCCACCCACACACACACCCACACACACACCCACACACACCCACACACACACCCACACACTCACCCACACACTCACCCCCCCTACACACACACACACCCACAGACACCCACACACACACCCACACACTCACCCCCCCTACACACACACACACCCACAGACACCCACACACACACACACACACTCACCCCCCCTACACACACACCCACACACACAGGCTGGAGGGCTTACACACACACACAGGCTGGAGGGCTTACACACACACACACACACCACACACAGGGCTTGCACACCGAGCCCGGGCTTATTCCCGCGTTAGATCAGAATCAGCGCCTTTCCAGTCTCTAAGCAACAATGTAGAGTCTGAGTTATATGGAGGTCCCCAGAGGACTCCTCCACCAACAGGTATTGCAAAAACACTAACGTAATAACAATATCGCATTTGATGTAGCGCCTTAGCCTGATATTTGGAGAAATGAGCAGATATTTAAAGAACAGGAAAGCTGCTTACTCAGAAGATGAATATAAGTGAGTTTCCTCTTCCCAAAACAATTGAAGATTATATTATAATGAAATTTATATTTAAGATAGTATTTGATAATCTCTTCCTCCTATAAATCAATTTTTTTAGATATTTCTTTAGGATACAAAGATATCTGATTTGCCAGGTCACCTGAGACGTCTCACAGCACTTCACAGAATATATTGTAAAGTGAACTTAAAGTATATTTTGTGGGGTTTTCAACAAACTGTTTTAGGGTGGGGGAGGGGAAGAGGAAACTAAGACAAGTAATGTTACTCCTTGCTACACTGCAGCTCAGTGGTTAGAGCACTTGCCTTGCAAGTCAGAGACCTGTGTTCGATTCCTGGCGGGGTGAAACCTTGGGCAAGTTTCCTTACTCCACACGCCTAATAATAATCCCTCAAGAAAAAAAATAATAATTTGGTCACTCATCCCACGACCATTTGTGGGATACTGTTGTGTGCAATTGGCTGCCATGTTTCGCCCACAAATATACAGTCAATTTACTTTACAGTATATTAAGCGCTATATCAAATGCAAGGATTATTATTATTAAGACAAATTTCAGAAACTGGGAAGGAAAATATCCGTATCCAGCCCAACTCCATTTCCCTGGCAAGAAGTGAACATATAACAATAATCCTTGCATTTGATAGTAGCACCTTATCACGTCATTGAGACATCTCAAAGCACGTCACAGAATATACTGTAAAGTGAATTGACTATGTTTTATGTGCAAAACAACAACAAGATTACATTTGTGTAGCACCTTTCACGTCGGGAGTACGTCCCAAGGCGCTGGACAGCATACAGCATTTCAGACCTGAGCTGGGGTCAGGGAGGCGAAGGGAGGGGAAGGGGGGTGACCGATGGCATGGTCGAAGAGGTGGGTCTTGAGGTTATACTTGAAGGGGGCTAAGGAGGGGGTGAGGCTGAGTGATTGGGGGATGAAATTCCAGAGGTTGGGGGCAGAGTGGCTGAAGGCTCTCCCCCCAATGGTGGGGCGAGTGGGTCGGGGGACGTGGAGCAGGCCGGAGCCAGCTGAGCGGAGGGAATGGGCGGGTTGGTAGGGGGTTAGGAGGTCGCAGAGATAGGGTGGGGCGAGGCCATGGAGGGCTTTGTATGTGAGGACCAGGATCTTGAACTGGTTCCTCTGAAGGATAGGGAGCCAATGGAATCGGGCGAGAATGGGGACGATGGGGTCACGGAGTTTGGTGCGGGAGAGGACACGGGCTGCAGAGTTCTGGATTATCTACAGCCTGTGGAGGGAGGAGTTGGGAAGGCCGACGGGCGTTTGCATAGTCTGGAGGAGATGAACAAGAGTTTTAGTGGCCTGAAGGGGGAGGCAGTAGCGGAGTCAGGCGATGTTCCATTTATAGAGCGCCTTTCACGTCGGGAGGACGTCCCAAGGCGCTGAAAGTTACGGAGGTGAGGGAAGGCAGAGCGGGTCATGGTTTGGATGTAGGGATGTGAGGGTCGAACAAGACACCGAGGTTCCTGACTGGCTTGGGGAGTTGAAGTGTGCAACCATGGAGGTTGATGTTGCCAGAGCCTAAGGTGCGGAGGTGCTGGCGTGAGCCAATCAGGAGGGCCTCAGTCTTGTTCACATTCAACTGTAGGAAATTTGCCCTCATCCAGGACTTGATGTCCGACAGACAGTCTGTCAGGACAGCAGCCAGAAAACGTGGAAGCCAATTACGTGATCGTGAGCCTATCACACTCCAGCCAATCTAAAGTAAAGTCTTAAAAGGTTATGTATTAAAAATATTACCTCTTGAAGGGACAAGGTTGGATTTTACTCATCAAAAGAAATTTAAGACCCATTACTTAATTAAAAGAATACTCCAGGGCAGAAAGCCTCTAGCATTTCCCTAAATACTACCAACTGAAGAATTACATCTAGCAGAGGAGGCTGACCTCCCATTGCTGTGTTTGTGAGCTAGCACCATCAGGTTTTATGCATCTATCCAAGATAACCGACCCAATTAGGTGGCCAGTTAAATACATTTTGAAATGAATTCTCAAATATAAAAACTATAGGGACATTTCTTGTATTATTATTGTATTATTGCTGTGCTTAATTGGCTGTTGCATTTGCCCAAAAAATATACAGTTACTACACTTTACAGTATATTCTGTGAAGCACTTTGAGACATACTGAAGACATGATAAGGCGCTATAATAAAATAATCAAATGCAAGGATTATTATTATTATTTCCTACAAGGCAATGATTAATAAGTTTATCCAAACTTGATGACAAACTTCTTGTTAAAATTCAGCATGCAATGTGTAGGAATAATAGATTTCAATGGACTTTTAAATCACAAAGCAATTGCATTTTTCATGCTAATCTTTTGTAAGACCACTACAGACTTTAATGGTAACAGGGCAGTTTTAACAAGTGGATCTGACTTTGCTGTGTATCTACCAAAATAGTATATTATATTGTATATTACTTGTGCACCAAGTACTTTATTGTTGAAACCAGCACATTGACTCCGCAAATTAGGCCATGGCAGTCTTTGTCATGGTTTCATAAAGTTTCTATACGAATTATCAGCATTTCAAATTTGTAATGAATTTCTTGAAGATCACAATTATAAATGAAAGATTTTACTGTTACTTTCTGCCACTCTGAAACACTTCAGCTTTCCTCTTCCTTTCCCAATTCACCAACAGTACATTCACCAACGGAGACTGACCAACATTTCATCATAGAATAGAGCTAATAGATTTCAGTTAGGAAAATAAACTGCAGAGTGACCTTGTTATAACAGTAGTTTAGATATATAAAGTCAGGCACTTGCATTAAACTCTTGCAGTCCTGTAATGTATTGGTTAGAGCATTCGTCTCGCAAGCGAGAGTACCCGGGTTCAATCCCTGGACAGGGCAAAACCTTAGGCACATTTCCTTACTCCATATGCCTCAGTTTACCTAGTAGTAAGTATGAACCTGGTTGTTAGTCGATTGGCGGATAGCTTTCCAGGGGTAATAATCTCATTAAATTTAATATTTTTAAAAATGTGGTCACTCATCCACAACTGTTTGTAGGACACTGCGCAATTGGTTGCCTGTCATGTGGAGGGAGTGGGTAGGTTGGTAGCGTTTTTAAGAGGGGCATGGAGGTAGTAGGGTGGGGCAAGACCGTGGAGGGATTTAAAAGCGAGGATCTTGAACATGATCCTCTGAGGGATGGGGAGCCAGTTGAAATGGATAAGGAAGGGGCTGATAGGCTCATCGAGCTTGGTGTGGGAGACAAAATAAGATGCAGAGTTCAGGATGCTCTGAAGCTTATGGAGGGAAGAGCTGGGAAGTTTGGTGCTGAATTGTAGCCTGGACATGATAAAAGCTTGGATAAAGATTTCAGCGGCCCAAGGGGAAGAGAAATTGCTGGAGGCGGGCAATCTTGCAGAGGTTAGGGAAAGCTGGAATGGGTCAAGGCACGGATATGAGATTTAAAGGACAGTTTAGAGTCAAACAAGAAACCAAGTTTCCGCACTGGCTCCATGACGTAGAGTGTGCATTACAGCTTGTGTTATTATAGAATGATGCAGTCAACACCTGAGGTGAGAATACAAAACACAAAACTATATTCATAAAGTGCCTTTTACATCAAGAGGACGTCCCAAGGCACTGGGAGAAGGTGCTGATAGGAAGCAAGCAGGTAGGCCTGTGCCTTGTTGACATTCAACTGGAGAAAATTAGCTCTCATGCAGGATTTGTTGTCCAACAGGCAATCCGCCAGGACAGCAGTGGTGGGGCTGGAGGCAGAGATGGAGTTGGGTGTTATCTGCTTACATGTGAAAGTTAACCTCTGCCTGGAAATGACATGGCTGAGCGGGAGATACTAAAGAGAGGACCAAGGACAGAGCCCTCAGGAACACTGCACATGATGGGGAGGGAGGAGAAGTGGTGGGCAGATATGACGCGGATTGAGTGACCAAATTATTATTGTTTTAGGGATTCTTACCCCGGGAAATACTCCCAAATACCCTGGACACTGCCGGGGGTGAGGGGCATTGTATAAATGTGAGTTGTTGTTGTTGTTGTTGAAAGCGATCCGCCAATTGACTACCAACCAGGTTCCTTGATAGTGAGGGCCTGTGGTGGCTGTGATAAGCGCCACTCCCCCCTCCACCGTTGTGGAGCGCGGCAGCTTGTTGTTTACCTTGATCTTGTCGCCGATGCTGACGCCTTCGGCCGCCGCCATGTCAGGGCCGAGGCCCTGGGTCGGGTCGGGGCGGCGCAGACTCACCACTGCTCCTCCTCCTCCTCCTCGCGCTGCAGTCGCCGCCACAGTCGCCCGTTTGAGTCGCGGACGCCTCTGCCGAACGTTGCCATGTTTGAAAAAGCCGCCCGTTACACCCACAGCGAGGCTGCCCCGACGTCATTGCGTCCGGCACGCAGGGCGTGGGGAAGAGAGGAGAGCACATCGCTGTACGTCGTCACAGTACTTGGGGTAAAAAAAAGTGTCAGAACGTCAATTCTTCCCTTAAAAAAAGGTGTCATTGTTAGAAGCTTTGTTTTTGTTTAAAAAGCGCACAGACGCATCCTATCCCAGATGAAGATGTTTAAAGGCGAGTTTTTATTGTGGACACACGGGTGGCCACTTCCGGGCACCACTGACTGCTCAGTGTTGGTCAGGGTTCATAAATTCATAGAATTATACAGCACAGAAGGAGGCCATTTGACCCACCGCGCCCATGGCCGTGCCCGTGGCCGCACCCGCGTTCTTTGAAAGAGCTGTCCAAATTAATCGCACTCCCGCACTCTCTCCCCATAGCCCTCTACCTCTGCGACCTCCTAACCCCTTAACAATCCTATTCTCTCCCTCCGCTCAGCGGATTCCGGCCGGCTTCATCGGTGGGTGGGCCTTCTGCCATTCTGCCCCACCCTCTGGAACTCCATTCTGCAGTCCCTCCACCTCGCCCCCTCCCTCGCTGGCTTCAAGCCCATCTCAAGACCTTCCTCTTCAACCGTGCCGTCGATCACCCTGCTTTCTCCCCTGCCATCGACCTTCCCGATCCCAAGCTCAGGTCCGAAACTCTTGACTGTCCAGCGCCTTGGAAGGTCCTCCCGATGTGAAAGGCTCTATACAAATGTAATTTTCTTTTTGTTGCAGACTTTCAAATTTGTCCTACCCAGGTCAGGGCACTCACAAACAAGGAACCTGGTTGTTAGTTGATTGGTGGATTGCTTTCAACAACAACAACGTGCATTTATGTAGTGCCCCTCAAGTATGGTAGCGTCCCAAGTTTGGATGGGTTCACACCAAATTGGGTGTGTTTTTGTCACAGTGCCAGTACAAATTGGTTTTGGGCAGGTGCTTTTTATATTTTAAATTTAAACCTCCAAAATGTTTTTTTCCCCTTTTGAAGACCTTTGTGTTTGGGCTGAGTATTCTGGCCATGTCACATGCAGCACCTGATGTGGATTTGCCTGTCAGGAACTGGGATGTGAAATGGAAACCAGTTCTATTCCCCAGCATTGCCAGCACATGCCTTGATGAATTTCACTTCCCCCACCAAAAAAAACCAATGAGATAGAACTTTTGTACATAATGTATATTTTTTGGAAGAAATTAACTTCTGCTGAACTTAAGCATATTAATATATAAAAAAACATTCATTCACAAAATGCATATGCAAAAATATTTTTAAAATTCAAAAAAATTGCTTAAATTATCAAAAAAAAGTATAAAGTTATTCAATAAGAATAAGGTAAAAATGTACATAATTCTTGATGTGTTTTATAAAGCATAAAATAAATAACATCAATAAATTGCCATAGCTCACAATTTTAAAAACATTTAAATGTGGCTTTAATACCGATTGAACAAATAATTCCATTGTCCAAAGTACGTGCAAGCATCTACATGTATAGACATTTATGTAAACATGTAACCATTACAAACCAAATGTGTTTGTGAGTGTCTGTGTGTCTCTGTGTTTTCCCTAAACGCACAATATATATTTTTATTATATTGCATTATATATATTGTTTAATTTATGGAGCATTCTGCATTCTTGACCGATCCACCACCAAAGTTTGTATATTTTAGGGATGCCACTATGCCTGTTTAATTTCCCCTGAAACACTCACTAGACCACACTTAGCAATATTAGCAATATCCTTCAAGGAAAATACTATTTATATATAGTAAACTCCTGATAACTCTTCACTTCAAGGGAAAAGCGCTCAGCGACAAATTATTTGGAGTGGCTTGTTATGTCCCCCGGGCCGCAAGGGAGCAGTGTGACTAGTTAGGGCACTCGGCAGAGATTGGGCACACATTCTCAGATGCATCACAGAGGCCTCTGGTCTATTGGAGGGCTGCACCAAGTGTCCACACCAGTCAAGGGATAGGGCAAGGAATCTCTGCGATACAGAATGTCGTATTATCGGACCAGTTATCTGAAGTAAGTTCTTACAAGAA
Source organism: Callorhinchus milii (assembly GCF_018977255.1). Classification (NCBI taxonomy): domain Eukaryota; kingdom Metazoa; phylum Chordata; class Chondrichthyes; order Chimaeriformes; family Callorhinchidae; genus Callorhinchus; species Callorhinchus milii. Next base: position 12,788,824 of record NW_024704742.1, on the reverse strand, counting down.
TTTCTAGGATGTGACAAGTTATATTTTAAGCAGAGTGACAAGTAAAATTGAGTCCGTTATTAACATTTTGCATAGGAAGCAGCCGGGATATTGACAGCATAGCTACTTAAGTGGTAGTGACAAGCCAGGGTCCCGTTATCAGCAATTTACTTTATATCCAAAATGAATAATATCACTATTATTATTAATATTTTCTGCCTAGTGATCGAGAAATGCATTTATATGAACTCTCCAACTTTGAACCCTCCTGTCAAATCATTGGCCTTGAATCCATGCCACTTCACCTGGACAACAGGTAACGTTCTTGCTGTTTAATAAGTCATATCAATGAAGAAATGAAAAGGTTCAAAGGCATTTCCACTCATTAAAAAAGATGATGGTAACCGTTCAGTTGTTCAGCTGCAACTTTTTTGCTGGTTAGGTCTTTCACTTGGGGTCTTGCCTGCACCTCCAAGGTCTGTCGTAGATTGAAGCCATGCTCAGTTTGAATAGTACTATGGTCAGCCCAATTCCAGAGTACTGTATACAGTCCTGGTCACCGCAACATCAGGGCTGTTGAGGCCCTAGAGTCGGTATAGAGGAGAGCAGTATAATTAACACTGGAAAAGGTCAATATAATAATAATAATCTTTAGATTTGGTAAAGTGCCTTTCACATCAGGAAGACGTTCCAAAGCTCTTCACAGGATATATCATAAAGTGAAGTGGCTGTATTTTGTGGATGAATGAGACAACAAATTGCAAACTGCAATGTTTCACAAACAGCCTTGAAGTGAATGACCAGTTCTATCTTGGGGGATTGTTAGCCAGGACACCGGGAGGAACAGTCTTATCTTTTTTAGTTGTGCCATGGAACCTTTAACATCCACCTAAACAGGCAGATGGGGGATTGCTTTAACGTTTCATCCGAAGGACGGCAACTCTGACTGTGCAGCACACCCCCCAGCATTGCATTAGAGTGTCAGCTTAGACCATATGGGTATCAAGATCCGCCCTGGGGCTTGAACCCTCAATCTCCTGACTCAGAGGCAAGAGCACTATCACTTGAGCCAACCTGATACACATGGCCAGCAACTGGGATTGAGCCTTGAGCCAGGACCTCTGGACTCATTTAGAAAGCAGTTTGAATCTGTGATGGGAGAATGGTAAGGTGGATTTTCAGGAAGGATGAGTTCAGATGGGCCTTCTTCAAACAAACCAATCTTGTGGTCTTGTGATGTGCACTCGATGTCTGAACTCTTTCTCCTTTGGGAAAGCCTCTGGCCATCACTAGATGAAACCTGCCATTGCCATGGTTGTTAATACTAGGGATCATTTCATCATAGGTGTTGATGGTGATTATTTTATAATACAAACACTTGATGAAAAGACCTCCAGTTCCACTGACCAGGTGATAGACCCTGTTGGCTTCCAATTACAACCACGTGAGATATGGGATTCATTCACACTGGAGGTTTAAACAACCATTTATTCATCTTGTTACAATCTTGTATTATTTAGGCAGTAATACCTTTTCATGCAATCTATAACAGGAACTATTAAAATGTATTTAAGCAAGGGTAAGTGTCAACAAATCTCATAAAAATAGGACAGGAACAAAAATGTTACGGTTTTGAATGCCTCTTTCACACTAAATTCTCATAATCATTGTTTGTGCCTTTGTCAGTGTTTCACGGCTGGATCTCTTCTCCCACCGCTACCAAGCTCATTTGAAACATTTGTCAAAAACCTCTTCTTAACTTGATGGAACAGTGCTGTACATCAGCTCCGGTCTGCTCCACGTCCCCCAACCCACCCGCCCCCCCCCCATTGGTGGGAGAGCCTTCAGCCAATCTGCCCCCTACCTCTGGAATTCCATCCCCCAATCACTCCGCTTCGCCCCCTCTTTAGCCTCCTTCAAGTCCCACCTCAAGACCCTCCTCTTCGACCATGCCATCGGTCACCCCCATTCCCTCCCTTCTCACCCACTGACCCCAGCTCGGGTCTGAAATGCTGTACACACCTTGGGACGTCCTCCCGACATGAGAGGCGACATGAGAGGCGCTATACAAATGTAATCTTGTTGTTGTTGATTGACTCAGTCCTTCTTTAATCCTTCTCTCCTTTAGTTCCACAGAAAATGATGAGTGTGTAATCCTGTTTGGTGATGAACAGATATGATAAACTCAATATTTGGTTTACTGTATTTTTGGTAGTAAAAATAATCTTTGCATGTAATACAGCACCTTTCACGTCTCAAAGCACTTCACAGGATTTACTGTAAAACTCTAACTATGCAGTTATGATCGGTAATTTGTAATTATAGTCGTTTAACTGGTCATGTTCAGAATGTGTATGCAATGTGCAACTATTTTTTCTTTAAATGCCTTTTTTTACAATTTCCCCTTTCTTCTCCAATTTTCTTCTCTTGAGGTGCTGTTCTGTTTCACATTGAGTTAGAGCAGCAGAGCACCAGTGATAGATACTCCAATACCTGGCTCAAATGGTCTTTGTAAACATGTCAGCCTGTCACCCCAGGACAAAGAGTGTCACAAAGCTATTTAGTTATAACCCAGCCACATCAAATTTTCATTTGATATCCACGTGTGTTTAACACTGTTTATGAAAAATATTTTATTTGGATGAATTACTTTTTGCAGGAGCTGATGAAAGATGCAGCCTTGTGGAAGTGGTTATGGTTATGAATACCTCTTTCACACCAATTTCTCAGTAGATCAAGCTGTGATTTGTTTTCTTAAATAAAGCTGATGTAAACTTTTGAAACTGGAACTTTTGAAGCTAGACTTTTGAGACTGAAAACATTCCTTTTTCATTGGTTCAATGTGCTGAGCTTCTTTTTTGGGTCTGTCCCACATTCAAAGACCTGAGAGGTCATCTTACTGTCCTCCTCAACTAAAAACCATATAGCAAAGTCCTCCTCTGTCAACCTTTTGTACAACTCCCTCAATGCAATTCTCAGTACGCTAGCTACTGTCACCTCCTGAACTGTCTTTGAGTCCCACAATTGTGGAATATTGACTTTACAACAACAAAAGCAAAATTACATTTGTATAGCGCCTTTCATGTTGGGAGGACGTCCCAAGGCATTGGACAGACAGAGTTTCGGACCCGAGCTGAGGGTCGGGGTGGGGGGAGGGCAGGGGGGAAGCAGGGAGATCGAAAGCACGGTTGAAGAGGAGGGTCTTGAGGTGGGTCTTGAAGGTGGCGAGGGAGGGGGCGAGATGGAGGGACTGTGGGATGGAATTCCAGAGGGTGGGTGCAGAGTGGCAGAAGACCCACCCACCAATAGTGGGGCGAGCAAGGCGGGGGACGTGAAGCAGACTGGAGCCTGTTGAATGGAGGAAGCAAACAGGATGGTAGAGGGTTAGGAGGTCGGAGAGGTAGGGCAAGACTATGAAGGACTTTGAAGATGAGGACCAGGATCTTGAACTGTATCCTCTGTGTGATGGGAAGCCAGTGGAGTTGGGCAAGGATAGGGGTGATAGGGTCGCGGAGCCTAGTGCGGGAGAGGACACGGGCTGCAGAGTTCTGGATAATCTGCAGCCTATGGAGGGAGGAGTTGGGGAGGGCGACAAGCAGTGAGTTTGCATAGTCGAGCCTCGATGTAATGAAGGTGTATTTCCTTATGGGTTTTGGTGGCCTGTGGTGTGAGACAGTGTTGGAGCCGGGTGATGTTGCGGAGGTGGGGGAAGGCAGAGCAGGTCATGGTGCAGATTTGGGGTAGAAAGGATGGTTGAGGGTCGAACAAAACCCCAAGGTTCCGGACTGGCTTAGCAAGGTGCAGTGTGCAACCATGGATGGTGATGCTGTCAGCGCCTGAGGTGAGGAGGCGCTGACGGGAGCTAAACAGGAGAGCCTCGGTCTTGTTGACGTTCAACTGAAGAAAGTTAGCTCTCATCCAGGACTTGATGCCTGACAGACATTCTGTCAGCACAGCAGTGGTCTTGGAGTCAAGGGTGGAGGCAGAGAGGGAGTTGGGTGTCATCCACATACATGTGGAAGTTGATCCTATGTCTGCGGATGATGTCACCAAGAGGGAGCATATAAATGTTGAGGACCAAGGACATAGCCCTGAGGAACGCCACACAAGATGGTCCGGGGGCTACAGGAGAAGCCGTTTGAGGAGATGAAGTGCAGGTAGTGTGAGAGGTACGATCTGAACCAATCAAGGACAGCGCCGTGGAGGTTGAGGTGAAAGGAGAGGCGGTGGATGAGGATAGAGTGGTCGACGGTGTCGAAAGCAGAAGGGAGATCAAGGAGGCAGAGGGAGCCCTGTACGCAGATGGACAGAATGTCATTTTGTCACTTTGACCAGGGCGGTTTCTGTGCTGTGGGCAGCACAGAAGCCCGATTGGGGGTGTGGGGGGGCTTCGAGAAGGGAATGGCAGGAGAGGAAGGAGCGAAGCTGAAAAGCAACAACTCGTTCCAGGATCTTGGAGAGGAAGGGGCGGTTAGAGATGGGGCCGTAGTTAGGGAGTAGAGAAGAGTCCAGGGAAGGTTTTTTTAAGGATAGGAATGATGACAGCATGAACTAATAACTAATGTAGAATCCTGTAGCTCAGTGGTTAGAGCACTCGCTTTGCAAGCGAGAGACCTGGGTTTGATTCCCATCAGGGTGAAACCTTGGGCAGGTTGCCTTATTCCACACGCCTGATAATAATCCCTCAAGAAAAAAAAACAATAACAAATTGGTCATTTCAATCCATGACTGTTTGTGGACACTGCTGTGCACAATTGGCTGCTGCATTTCGCCTACAAATATATAGTCAATTCACTTTACGATCTATTCTGTGAAGCTCCTTGAGACATTTAGAAGATGTGAAAAGCTCTATGTCAAATGCAAGGATTATTATTATTAATTTAGTGAACTAATGTGCAAGAAAAGGAAAATGCATCCAAAGGTAAAAGATATCAATTGAATTTTCGGTTTTTCACAGGGGTGTGTCAATATCTTCCTGATATCGTTAGTGGGAGAAACCCTCAGGTATGGAACAAACTGGGTTATTGCTTACTTTCATAGGAATATAGGAGTTAGGCCATTCAGCCCTCGAGACTGCCCTTCTAACCTTCTGCCTGCCTTATCCCCATATCCCTTAATCCCTCTATCTTTTAGAAATCCATCAATCTCAGTCTTGAATATGTTCAAGGACTGAGCATCTACAGCCTTCTGGGGTAGGGAATTCCATAAATTTACTACCCTCTGAGTGAAGAAGTGTTTCCTCAATTCTTTTCGGAAAGGCTGCCTCTTAATCTTAAGACTGTGACCCCCTAGTTATAGATTCTCTTACCAGGGGAAACAGCCTCACACTGTCCACTCTATCAAGCCCCATAAGAATCTTATGTTTCTATAAGATCACCCCTAATCTTCTATATTCTAGAAAATATCGGCCTAGTTTACTCAACCTATCCTCATAGGTCAACCCCCTCATCCCAGGAACCAACCTAGTGAATCTACACTGCACCCTTCTAAGGCGAGTATGCTCTTTCTTAAATAAAGAGACCAAAACTGCACACAATATTCTAGGTGCAGTCTCACCAAGGCCCTATACAGTTGCACCAAGACTTCCCTACTCTTGTATTCTAACCCTTTTGCAATAAACGCCAACATGCCATTAGCCTTCCTAGTTGCTTGCTGTACCTGCATAGTAACTTTTTGTGACTGGTATACAAGGACACCCAAATCCCTCTGAACACTAACACTATCTAATCTCTCCCCCTCTAGAAAATAATCTGCTTTTCTGTTTTTACTACCTAGGTGAATAACTTCACACTTCCCCACATTATATTCCATCTGCCACCTTCTTGCCCACACACCTAGCTATCTATCCCTTTGCAATCTTTTTGTGTCATCCTCAGAGCTTACTCTCCCACCTAGCTTAGTATCATCTGCGAATTTAGATATTTTAAGTTCAATGGCCTCGTCTAGATTATTGATATAGATTGTAAATAGTTGAGGCCCAAGCACTGATCCTTGAGGCACTCCACTAGTCACATCTTGCCAATCTGAGAAGGACCCGTTTATCCCTACGCTCTGTTTTCTTCTCATTAGTCACTCTTCGATCCATGTTAATATATTGCCTTTAATACCATGGGCCCTAATCTTGTGTAGCAGCCTTTTATGTGGCACCTTGTTGAATGCCTTCTGAAAATCTAAATACACTACATCTACTGGTCCCCCCCCCCGCCCCCATCTAACCTGATAGTTACATCCTCAAAGAACTCTAAAAGATTTGTTAAGCATGACTTCTCTGCCTAATCATGTTATGGTCTTCTAAGTACCCCGCTACAACGTCCCTAATTAAGGATTCTAGAATTCTCCCTACCACGGATGTCAGACTGTCTGGTCTATAGTTCCCCATCTTCTCTCTCCCACACTTCTACAATCTTGGAGTTACGTTTGCGATCTTCCAATCAATGGGAATCGTTCCAGAATCCAGAGAACATCAAAAACAAGGCATCCACTATCTCAGCCCCCACCTCTTTTAAAATCCTAGGATGCAGGCCATCAGGTCCAGGGGATTTGTCATTTTTCAATCCCAACAGTTTCCCTAGTATTAATTCTTTACTGATGTTAATTTCCCTAAATTGCTCACTAACATTAGCTTCTTGGCTCCCCTCTATTTTTGGTGAGCACTGATCATTATCATGTATTACAGCTATGACTAGAGGTAAGCAGATAGTAATTTGTTTTTCTGTTCCTCGTGCTCACCACTGAGCTCAGCTTGTTCAGTGCAGAACAAGGGTGGAACTTGAGATCTTCCAGGCTTTCCTAATCTGTATAGCTCATACTTCTACACTCTGAGGCTCAGAACATTTACTCACTGAGCTATTTAGAAAGCTCTTGAGATAATGCAAAGTGACCAGGAAAGATACCAACCCTTTTGTCTTTAACATACTATATGTTTATGTTAATTCACTGACAATAGAAATTATTTTGTCATTTATCTTATAGTGAAAATGGTGTCAAATCTTACCATTTTTCTCTTAATTGTTGTAAGGACCCTTTCATGAGCTAGATTGTTTGAGACTCCTAGTCCATTCACTGTTACACATTCACTTCATATTCACTGTCGCTCCAAGCCTCCAAATTTCCTCATCAGCAATCTGACAGACATCTGCCTTCAGCATGGTGGGAGGACATTTACAGGACAGCTTGTGATAGGGCAGCCATCTCGATGTTCTCGAGGTCCAAATCCAATGCCGCATACCAGGCTTATTCAGCACCACTGCTTAACCCAGGTCCTCATGTGAGGGGCCTTGGCAAATAGATGTGCCCACCATGAAGCCATCTCCACATCCAGGGTGCTTAGCGACAGATGAGTGAAGGCCACAGCCCTCCCTCCCTGCATCCGCTTCTCGTGTTTGCCACAAATGTACCTCACTGCTTGATCCTGGACTTTGAAAATAGGCCGGAGGAACCTGGGATGGATGTTGCATCCTCTGTTGCATTCCCAGGAGCTCAGATCTGTGAAGGAGGATTGTTTGCACACAGGACTTACAGTGTTAGGTCACAGATCTTGACCTACATTGGGACCTTGATGTCCTTGAAGAGAGATGAGCGTGGTCCGTCAGGACAGTATCCAGGCAGAAGTTGGTGTCCATCACAATGGGTACCAATAAGAATCAATAATTGGGATTGGTACTTGTATCTTCCAATCAATACTCTCAATGGCTTTACTTGAAGCTGTGCAGAACCCTGATTCTGCACTTGGGGGCATCCATCACCTTGTCCCAGTGGTTGGGCAGTGTTCAATATGGCGAGTGCAGCTCAGAGGTTCCCTAGGTGAGTCCACCAGCAGCACAATGTTGTCTGCAAACAGAGAACAGCAATCCTGCACAACTGGATCTCTACAGTGGTCTGTTGGGTCAGATGCCAACTTTGCATAATGCTCCCCTAATTACTCAATGATACATTGATGTGTCTTGTCCAACACAGGCACGAGTCCAGAGGGATCCCCTCTGACCATAACTGACGACAGAAGAAAGATTTAGGATTGTTCTTGTTTAGTCGTGCCCTCTTTTGTAGTGATGCAACCCATTGATCCCGCTTCATTTCTCTAATAACCTTCCTGGCTTCGTGCCATGTACAGTGTCCTCGGCATCATCGGTGTCCTTTTTCCCCCTCCCCTCACTCTTCTTCCCCCTCCCTTTGCCTCACTCTTCTTCCACCTCCCCTCGCTTCACTCCCCATGGAGGTCATTGACGATTGGTCAGTTGGCCACGTGCGAGTGAGGATGAGTCTGATGGAGTGAGTCTGATGGGTGGAGGAGAGCGTTTCAGGTGCAGCGCGAGCTCCAGGATGTGAGGCTATTTTGATGTTTAGTCCAGTTATATGAATAGTTTGGTTTATTGAATCATTTTCCCTGTTAAACTGAGTATCCAATTAACAAAATGTCCCTGTATTAAATGAGATCAAATAGGCCAAAGAGTTCTCTTCATCATAACATCTCCACTAATGTTCAACCTGATTTCTACCTATATTTCTCAGAAGTGTAACTAATGTTTCTGTAATGCTACTTCAACAAATCATTCGTTTGACATCATTTATCTGCAGGAGCTGGACAAAGTGTCCAGTATTGGATGGAATTCCAACCATTAGCATTGAGAAAATCATCAACACTGGTAACCTCTCCTCCATCCGTTGGAAGTTCACAATGACTGGTTGACAGAGGTAGAAATATATTTGGGTACCTTGGAGAGACTTTGTAATACCTTTAATATTGAAAAATCTGTCACTTATTTACTATAGTTTATCTATATGATGTCTTGCAGATTAAATACGTTGATCCTATGAGAACAGTTATCTCAAGTTCCAATGACCATTCCACGGCATTGGTCATTGGTAAGATTTATTCAATGAGTTACAGACTCACTGAGTATTTTTGTGTCCCAGGAGCTATGAAGAGAGTGCAATTATATTCACTAGGATGAAACAATAGTTATGATGAATGGCTTAATAAAACTTGGGGCTGTGTTCAGTGGAGCATAGATAATAAGGGGGGATCTCATAGAAGTGATCATTGTGAAAGATATTTTAATAATATTTTAATAATAATTGCATTTGATATTGCTTCTTATCATGTTGAAATGTTTCATAGCACTTCACAGAATTTTTGTAAAGTTAAGTGTCAGCCAATTTGAGCACACAATGTCTCACAGGAGGGTAAAGTGCAAATATTTATTTCTATGAATGGCCATAACAAGAGATTATTGCTCATACTATAAAGGAGAGGAAAGAAGGAATTGATTTTACACAAAGGGCTATTAGGATGTACAACCTGTTACTACAACTAAAGTGTGTCACCCCACATTAAGAAGAATATCAAGGCAATAGAAGGATGCAGAGAAGATGTACTAGGATGATACTAGGGATGAGTGGTTTTCTCTATGAGCACAGACTGGAGTCACTGAGACTTTTTCAGCTGGAACAAAGAAGGTTGAGGGGTGACTAGACAGAGGTCTTTAAAATTATCAGAGATTTTAGTAGTCAATAGAGAGAAATTATTTCCACTGGTTGGTGAGTCAGTGATTCTATGCATCAACTTAAGATAGTTAGTAAATGAGCAAATGTGGAGGCTAGGAGAATTTTTTTCACACACAGAGTAGTGAGGATATTGAATGCCCTGCCAGCATTTGGCCCTGAGGCAGAATCCATATTGATTTTAAAAAGGGAACCAGATAGATATCTAAAAAAGAATACATTTGCAGGTATTCAGGAAAAGGTAGGTAAAAAAGGACTGAAAGGTTTGTTGTTAAAAGAGCCAGCACATATACGATGGAATGAATGGTCTTTTCCTGTGCTGTAATTTCTATGATTCTAAACGGCTTTTACACAACTTAAACATGAAATTAGATTATCAGTTAAAGAATTACGATATTCACAGGTATAAGGAAAGTGTGGGTAAATAGGACTATTTAGAGTTGATAAATCCAGTGTAGAACTAGCAGAAGCACAGCTATGAATGACCTTCTATGCTGACATTTCTATGGATTTATGATTGCCAATCATTTAATTACTTCCTGCTTTTGCCATACATGGGGGGTTGGGGGTGTGCTGTGATTGTTCGGTGAGAGAAGAGGTAGACTAACCATGTTTCAGAGCCTAAAGTCTGATGATGTAAGGCAATGGGTATTGCTGTATTTTCTAAAGTGTTGCCAGAAGGTTCACCTATTTTTGACTGAGATTATTAAAATAATCTGGACAGTATCAGAGATGCTGAGCCTGGTGCCCTCCTGTGGCAGTGCACACAGCCTACTATCATAGTAACACATGAAAGCAAGGTATCATCTTTTCGGTGATGAAATGGTCCGTTTTGACATGATTTATATCATTGCTAAACGCTTTTGCGCAAAAAGTACTTAGAACCGTAGAATAATAGAAATTTACAGCACAAAAGAAGGCTTCATTTTGTGTAGGACCCAGATGCTATTGGCTGCTGCAGAATTGCCAGAGGAGGGCAGCATGCTAAAGCATTTTTAATTTTTTTCTGGAATATTCTGAGAGTTTTAACCAAAACCAGGAAGCACCTTCTGACAGTCTGATAAATGCACCAAGGCACCTACTTCCTCACATCATTGGGCTCTCTGAAGCTCTGACACCCATTCCGTTTCAGTATAGCTTTCTGGATTAAACAGCTATTTAGTCCACAATACTTTAAACTGAGAACTTCTGGACATTACTTCTTCAGCTCAATCCTGTGCACTATAGTATAAATAGTTAACATATAGCATATGTTTCATTGATCAGGCAGGAATTGAATTCTTCTGTGGGGGGGTAACTGTTTCCTTGCTTCACCCTCCCCGATCTCGACCCCAACTCGGGTCCAAAACATTGATTGTTCAGCACCTTGGGATGTCTCCCGACATGAAAGGCGCTATGTAAATGTAATTTTGTTGTTGTTCTGAGACAGTGAGATCTTAATGCTGTGGTGTTTCTTAATGGGATTTCTTAATAAAGAATCAGAATCATCCAGTCTGCTAACATGAAGTGCGTTACATTGACCTGTTGGAACACCACTCTGACATTAATAATAATAATCCTTGCATTTGATATAGCGCTTTTCATGTCGGGAGGACATCCCAAAGTGCTTCACAGAACACCTGTAAAGTGAATTGACTGTATATTTGTCTGGGGTGTAATTTCCATGGAGGTCAATGGGGAATCTAACATGAGACTTTACTATGGAAATCTATTAAAAAATACTGCATGTTGAACCTCAGTGTATAGTTTACCAACTTTTACAGTTTCTGTTATTGCAGTGCATCAGGATTTGCTTATTCTCCCAAAATTCTTCAGCAGGTTTCCTTCATACATGGACCCAATCTTTCTGTGCTCTTCGAAGATGCCCAAAGCAGTATTTAAACACTTTAACATAGTGACTTTTTGCCCAGGAGTTAGGGTATATTAGCTCTTTTGCAAAAGCAGATTGTAGGGTTAGAATCGGGGTCCTAAGCAGGCTCAGTAGGGTTTGAGGAAGCACAGAGATAGTGTGGGGCGAGACTGGAGAGATTTGAAGGTGAAAGATTCAGCTAGGCATACAGATGGAAAAGGAAGCCCACGTCATGCTGTTATCTCATCTTAGCAATATGAGCTCTACAATTGGTCTCAGGGTTTCTGACAGAGGGAAAAATCAACTAGGATTTCTATTCCTGATCACTGTTCAGTGAACCTCGCTGGAAAGTGCACAGTTATGAATGTGACATGAAGAATACAATTGCCAGTGATTTACCCTCCTTGTTAAATAGCCTGCTGATACTTTCTAGCTTCACATGTCACACGATTATACACAAGTGATGTTCACATGAAGAAGGCCCTTCAGCCTATTTGATCTCCTCTTTCTAAATACCCAACATATCCTCTTCCCATTACAGCATCACGTTGTTTCTTAAATTGGTCCAGTGTCCTGGCCTCAATCTCCCTTCCTCAAAATTAAAATTTACCATCAGTGTAAATAAATATTTACTTTCTCTTCACATCACTGGCGTATGTCCCCTTGTCCCACTGTCTTGGGGTATCTGAAACCAGCCTGACTACAGCATTACACGGACAGTATGAGACAGGTCATTTGGATGAGATACGGGTGAGCATACATAACCTTCCCGGGCAAGAGGGATTACAATTTGAGGGAAACTCACAGGAATACATGATTCTGGTTGGTTATAAAATAGCATTGAATAGGTGATGGTCTGGGATATATTTGTGAACAGTGAATCTGTTTACTGTATAGGCAGAGGAACAAGAGTCTTCTAATCCATAGGCAGCTGGATAACTGCAACATTAAGTGTCTCTTTGCTGATGATGTGGAAGGCAAGGAAGTGTTATTTTAGCCACACCTTACACAGTGTTTGTTTTCATAGCAACAGGATACATTATTCATGCTCTAGCAACACACTAAATACTGTGTGCTCTGCACCACATTGTTACCAGCAAAGCCCATCCTTATGAAGATAATGAGACAGAGGAAAAACTTGGCAAAGAGTATGTTTGGCATGAAAGAGTATCTGTCAGCACAGACAAAGTGGGCCATGCTTAGCACAGGGAGAGGTGCACTTCAACCTGCAGGCTATGTACATGTTTAGATCTTCAGACTGCCACCAGTCACTTTAATTTGCCAGCAGTGGGAACGAGTATCTTGAACTTGATCCTCTGGGGGCTGGGGAGCTAACAAAGACAGATGAGGATTGGGGTGATTGGCTCCTGGAGCCTGTTGCTGGAAAATATACGGCCTGCAGACTTCTATACTAGTGCGTTATTCAGCAATGCCCCATCAACACCGATAAGATGATTGCCCACTTAATCTTTTTTTAATCTGGATGAGGGAGAAATATTAGCCAGGACCCTGCGAGAACTCCCTGCTGTATAAACTACAGGTGGGGGGTGCGGGCTTATTTTCTATACAAAGTGTATGAATCCTATAACACCCAATCAGTGTTATCTTTTTGCATTATTTTTTGCAGTTAAAGGCGGAATTATTAAGTCATTGTGATCCGTCTGCTGGAGTGACAAGTTATTTTTGTCTAGATGGTTCAGTCTGCTGAGAGCTGCATCCAGGGCAGAGTACAGTGTGATTCATGTGTTCAGATGCCTTGATTGTCCTCAGATTGGAGCCAAATTCAGAGTTTTGGATTTCTCTTGGAATTTCTCCTGATACACATTTGGTCATATCTGTATCATATATGCATACACACATACATTGTATATCCACACACGTTTTATATATATATATATATGCTGACTCATGATTATGCATTATCCCATCACAGATATCATTTCTCAGCAATGTTCTCACTTTATCTCACATTAATGTATATGTTTTAGGTATGGGATATTGAAGATCAGACATGTCTCACTACCATAAACCCTAAAACTATTCAGCTCAGAGGAGAACTGTCTGCCTGTTATCATTCTGAAGATCTGAGTGCATTGCAACAAATTCCCTGGTTCTACTACAGCTCACTGACAGGTAAGTAAGAAAATATCTCGAATGGAGAGCACGGATAGCAACATCTTTCACAGTGTCACAAAATCAAACACATAAATACATAACTAGATTTAACTGAGATACATTGCACAGCAAATATAATCAAATGTGTAACTATTAAGAGAGGCATTGGCAGAGAAGGAGAGAGACATACACCGAGAATCACTGAATTCAAAGTAACTCATTGTGTGAAGCATTTTAAGATGTTACAAATGAGATCAAATGCAACTAATTATTATTACAGCTCATTACTTAAAGTACTGATTTGCGCCAGTGATTTGTAGCTCAGTGGTTAGAGCACTCGCCTTGCAAGCGAGAGACCTGAGTTCAATTCCAGGCAGGGCGAAACCTTGGGCAAGTTTCCTTACTCCACACGCCTAATAATAATCCCTCAAAAACCAAAAACAATAATAAATTGGTCATTTTCAATCAACGACTTTGTGGGATACTGCTGTGCGCAATTGGCTGCCGCGTTCGCCCACAAATATACAGTCAATTCACTTTACAGTATATTCTGTGAAGCGCTTTGGGACGTCTAGAAGACGTGAAAAGCGCTACATCAAATGCAAGGATTATTATAGTTAGACCAGGACAGCGGGTGGGACTCTTCTCTCGCTGTGGCACTTGTCAGGAGGTGGGTAATGTTAACTGATGACACCATCGCTTACTAGATATTTTCTTTTATATGCAGAAAGGAGCTGCGTGACAGCAAATCAGTGTCTCACAAAGAAGAGGTACTCTGCTGTGATTACAGCAATTCTTTCCAACAAGTCATCAGCTGTTCTGAAGGATCTGTAAGTACAAACTGTTCAAGACAGTTCATTTACTCCCCTGAGAATTTAGCAACGTAACAGACCTATGTTATTCTCCTCTCTTCTGAAGTGGGTTTAACTTCTATATTTCTTCCTATTCGCTATAGTCCACAGAAACCTCTCTGGTAACTTGCCCAAGTGGCCACTATTTATGTATAAGTTTTGGCTCCTCCAAAAGCAAGGAGATGATGGACTTCCCTGGGTCCAAACTCGTGAGCATTCGTCGTGCTACCCCTTACTCCCTCCCCCTCCTCTTTCCCTTCTAGCCTCCATCCACTCCTCCTTCCATAGTTTCAATCTTTTCTTCATTCTTTCTTTCCTCCTTTCCTCCTTCATGAAACTCATAACATGCTGCCTTAACCGCATCCCTACTCATCTCCTGACCTCCCAGCTTCACCTCTTTGCCCATTTTAACGGTTATTGTGAACTGCTCCTTGTACACTGGTACAATTCCCATCTCTCTCAAAACTGTTGTCACCACCCACTTCTCAAAAAATCTCTCCCTTGACCCATTTTTGCTCCAGTTACGTTTCCATCTCTAACCAACCTTTCCTGACTGATTGCCTGTCAGATATCCAGTCCTCCATCAGCTCAATCTCTCTTCAGTTGAAAACCAAAAATACAGAGACTCCCTTCAGCACCTTAACAGTTCAGGTGCTGACATCATCAACTTGCATGGATGCACACTCCATCTCACAGAACCTGTGCAGAATATTGATGTCTTGTTTAACTCCCAACTGTGTTTTTAACTCCACGTCCATGCTCTTAGCCACTTAATTTTACCCCACCTATGAAACATTGTCTACCATTGTCAAATCCTCTCCCCTCAGGCTGTTGAGATTCTCATCCATGCAATTATTATCTCAGGCTTAACTATGCCATCGCTCTGCCCCTCAGACTACCTGCCTCTTGAATACACAAGCTGCAGATTATTGAGAACTCTGCAGCTCGTATCTTTCCTACACTAGCCTCTGTGAGCTTATCACCCCCATCTTCACTTGGCTCCATTGGCTCCCCATCCCACAGTAAATCAAGTTCAAGATCCTCATTCTTATCTTTTAAATACCTCCATAGCCTTGCTCCACCCTACCTTGGCAGCCTCCTACTAACTATCCCATGGAGCATCGGCCTGCTTCACATCCCCCGCCCGACCATCGGCAGATGGACTTTCAGCCTTTCTGCCCCCACTCTCTGGAACTTCATTCTGGAGTCTCCCCGACTCGCTCCCTCCTTCAACTCGTTCAAGGTCCATCTCAAGACTTACCTCTTTAGCTGTACTTTTGTTCATCTTATTACACCCACCTCGGCTCTCGCCCCTCCCTCAGCTTTCCCCCCCCCTCCCCTCAGCTTCCCCCCCCCTCCCCTCAGCTTTCCCCCCCCTCCCCTCAGCTTTCCCCCCCCTCCCCTCAGCTTTCCCCGCCCCTCCCCTCAGCTTTCCCACCTCCCCTCAGCTTTCCCCCCCCTCCCCTCAGCTTTCCCCCCCTCCCCTCAGCTTTCCCCCCTCCCCTCAGCTTTCCCCCCCCTCCCCTCAGCTTTCCCCCCCCTCCCCTCAGCTTTCCCCCCCACTCAGCTCCCCGCCCCCCCCCCCTCAGCTCCCCGCCCCCCCCCTCAGCTTTCCCCCCCTCAGCTTTCCCCCCCTCAGCTTTCCCCCCCCCTCAGCTTTCCCCCCCCTTTCATAACCTGCATGGCCTTTGGTAACACTGAAACAAGGTACAGTACCGCAGACCTAACTGACTTTCTGGTTAGAATTGTTTAACATGAACTTGGTTACAATTAAATCAAACCTAACACTGAAAAATTGCAATGTTCCTATTTATTCACCTTGCAACTGAAACATTTCTATAATATAGTTGTGAATTGCTTACTAACTCTTAACAAAATATTGCCTTCAACCTGTAAATTGTGCTTGTTTGAACCCCAGTTTTAGATTTCATTTCTTGCTAAATTAATAAATAAATTAATTTTCTTTTGATCTTAGTCACTCCTTACCAGAGATTTTCTTTTATCGTTGCTAGCTTGCTTTGAGACGTTTCAACAACAACTTGCATTTATATACTGCCCTTCAAGTGGAGTAGCATCATAAAGCACGCAGCATTTAATAAGGCTATAATCACATAATAAGGCTATCAAGAGCACGGATATTATTATCCTTGCATTTGATAGCCTTGAGTTCTGACAAAGGGTTGTGGACCCAAATTGTTGACTCACTTTCCTTTCTCCATAGATGCTGCCTGACTTTCTGAGTGTTCCCAACGACTTCTGTTTTTGTTGCAAGGATTATTATAGCTGTGTAAAATTTGTCCACTCTGTTTTTTCTCTGCTATTTTAAGACGGGTGACGGGTCATCTGTGTGCAACTGCCAGCTTTGTCCTGTAGGTCAGTGGTTAGAGCACTCGCTTTGCAAGCGAGAGACCTGAGTTCAATTCCAGGCAGGGCGAAACCTTGGGCAAGTTTCCTTACTCCACACGCCTAATAATAATCCCTCCAAAAAAACAAAACAATAATAAATTGGTCATTTTCAATCCATGACTGTTTGTGGGACACTGCTGTGCTCAATTGGCTGCCGCGTTTCACCCACAAATATACAGTCAATTCACTTTACAGTTCTGTGAAGCGCTTTGGGACATCTAGAAGACGTGAAAAACGCTTTATCAAATGCAAGGATTATTATTATTATTTGTTCTGTCACTTCCTGTCCATAGCTGCACTCTGTGCCTGACCATTCAGAAGTGGAGTGGTTCAGGAATAGGAGGGAGTGAAGGAACACTAAAAACATGGTAGTTTAATTTAGTGCTTGTGCAAATGAAAATTTACTTTATTTTCATATGTGTATAATAATCTTTGTATTTGATATAGCACCTTTTACATCGAGAGGACATTGCAAAGAGCTTCACAGATTTACTGTGTACTTTGTAGGCAAACAAAGCAGCTAATTTGCACATAGCAAAGTCCCACAAACAGCCATTAAGTGAGTGACCAATTATATTTGGGAGATTTTTGATCAGAACATCAACTCCCTTCTCTTTTTGAATAGTGCCATGAGATCTTTAATATCTACCTGAACAGGCAGACGAGACTTCAGTCTCATCCAAAAGACAGTACCTCCAACAATGCAGCGCTCCCCCAGCAGTGCATCAGAGTGTCAGTTTAGACTACATGAGTTCAAGTCTAATGTGAGCACTGGACATTGTCGCGAGTTTGCCAGAGAATCAGGCCCTTCTTTGGTTATAAAAATGACAAAAGTAAACAGTTACATGCAAAGAATAAGGGGCAGAATAGCTGCAATTTCTCAATTGCTCACCCAGATACCTAACGCAATAGTAATCTGGCCTGGAATTCCAATTTAATGCATAACCACTTTTTATTTGAGTACATATTAATCCTATTGCTTTTATATAAGCCACATTATTACAGTGATCAGGAAGGGAGGTGAGTTATTTTTCCACCTCAGATTAACTGGGCAAAATAAGACATATCAAGCAGATGTGTAAATAGGAGGTATGTCCTGACTTGTCAGTTTCACTTGTGCGGAACTGTGAGGAAGATTTACTAGGTTTACTTTAAGTACTATAGACACTCCTATGCATGTCTCACTGAGGTTGAGGCAAGTCAACCACTTAACCTGATATTGAGAGCACACAAGGCTGTCTGCAGCTTTGAGACACATATGGAGACTCTCACTATAAACCAGGTTTAATCTGTGGTGGGGGAGAAACTCAGAACAGCAACACAATGACTGCGGAGGGATGCAAGCAGCTGGGCTTGAGGTTGATGCCTACCGTCCCTCTTACACACCCGCGAACTCACAATCTTCCTTGCTTCAACCATTAGTTACCCTTGGGCCAGCCATGTACCCTAAATCTCATGCTCCCTGGCCATGGGCCAGCCCAAGGTTTCCACCCTTCTCAGCCCAGCCCCAGCAAGAGAGAGATGGGGTCATCGGCATCTCCACCCCTGGAGCCTTTCTGCCTGAGGTTCTAGTACAGTCACTACAGTACTATGCCAGGTGGGAGGATGTCTCAAAGTGCTTCACAGAATATATTGTAAAGTGTAGTGACTGTATATTTTGCAGGCTCATAACAGGTGGCAGAGACGAATGTCTGAAGAAATGGGACTATAAACGTGGCTGCTGTGTAAAGACTCTGAGACAAGGTAAGTCAGGGAACGGATTCTGGTTTCTGCATTTGTCCACAAATCGTTTACAGTGTGTAATACAGAAGGAAATCTGTTAACCAATAAATAATAAATAAATAAATAAATAAGCGATCTTGCAGTTCCAGCTGAAGATGCAATGGAAGTTAATCACTGTATCTATGCTGAAACATACAAAAACAGGAAACAGGATTTATTTTCTGTGTCTTTTTAAAGTTTGAAAAGCAGTGTTGGTAAATGTTTTTGTTTCTAAACAGTATGTCCCTTTTTCTCTTCTCTCCCTCCCTCCCACCTCCCCCCCCCACACTTTACAAAGGTTTATAATATCAGTTGGCTCAGACAGAAGGATCAACATATGTGCAACAGTCATCATCTTTCAAATGAAGATTGGTTTGTCTGAATGTTCTTGCTGCAAAACTAGACACAAGTATTTGACTGATTGGATGCTCATTGTAAACAGCTGGATGCATTTTCCTGTTTAGGTGTTTAATAATAATAATAATCCTTGCATTTGATATAGCGTCTTGTCATCTCATTGAGAAATCTCAAAGTGCTGTAAAGTGGATTGACTGTATTTTGTGCGTGAATTTTGTGTTTTAGATGTTTCCTGACCCATTTGATACTCTGTTTGCAGGAAACTTTTGCGGTCCACTGTATCCATTATTCCATTGGGCAGATGATACAGTAAGACATGTTTAAGTCATCTAGCTATCACCATATCACTTTTATAGGGTTAGCAGGCTTTATTTCTTTTTGCTTCCTAGTATTTCTTACAGAAGAATAGGTGGACATTTTCATAATGCACCATCAGAGCATTTTCCACTAAAAAATAATCCTGGAAGCTTTGTTGAATTAATTTGTATTTAGAAGGCCTGTTGTAAAATGACAGAAACACATCAGAGTGATACTCTCAATTACCTTTCCACATGCTCTTATAGTATAACACAGTCACTCCACTTCACAGTAAATCCTGTGAAATGCTTTGGCATGTCCTCTCATTGTGAAAGGTGCAATATTATTGTATTACAAGTGCGGTGGGAGGGGAGGTGGCTGAAGGAATAGTCAAGGAGGAAGATCTTGAAGTGGATCTTGAAGCAGGAGAGGGAAGGGGCGAGTTAAAGGGAAGGAATTCCAGAGAATGGGGCAAGTATGCTAAAAGCTTGTCCAGCAATGGTGGGATGGGTAGGGCAGGGCATGTGAAGCAGGCTGGTACCCGCAGAACGGAGGAAGCAGCCTGGTTGGTAGGGTTTGAAATGATCACAGAGGTAGAGTGAGACAAGACCATGGAGGGATTTAAAGATTAGAACGAGGATCTTTGAACTCAATCCCCTGCCGGATGGGGCACCAGTGGAGTTGGGCAAGGATGGGGTGATAGGCTCTTTGGGACATCCTGCCAGTAGAAAGCTCAGTGCGGAAAAGGACAAGAGCTGCAGAGTTCTGGATAGTCTTCAGCTTGTGAAGGGGAGAAGAGGGTAATCCAGTGAGTAGAGAGTTGGCAATGATGCTGTGGTAAATTGTTTCCTGTAGTTGGTAATGATTAGTTTGAACTGCCCGACGTTTGTCTGTTTTAAATCTGAATAGCTGTAATCAACCAATGTGCATCAATACAACAGTACATTTCCCACTTATAATTAGACTAGGTTAGGCTGTTTAAACTGTAATAAAAAAAATGTAACATCAATCCACATTGATGAAATCAAATGCATATTCTGTGATAACTGAATCACTATCCCTGCAATATCCTGGTTCTGATAACTTGTTGAAACAATGTTGGTTGAGGTGGTTGTTAAAGTTTCTATGAAACTATTCAAAAACTGAAGGGAATTTCTCCTGATCTCTTGGCCAAATCCTCCAGATAAGTTAGTCATTCACTTCATGGCTGCTTGTGAAGTATTGCAAAATGGCTGCTGCATTTGCTGCAATAATAATAATTACATTTGTATAGGGCTTTCATAAACATTTAACCATATACTTCCCTGCAGAGTATGAATTTGATGTGATTTAGGAAAAAAATTCATTACAACAAACTGCTATTGATGTGCTCTAAGGATATTAGAGTTTGAAAGCAATGCATGTAATGTATGATCTGCTAAAGTTAATGTCAATGCGTTATATTGCATAATCTATCGAAGTAGGCAGCAGAAGAAGCAACACAACATGAAAATTGTCCTGTATTCTGGTGGTTTTTAGAAAATGCCTGACTCATAATCAAAGAGATAGAGGGTATCCTCTGCAGTCGTGATCGAAGTCCAGAAGGGTATGTTGCCTACCCGGTGCCAGGGTAAGGGATATTTCCAAGCGGTTGGAAAGGAATGTGGAAAAGGAGGGGAAAGGAACAGTTGTCATGATCCATGTCCGAATCAACGCCATTGGAAAGAATAGGAAGGGGGTCCTGCTAAGGGATTATCAGGAGCTAGGAACTAAATTAAAAAACAGGACCTCGAGTATGGTAATCTCTGAATTACTACTTGAGCACATTGACATAAATATAAACAGATCAGAAAAATGAATGTGTGGCTGAAAGAGTGGTGTGGGAAGGAGTTCCATTTCATGGGACACTGGCACCAGTACTGGGACAGGAAGGAGGTGGGAGACACTTTGGGACGTCCTCCTGACGTGAAAGGAACTATGCAAATTGTAATTTGCTATTGTTGGAGATCAAATAATTGAGAGGGGACCTGATAGAGGTGTTTAAGATTATGATTTATGATATGGTAAAGTGTCCATTTGCTGGTGAGTCAAATTCAAGGAGGCATCAATATCAGATAGCCACAAACAGAGAGTTTAGGAGAAACTTCATTTTGCAGAGGGGGTGAGAATGTGTAACTCATTACTCTGTGGTTGAAGCAAAGCAAATTACACTGTGGTTGAACCAAAGAAAATTAACATATTTAAGAGGAAATGTAAGGCTTAAATGAGGAAGAAGGGAATAGAGGGGTATAGTAGAAGCTATTAGGAGGGATGCTTGCTTGTAAGAAGTATAAACATTGACAAGTTGGACCACATAGCCTGTTTCCATTAGTGGGAAGGGGAGAGAGAGGGGGAGTGGGGGTGGGGGGGGGGGGGGGGGAGGGGGAGAGAGAAAGAGGGGGGTGGGGAGGTGGAATGTGAGAGAGAAGAGAGTTTGAGAGGGTGTGAGAAGGGGAGTGAGTGAGTGAGAGTTATTGAGAGAGAGAGAGTGTGGGTGAGAGGAGAGATTGCCTATGAGAGAGGGGGGAAGAGAGTGTCTTCCCCCTCCCTGTCCCCCTCTATCTTCCTCCTCTCCTCCCCTCCCTCCCTCCCTCCCTTCCCCCTTCCTCCCTCTCTCCCCCTCCTCTCTTCTCCCCCCCCTCCCCCCCTCTCTCTCCCCCACTCTCTCTGCCCCCCCTCAATAGCCCCCTCACGTCCCCTCTCTCCTCCCCCCCTCCTCTCCCCCCCAAGCACTTAGAATATTGTGTGCAGTTTTGGTCTCCTTATCTAAGAAAGGATATGCTTGCCTTAGAGGGGATGTAATGTAGGTTGACTAGGTTGGTTCCTGGGATGAGGGAGTTGACATACAGGGAGAGGTTGAGCAGACTAGGCCTATATTCTCTAGAATATAGAAGAATTAGAGGTGATCTTATAGAAACCTATAAGATTCTTAAGGGTCTTGACAGGGTAGATATTGGTTTCCCCTGGTTGGAGAATCTAAAACTAGGGGTCATAGTCTCAGGATTAATGGTCAGCCTTTTAGAACTGAGTTGAGGAAACATTTAAATGAGTGAATTTATGGAATTCTCTACCCCAGAAGGCTGTGGATGCTCAGTCATCGAACATATTCAAGACTGAGATCGATAGATTTTTAAAAACTAAAGGGATTAAGGGATATGGGGAAAGGGCGGGTAAATTGAATTAGGTTAGAAGATCATACATGATCTTATTTAATGGCGGGGCAGGCTCAAGGGGCCGAATGGCTTACTCCTGCTCCTATTTCTTATGTTCTTATTAGTTTGAGTTTTGCAAGTTCTTCAAGAATAATAGTGATAATCCTTACATATGATGCAGTATGCTTTACATCAGAAGGATATCTCAAAGTGCTTCACAAGATTTATTGTAAAGTGTAGTGACTGTATCTTGTACCATGCTTATGGCCATAAGTGCAAGTTGTTGTGAGGTAGCCTATTTGCACATAGCAATGTTGCTTAAACAGTCAATTTTATTTGGGGGATTGTTGGCCAAGACACCGGGAGAAACCGGTCTCGGAATGCTTAACGGAAGTGGAGCTTGATGCCGAGCTGGGGTTAGGGAGGAGGTGACTATAAGCACGTTCGAAGAGGAATGTCTTCAGGCGTGAACTGAGAAAGGGGAAGGAGAGGGCAGGATGGAGGGATTGAGGAAGAGTTCCAAAGTTTTGGGGTGCAGTGGCTGAAAGTACACCTGCCAATGGTGAAGTGGTTGGGACAAGCAGAAGGCCAGAACCAGCGGAGCGGAGGTGGCGGGTAGTGAAGTAAGTAGATCAGAAAGGTAGGGAGGTGCTAGGGCAGAAAGGGATTTGTGGACAAGAGTGAGGATCTTGAAGTTGAATAGTGCCATAGATTCTTTAACCTGAAGAGGCAGACATGGCTTAACATCTCATTCAAAGGTCGGCACCTCCAAAAAGCCAGCACACCCCCAGCATTGCATTGGAGTGCCAGCCAAGATTAAATGAGTTCAAAATCCTAACGTGGGGGTTCACCTTCGGACTTGGAAGCTAGAGTGCTACTGATTGAGCCAGGCTGACACCAGGAAGACTAAGTCAAAGGTATTAACCATGGTCACAGGCCCATTTCTGTATTGTCATTGAAGAGAATTGATGGAGAATTTTGACCCACATTTTGTACTTTATTGGGTGGTTCTACCTACCATCAGTGGCATTTTATCATGTCTGTAATTCAGAAAATAACATTCTTCCAGTTTGATGGTAATTGCTGTAAGCACCAATCACAGTAACCAACCTCACACAGCCCAACATTGCCTCAACCAGTGCACTGTTTTTTAAACATGACGTACACATTCCAGACCACGGCGCGGACCCTGTAAATGGTTTCAATTTTGTTTTCTTTTCAATTTCAAATAATTACAGAAAAACAGCCACAATGATGAGGTTTTGTCGGTCGCCCAACCTGCTGGCCAGCTCCAGTTACGATGGTGAAATTATTGTGTGGAACTTCGTTTCAGGTCTGATCTTTTGCCATCTTCACTCCACCACCAGTCCAGTGCTTCAGGCAGCGTCAGGTAAGTATGGGCTGTTCATCCTTACTTTCTAATAATAATAATAACTCAGTAGTTGGGTAATAAAACTGGGTCTTTTGACAATTGAAATTCTTATTTCTTATTAAGACCACTGCCTTAAAATTTAGGATTGTGCAGAATTTTGGAAAATTCTTAAACTCAGTCTTTGGAAGTTGTTTTTCTGCAGTACAAGAAAAACTGTCCAAAATTAAGACTGAATTTACTAATTTTCCTACATTTTATCAGTTAAATTTTAGGAGGGGAGATTTTAACAACTTGAGAAATTTTCTCTGAATTAATGAATGGCTATGATTATGGTTCAGGCTGTCTATCAACCCACATCTTAAAGTGATTGCTAATTTGGATTTGACCCAGCAGGTTTAAAATCTTGTTAATTTTGTAATTCCAGTAAAGGAGGTTTAATTTTCTCTCCTGATTATTGGGTCAACCAGTCTCTATGTGGTGGATCTCTGAGTGTTGGAATGCCTTGAAAGAACACCACAAATAATAATCCTTGCATTTGATATCACGCCTTATCATGTCATCAGGACTTCTCAAAGCACTTTACAGGATGTAAAATGGTATGATTGTGTTTTTTGGGTGGGTGAATGTGGCAGCCAATTTGCGCACAGCAAATGTCCCACGAACAGCCAGGGAGTGAATATATGATCTCAGGAATCAACGGTATGATAAATATAGGAGGGAGGGGATCAGAGAGAGAGAGTGGAGGGGGTAATTGGAGGGAAGAAGGGAAAAAGAGAGAGAGGAGGAAGTGTGGGAGAAAGAGAGAACGGAGGAAGTCATAGAGGGATGGAGAGAGTCAGAGGGAGAGACTCAAAGAGAAAGAGAGCAGGGAGAGAGAGGAGTCGGAGAGAGAGGATGTGTTAGCATAAGGGTACAGAATTAACATACTAACAAGGGTCAAGAGGGGTGAGAGGTCATGGAACATATGGAGTCAGTACAAAGAAAGAGGGTTGAAGGAAACATGATTGGATATGTTAATAACGGGTTGTTATTGACTGATAAGAGATTGGAGGAAGGTATAGAGGGAGTGGGATGAGAATATAAAGACAGGGAGAACAAAGAAGGAAAAGATCGGAGGAGCACGAGGGAAGACTTGATGGAAGATCAAAAAGCTTGAACACCCAGACAAGACAGATTGGAACCTCGGCTGCTGAACATCCCGACCCGCGGTAGTATTGCTTTGTTGTAATCCCTCCATGGTGTAACTTTATGGAACTAGTAATGGTTGGCTTAACAGATTTTGCCTAAATGGAATGCTGGGTGACCTTTCTTGATATCCAACAAATGGTAGGAGGGAGGTAAGGAGGGAGTCAGCGAGGTGAGAGAGAGAGAGCCAGAGAGGGAGATAGCTTTTGAAGTTGCTACAAAATTGCTTGCCTCATCTGTTCTCTGGTGTGTAACTGTACTCTGGCAGGTGAAGACCTGACCATCAGCAAAGTGCTTTTCATCAGATCTTGAGCTGCAAGTAGGAAAGCGTCAGGATCGCTGGTTGCCAGCGGACCGAGAGGTCAGTATATGCAAAACCACTGTGACTTTTCAAATGTAAAAAAATACTGTATCTAAAGCAGGCAGGTGAAAATTAATTTTGATTCTGCGCATTCAATACGTTAGTGCCAACAATAATTTATATTTGTATAGCAGCTTCCAGGTAAAAAAATAAATGTTTCAAAGCACTGTTCGCTTCATTTCTCATATACAAATGATGAGAAATGAAGTGAATAAATAATAAAAATAAATCCTTATATTTGGTAGAGTGTCTTTCAAATCAGGAGGATGTCCCGTGGGCGAATGCAGCAGCCAATTTGTGCACAGTGATGTCCCACAAACAGTCATGATGTAAAGGACCAATTTTATTTGGGGGATTGTTAGCCTGGACACTGGAAAACGCTCACTTCTCTTTTCAAATCGTGCCATGGAATCTTTAATGAACAGCCTCGATTTAACATCTCTTCTGAATGTTGTTATATAGGCAAACATGGCAGCTAATCTGCACTTGCAATGTCCAATAAACATCGGACCAATAAATACAAAATAAATAAATATAGGTCAAATAAATAAAAGGCGATCTTAGATCTTGTTTTGTGTAATGAAATAGGGCTAATCAGCAATCTAGAAGTTAAGGCTCCTCTAGGACAGAGTGACCATAACATGATGGAATTTAGCATTAAATTAGAGAGCGATGTAGTTAAGTCCGAAGCAAGGGTCTTAAATTTAAATAGAGCCAACTTTGCAGGTATGAGAGAGGATTTAGCTAAAATAGACTGGGAAATTAGAATAAAGGATATGACAGTAGACCAGCAATGGCAAACTTTCAAAGATATAGTACATAATTCCCAGCGATTATATATTCCCTTGAGGAATAAAATACCACAGGAAAAGTGGTTCAACCATGGCTAACTAGAGCAGTTAGGGAAAGTATAAAATTAAAAGAAGAGACCTATAATACTATCAAAAAGAGCAGTAAACCCGAGGATTGGGAGGGCTTCAGAGACAAACTAAGAAACTGATTATGAGGGAGAAAATGGATTATGAGGGCAAACTAGCTAGGAACATAAAGACAGACTGCAAGAGTTTTTACAAATATCTATCAAAAGTGAATGTGGGTCCAATACAGGCAGAGACAGGAGGAATTATAATGGGGGATAAAGATATGGCAGAGTCATTAAACAAATACTTTGCTTCTGTCTTCACGTTAGAAGACACTGAAAACTTACTAAAAAGAGAGGGGAACCAAAAACCTAATGTTAGTGAGCAACTTAGGGAAATTAACATCAGTAAAGAATTAATACTAGGGAAACTGTTGGGATTGAAAAATGACAAATCCCCTGGACCTGATGGCCTGCATCCTAGGATTTTAAAAGAGGTGGGGACTGAGATAGTAGATGCCTTGTTTTTGATGTTCTCTGGATTCTGGAACGATTCCCATTGATTGGAAGATCGCAAACGTAACTCCAAGATTGTAGAAGTGTGGGAGAGAGAAGATGGGGAACTATAGACCAGACAGTCTGACATCCGTGGTAGGGAGAATTCTAGAATCCTTAATTAGGGACGTTGTAGCGGGGTACTTAGAAGACCATAACATGATTAGGCAGAGAAGTCATGCTTAACAAATCTTTTAGAGTTCTTTGAGGATGTAACTATCAGGTTAGATGGGGGCGGGGGGGGGGGGGGGGGACCAGTAGATGTAGTGTATTTAGATTTTCAGAAGGCATTGAACATGGTGCCACATAAAAGGCTGCTACACAAGATTAGGGCCCATGGTATTAAAGGCAATATATTAACATGGATCGAAGAGTGACTAATGAGAAGAAAACAGAGCGTAGGGATAAACGGGTCCTTCTCAGATTGGCAAGATGTGACTAGTGGAGTGCCTCAAGGATCAGTGCTTGGGCCTCAACTATTTACAATCTATATCAATAATCTAGACGAGGCCATAGAACTTAAAATATCTAAATTCGCAGATGATACTAAGCTAGGTGGGAGAGTAAGCTCTGAGGATGACACAAAAAGATTGCAAAGGGATAGATAGCTAGGTGTGTGGGCAAGAAGGTGGCAGATGGAATATAATGTGGGGAAGTGTGAAGTTATTCACCTAGGTAGTAAAAACAGAAAAGCAGATTATTTTCTAGAGGGGGAGAGATTAGATAGTGTTAGTGTTCAGAGGGATTTGGGTGTCCTTGTATACCAGTCACAAAAAGTTACTATGCAGGTACAGCAAGCAACTAGGAAGGCTAATGGCATGTTGGCGTTTATTGCAAAAGGGTTAGAATACAAGAGTAGGGAAGTCTTGGTGCAACTGTATAGGGCCTTGGTGAGACTGCACCTAGAATATTGTGTGGGGGTCACAGCCTTAAGATTAAGGGGCAGCCTTTCCGAATAGAGTTGAGGAAACACTTCTTCACTCATAGGGTAGGGAATTTATGGAATTCCCTCCCCCAGAAGGCTGTAAATGCTCAGTCCTTGAACATATTCAAGACTGAGATTGATAGATTTCTAAAGGATAGAGGATTAAGGGTTATGGGGATAAGGCAGGCAGATGGAGTTAGGTTAGAAGATCAGCCATGATCTTATTGAATGGCGGGGCAGTCTCGAGGTGCTGAATGGCCTACTCCTGCTCCTAATTCCTGTGTTCCTATGTAAACAACGTGTGGAGCTGCCAATTTATAGAATCATAGAATTATACAGCACAGAAGGAAGCCATTGGCCCATTGTGTCTGTGTCAGCTCTTTGAAAAGAGCTATCCAAATCAATCCCACTCCCCCGCTCTCTCCCCGTAGCCCTGTAAACTTGTGCAATCCCCAAATTAATATCAATTTGGTGATAAGTTTGGAATAGGAGGGGAATATAAACCAGGAAAAAGACTCCATATCTGTGAAATAGCGACAGCTAAATGTAAAATTAATAACAAAGAGATGAATGAACTTTGTATTTTGAAGTATTGCATTTACTCCTGTGTTGTTATGCTGGCAAATGTGGCAGCCAATCTGTGCCATCAGTATCCCACAAGTAAGAACCGGAATGAATGTTGAGGAAGACGAAAAAAAGAAAACAAAAGGAAGAAAGTGAAAAGAAACTGAGTGAAAATAGGAGGGAAAAACTGAAACACAGAAGTGGGGCGGTCAGGACCTAGGCAGCAGCCAATAAGCAAACAGCGATTGCCGTCCTGATGGACGAGCCGTCCAGCACATGTGCACTGTTTCTGAATTTAGAAGAGGCGCCATTTTCATTTGGACATCGTACATTGCAAGCAAGGTCCGTCTCATATATTCGTTCTCTGATTTTACTGTTATATTTCTACTTTAAGGTCACATCCATTTTTGGAATGTTTTTAGTGGTGGAAAACTATGGTCCCACTTTCAATGTGTAAGTTTTGAGTATTTTATATGGTTTTATATATTGATCATTTTGTTATCTTCTTTTTCTTGTTCTCTTGCTCTTCCTGGTGCTCCTATAAAGCCTCCATCTGGGGAAGCAGGTAGAAACAGTTTAAGAGAATTGCAGAGTCTATACAAATGTAATTTGTTGTTGTTGTCTGATACTGAGTGCTAGCCACATGGTCCCACTTTGTTCAGTGATTCACAACGTTTTGGTGAAGGACCATGAGATGTGGAAGGCACTGTACAATTACAAGAGGTTTTTACTCAGGCTATTTCTTTGCACTGAGCATAGTTGGGAGCAGCCCTCAATCCATCATTCACTTGAAAATAGCTAGATAATTGACCAGGAATATTAAAGGGTATGAGCAGCAAGTCGGAGAGTGGGATTAGACATGGTGGATGATGTGGACACGAACACAACAGAAGTTATGGTCTGTTTCTGGGTTGCAACATTCTATGATTCTGTTTGCCTGTAGGAAACAATCAATCAGCCTAAGACAGACATGTATGTTACCACTGTAACAAGAATGCTTTTACATTGATATAGTACCTTGGGCATCAAGAGAAGGTCTCAAAGCACTTCGCAGAAAGCATTTGATGCAGATTGGGAAGAATCAAGACTTAGGTGTGCGTTTGGGGTAACTGCTAGAGTTTAAGCAGCTAAAACCACATAGCTTGCAATTGAAAACACCATCTGGCAAGCTTTCCTGCTGCTTGTCCGGCTAGGACCACCCCTACCCATTACGGTTTTGTCTTACAGGTCTAACAGGAGCTGAATGGGATAAATATCTGCCTGCCCTCCAAGCCCTCATGATCAGCCAAGCTTGCTGGTTTGTCATCTGCAATTTCCTGGAGTGATGCCTCGGAGAAGGATAAAATGGTCAATAGTGTCAAAGGCAGCAGAAAGAATCCTGATTGTAGATGGGGAGAATTTCTTTAGTGACTTTGACCATGGGTCGGGTGGAAACCTAATTGGAGGGCTCAAGGAGGGAGTGCTGGGAGGTGACAACTTGGACAACAGCACCTTGGAGAGGAAAGGCAGATTGGAAGATGGGTCAGCAGCCAAAGATCCTTTCTCTCTAACCCCTTCCCTAGTCCCTCAATTCTCCAATTATGCTTGTAAACCTTTAAGCAATTTGAGATGTCCTCCTAACGTGAAAGGTGGTGGCTAAATGTAAATTGTAATATAAACCTCACTGTATAGCACTGTATAGCACACGTGTATATTGCACAATAGACTACTGTAAGCTAGGAAGATTGTGGCTCTATAGTAGGTTAATTTTATTGAGTAATTAGCTCCTTTGGGACTGAGTGAAAGTGGTAAATTTGTGCAAGTCTTTCATAAGGGTGTCTGTGCCAACCATCTGATTCAGTGTTGATGACATTTCACAAGCTGCAGAGTTTTGTCAAAGCCCATACTGCTTGAAAATATTATTTTCCTCAACAAAAATGTGTAACACTACAGATAGCAAATAAACTGTGTGTGCTGGAAATCTGAAACAAAACTAAAAAATACTCAAAATTTACCCAAAGGAAGTCAACATCTGATTGAGAAA
Source organism: Callorhinchus milii (assembly GCF_018977255.1). Classification (NCBI taxonomy): domain Eukaryota; kingdom Metazoa; phylum Chordata; class Chondrichthyes; order Chimaeriformes; family Callorhinchidae; genus Callorhinchus; species Callorhinchus milii. The sequence goes on along the minus strand of NW_024704742.1, from coordinate 12,758,694 downwards.
CATTTTACTGTTTTGAGTTTGATCCATAAACAAACTTTCCTTTTCAGATGCTGATCTGTGTTGTGCTGTGGCATTTCTAGATTTTCTGTTTTGATTTCTGTAATGGTGCTTGATGTTCATGCAGTAGGCTTTACATACCTCGGCGATGGATTTCAGATATTTGGACTTGTTATCCTAACAAACCAATGTGTACATTGGAGTGCTAAGGAGTCCTGTAGCGTAATAGTTAGTGCGCTGGCCTCGCAAACAAGAGGATCCAGGTTCAATTTCCAGGCAGGGCGAAACCTTAGGCAAGTTTCCTTACTTCACACACCTCTGTTTACTTGGTTGTTAGTCGATTGGGGATTGCTTTCCAGGAGTAATAATCCCTTCAAAATAATAATTGTCTACTATTGTGTATTTTGTGGACTAAATGCAGCAGTCAATTGCCCAATGTCCCACAAACAGTGTTGAACAATTGAGTGACCAAATTATTATTTTTTTTGGAGGGATTATTACCCCAGGAAAGCAACAACAACAACATTACATTTATTGAGCGCCTTTCACGTCGGGAGGACGTCCCAAGGCGCTGTACAGTTGGGTCAGGACTCAAGCAGGGGGGAAATGGTCAGGGTGAGGGGAGGGAAGAGAGGGAGCGAGGAGGGGGTAGAGAGTCGAGAGGGGAGCTGAAGGCATTAAGAACAGGGTTCCTACTTACTGCTAGGTAAACAAAGGCGTGTGGAGTAAGGAAACTTGCCCAAGGTTTTGCCCCGCCCAAGAATTGATAAGTAAAAGAGTAAAGGAATTAGTATTTCAATCCTGGAAATGTAATTAATTTTAACAACTGTTAACAAAATACAACTGTTTTATTTTATCAGTCTGGATCTAAAGCTACATTGAATAATATGGATGTTGGAGAGGATGGCTTGCTCCTTTGTGTTGCTGACCATCTTGGCTATGTTTACATTTGGCACGTTCTTCACTATGCGCTTCATGAACCTGAAACATGTCCTCCCAAAAGTAAGAATTGGACTTTTAAATCAAACATGCTGAGTTTGGTACAAATTGGAAAAAAATGAAAATGCGCTTTAAGTAACCTTTCCAATAATTTCATTTTCTTGCAAAGTGCTGGCATGCTGGAGAGCTCATGGATGCAATGTCACAAGGTAAGATGGAAATGGCTTGGCTTAAGGTGCTTTGGATATTTTTCCCACTGAAAATTGTATATTTAAGAACATAAGAATTAGGAGCAGGAGTAGGCCATTCGGCCCTTCATGCCTGCTCCGCCATTCAATAAGATCATGGCTGATCTTCTCACCTAACTCTGATTATCTGCCCTATCCCCATATTCCCTAATCCCTCCATTTTTCAAGAATCTATCAGTCTCAGCCTTGAAAATGTTCAAGGACTGAGCATCTACAGCCTTCTGGGGTAGTGAATTCCATAAGTTCACTACCCTCTGAGTGAAGAAATGTTTCCTCAACTCTGTTCTAAGAGGCTGTGACTGTGACCCCTGGTTATAGATTCTCCCACCAGGGGAACAGTCCCTCAGTGTCTACTTTATCCAGCCCTTTAAGAATCTTATAAGTTTCAATAAGATCTCCCCTAATTCTTCTGTACTCTAGAGAATACAGCCCTAGTTTATTCAGCCTATCCTCATAGGCCAGTCCCCTCATCCCAGGAACTAACCGAGTGAATCTACGCTACACCCCCTCCAGGGCAAGTCCTTTTTTAAATAATACACAATACTCTAGGTGTGGTCTCACCAAAGCTGCAGCAAGACTTCCCTACTCTTATATTTTAAACCTTTCGAAATGAACGCTTACATGCCGTTCGCCTTCTTAGTTGCTTGCTGCACCTGCAAACTAATTTTTTGGGACTGGTGTACAAGGACACCCAAATCCCTTTCAATACTAACACTATCTAACTTCTCCCCTTCCAGAAAATAATCTGTTCTTTTATTCTTGCTACCAAGGTGAATAATTTCACACTTGCTAACATTGAATTCCATCTGCCACCTACTTGCCCACTCCCCTAGCCTATCTATATCTTGTTGCAATCTTTTTGCATCATCCTGAGAGCTCACTCTGCTACCTAGTTTAGTATCATCCGCGAATTTAGACACATTACATTCAATGTCCTCGTCCAGATCATTGATGTAAATGGTAAATAGCTGAGGCCCAAGCACTGATCCTTGTGGCACTCCACTAGTTACATCCTGCCAATTCGAGAATGATCCGTTTATCACTACTCTCTGCTTTCTACCCGATAGCCACTCTTCTATCCATGTTAATATTTTCCCATTAATCCCGTGGGCCTTGATCTTGAGTAACAGCCTTTTGTGTGGCACCTTGTCAAATGCCTTCCTAAAATCCAAATATACCACATCTACTGGTTCCCCCTTATCCAACCTGCTGGATACATCCTCAAAAAATTCTAAAAGGTTAGTCAAGCATGACTTCCCTTTTGTAAAGCCATGTTGACTCTGCCTAATCTTTTTATGGTCTTCCAGGTATCCCATAACTACGTCTTTTATTAAGGACTCAAGAATTTTCCCTACAACTGACGTCAAACTAACTGGTCTATAGTTTTCCCTATTTTCTCTCCCACCCTTCTTAAATAGTGGAGTTACGTTTGCAATCTTCCAATCAATGGGAACTTTTCCAGTATCCACAGACTTTTGGAAGATTATAGACATGCCATCCACTATCTCAGTAGCCACCTCCTTTAAAACTCTCGGATGCAGGCCATCCGGTCCAGGGGATTTATCGGTTTTAAGACCCGACAATTTACCTAGAACCATCTCTTTACTAATGTTAATCTCCCTAAGTTGCTCGCTAACATTGTCTTCTTGGTCCTCTATTTTTGGTATGTTTCCAGTGTCTTCTACGGTGAAGACTGTAGAAAAATACTTGTTTAATGACTCTGCCATGTCTTTGTCCCCTATTATAATTCCTCCGGTCTCTGCCTGTAATGGACCCACATTCACCCTCGCTAGCCTTTTCCTCTTTATATATTTGTAAAAACTCTTGGAGTCTGTTTTTATGTTCTTTGCTAGTTTGCCCTCGTAATCTATTTTCTCCCTCTTGATCAATTTTTTGGTCCTCCTCTGTTGTTCCCTAAAGTTCTCCCAATCCTCGGGTTTACTACTCATCTTCGCTGTTTTATAGGCTTTTTCTTTTGATTTGATACTTTCCCTAACTGCTCTAGTTAGCCATGGCTGCACCACCTTTCCCATGGCATTCTTATTCCTCAAAGGAATATGTGCTCGTTGGGAATTTTGCACTATCTCCTTGAATGTCTGCCATTGCTGGTCTACCGTCAAATCTTTAAGTTTAGTCTCCCAGTTTATTCTGGCTAAATCCTCTCTCATACCAGCAAAGTTGGCTCGATTTAAATTGAAGACTTTTGCTTCAGACTTAACTACTTCCCTCTCTAACTTAACGCTAAATTCCATCATATTATGATCGCTTTGCCCTAGAGGAGCCTTAAGTTCCAGTTTGCTGATCAGCCCTGTTTCATTACACAAAACAAGGTCTAATATGGCTTGTTCCCTGGTCGGCTCCTCAGCATATTGATCTAGAAAATTATCTCTAATACATTCTATAAACTCCTCTTCTATGTTACCTTTCCCAATTTGGTTGTCCCAGTCTATGTGCAGGTTAAAATCACCCACAATTAGTGTCTTTCCTTTGCTACATGCTCCACTAATCTCTTGATTTATACCTTGAGCGATACTTTGACCACTGTTTGGGGGTCTATAAACTACTCCCACTATAGTTTTCTGCCCCTTGAAGTTACGTATCTCTACCCATACTGACTCTACATCTTGCTTTTCAGATTTAAAATCTTTCCTCTCTACTGTTTTTATCCCATCCTTTATTAGCAGGGCCACTCCCCCTCCTCATTTACCACATCGCCTATCTTTCCTATATACCACGTAGCCGGGAATATTCAGTTCCGATCCCTGATCACCCTGTAACCATGTCTCGGTGATGGCTACTAGATAATAATAATAATAATAATCCTTGCATTTGATATAGCGCTTTTCACGTCGAGAGGACGTCCCAAAGCGCTTCACAGAACACACTGTAAAGTGAATTGACTGTATATTTGTGGGCGAACGCGGCAGCCAATTGCGCACAGCAATGTCCCACAAACAGTCGTAGATTGAAAATGACCAATTTATTTATTGTTTTTGGTTTTGGAGGGATTATTATTAGGGGTGTGGAGTAAGGAAACTTGCCCAAGGTTTCGCCCTGCCTGGAATTGAACTCAGGTCTCTCGCTTGCAAAGCGAGTGCTCTAACCACTGAGCTACAGGACTCCACAAATCATACCGGTTTGTCTCTATTTGTGCAACTAATACATCTATCTTGTTACGAATGCTTCGTGCATTCAGATATAGCGCCCTTAATTCTGACTTCTGGCTATTAACCCTATTCACCAGCACTCTATCACCGTACTTCCTTTCCCTGCTTGACACTTTGCTCTTCTTCCTTGTTAATCTGCTCTCTTGCTTTTGTTGATCTCAAGTTTAACTGTGGTGGACTATACTTTACTATGTTTTACCTCCCCCCCCCCCCCCCTTAGTAGTTTAAAGCCCTTTCTACCTCCCTATTTATTCGTGTAGCCAGGACATTTGTCCCAGCCCTATTTAGGTGGAGCCCATTCCTTTGGAAAAGCTCCCATCTTCCCCAATACTCGTGCCAATTTTGTGCATTCTCTGAAAGAAAATTATTTTAACTTCAGTCTTCATAAATATCTTGCTATATTCTGCTTCAATGTTAACGTATTTGACAACTTTGGCAATGATTTTCAGCACTGGAAAGCTAACAACTTTTTGATTGATTGCTCCAGAGAATGATTCTGTGACGCGCTTTGAAACATTTAGAAGTCGTGAACCTCACTGTATCAAATACAAGGATTATTATGTAGTGACTTCCTAACATTCAACAAGAGTGCTCTAACCACTACGCTGCAGGACTCCACAATCCTGTGAATCAATCCTGATATGAAAGCTACTATATCAAACTTTTTAAAATATTATTACTCAAGTAAAAAGCTCCAGAATGGTCATCAATTCCCACAATTCAACCTCAGTTTACTTCAATCCTCGTCTCCTGAACAGATAGCATCCCCAGACCAAACAGCACAGACATTTTGTGATCCATGAAGCAACATCGACCTCAGTAATTATTCCTATTGCCTCCAACTCCCACTAGCCAGAAGTTCAATGCATAACTTCTAAGATGTGATTATTGAGAAGAATGTTGAGAAGGGGCTTGCCTTAGTATACTCAAACTAGTTGATGTCTTAAATATCACAGTTGTTAAATTGACTGGATATTATTAACTGGTACATCAGAACATTGAAATATTGCTGCAGTTATGTGATGCAGAGGGTGAATGAATATCTTAAACTCTTTCAATTTTTTGTTTTTTTCACGGGCGGCAGTATTAAGCTGGTGGAAGAACAGTTCTTGCTAACGTGCTCCTCAGACTGTACTGTGAAGCTGTGGAGTGTTGAAGGAGAGTACGTAGGTAGGTAGAGTATCAGTTACACCAGCAGAATTGGATCAGCCCCTTTGTTGATGAGGAATAGTCCTGCTTTCACTCTGTGGCACAAATTGTTCCAGGTAACGTGGCATTGAACTGACCCAATTTAGATTAAAATATCCAATCAACTTGATATTATATTTCATTAATTGTACACTTAAGGCTCAACTATTCTATTCCACCAGGGTAACCATTTCAGAATACAGTAGAAAATCATCCTCAGAGCGCCAGTCGCATTAAGGATTCGGTATAATACAAATTTACATTCATATAGCATCTTTCACTTTGGGAGGCGCCCCAAAGTGCTTGCGCAGTAGCACAATACACAGTACCTCAGTTTCCCAGCACTAATGTGTCACCTTAATAGGCACAAAATTCAGCAAAAGCAAGTTCTGCAGGGAATGGAATGCATTTGCATTTTTCACAATGCAGGATTATATACCTCTGCTTAGATTTACATTCCTTGGTTAAATTGTACTGCATGTTTTTAATTGAATTGTAAGTAACATCTGGTATCCTTGGGTTTCCTACCTGTGCACATGCTAGTTACAGGTTTAAGGTCAAGTGTTGCCATACTGGTCGAGTGTTGCCATACTCCCAGCCTTCGGGACATCTTCCCGCTGTGGAAGGCGCTGGTCAAATGTAATTTGTTGTTAACTTAGTTCTTGATCTGTCTGCAAAGCTGGATACTTGGCCACTATGTCTCACTATGACGTGAAGAGAATCCCAAATATTGTGTAATGGTGGTGAGGAGTTTAAAGTTAACAAGAACTGTAGATGGTCCAGTCCTTCTACATGAAATATGCAGCACGAATTGGAGAAAAACAAGAGTAAGGGAAAATACATTATTCCACTAAAATATTGTTTCAGGTTTTGTTGGTCAAAAGGAACTCTGGAATATTCACAACAGGAACTCATGGCAGCAGCTTCTCCATCCAGAAGACCTCTCTAAAGAAGAGTGGTCAGAAAAACAGCTGCCAATTGATAGCAAGTCAAACCAGTTTAAAATGTGAAAATGGAACAAACGTAAGTGTAAAACTACTGATCAGTCAAGCAAGATCACTAGAGCTCTGGATTATTAATAAAATAATCCTTGCATTTGCCAGTGTTGTTGGGACATCTCAGAGCACTTCACAGGATATAGTGTAAAGTGGTGTGACTATGTATTTTGTGGACATACATGGCAACCATTTTGCATATAGCAATATCTCACAAACAGCGGTGGAGTGATTGGTCAGGGTTTTATTTGAGTAAGATTGTTGGCCAGGACACTGGGAGAAACTCACTTCTCTTCGAATGGTGCCAAGGGATCTTTAACATCCACCTGGACAGGCTGACTGAACCTCACTATGTCTCATCCAATGTAAGGGAGTGCCAACAATGCAGGACACTCCCAGGACTGGAGTGGATATGGATTCCAAATCCTGATATGGGGCTTGAGACCACCACCTCTGTCTGTACCAACTGAGTCAGACTGACCCCTATTGCAGTTGTGTTGGCTAAGTGAGCTTCAATGCTTCCATGACTTTGCCCCGCCCTATCTTTGATCTTTTGCCCACTCCCACTGCTCCATAATCCTCTGCCCCTCATAAGACAGCTTTCAACCGCTTTGTCCCCGCCCACTGGATCTCTTCCAAAATTCCCTCCATCTCGCTCTTTCCCCCTTTCCTTTTAAAACACTTCAAAACTCTTAATGCACTTCAGCCACCTTCTTCCTGCCTCCCCTCCACCTCCCGCCAATCTTTATAAAACACTATCTTTAATAAAAGATGCTGCACAAGTGCATCTTGTTCAACTGGAGAACAACAAAAACAGATTGGCTTGAGGGAAAGCTTGGTACTACTCAAGTGTATTTCCTGGTTCATTAATCTTGGGAGTAACATTGATAGCAGCTGTGCAAATCAATTCAAATGTGAACTGTCCCTTGGAGGAATGATAGAATTCAAAGGTTGTCTAGATGTCACAATTATGAATACCCGAGGTAAAACATATAGAGAATGCTGCATCTGTTCCCCAATTGAAGGAAACTTGACAATTCATGAGTAAAATGAATTACACATCAAAGTAGTGACTTTCATATCAAAAATAGACTACTGCACGGGACTCTATAGAATACAATAGATGAAGAAGGTTCTCAAACAGGAACTATTTAAGATCATGCTTCCACAATACTCATCCTACCATCCAACAAGATCTCAAGTATCCTTTGCAGGTAACCTGTTTGAGTTGTTTATTATCCTCTGGAAATACTTCTTGCTTGCTCTACTTATTTTCCACCACCTTTAGAGATTTATTCTAGGATTCTCACAAATCCATAGGAGCTGGAGGTAAGAGGAGAAACATTTTTAATCAATTTGGGGATGATCACAGTCCTGGAGAAACTTAAGACTTTTGCATTGGAAAATTACTCAAAGCATTTCAGAGAGAAAGTGGGAGTGAGCAGGATGGGAGACAGAAAAGGTAATCAGAAATAATCTGGAATTATTATAAACTATTGGTGTTCAATATGGAAGCAAAGGATTTTGATCCAATGAATATGACGTTAGTAATGCACAGGAAAAAGTTCTATTTTATACAGTCATCCATACAACATAAACCCAATGACATTGCACATCAATAAAATTATAATCAAAAGACTTTTGTGAAAGTCAATTGTAGCAGATACAGGATATAAGCATTTCACAATAATACTAGGACTTTGGAGAGTAGGATGTTCTCTGCAGTCACAAACTGAACTATATTTGAATAGGCCTTCAAATGTTTGGTTTAACTGATTGGTGGTTGTAATAGTCAGGCAAACAGGTATGTAACTGAATCAAGTTAGTTTAGTTTTCCATCCTTGATTCTCGGTTAAAAATAAAGCAGAAGAAGCACTGTTCCTATTCACAACGAAGTGTCACAGAATTACAAGAGTTAAAACAGCTGGACTCAACTGTGAAAAACAGGTACTTTTAAAATTCATTTTCTCATGTAATCTACTGAACATTATGGCCACCTTCCTATTAAGTATAAAGTGTTGTGTGGCAGTCTGGCTCAGTTGGTAGAACTCTCACTTCCGAGTCAGAAGGTTGGGGTTCAAGACCCATTTTGGCACTTGGGCCCCATATAACCTAGGCAGGGGGTGTGCTGCATTGTTGGAGGTGCCATCCTCCACATGAGACGTTAAACCAAGGTCTTATCTGCCAACACGATGATCAAATGCAACTTTTTTTAGTAGAATTAGCAAAGTCCATCCGAAAACTGCAGTAATAAACAGAATTCACTTTTAAGTTCACCATCACCTCCCAGCTCCGATCCTTCCTCTCACAAGACTCACTACGAGCTCCCTACCTGTTTTCCAGCCCCCCTCCCACCAGACACCAGAATTGCCTGAGAAGTGACATCTTCTCCATCTGCAATCAGGGGTCTTTGCCTCATTTTCCTCAATCTCTGCTGCCTTTGATAGTCATGCCTTTGACTCCATTCTCCACATTAGTCTCAGCCAATCAAATGCAAGGATTATTGTAATAGCTTCTCCTGTCCCCGCGGTTTCATGGAGTATTCCTTGGAGGTCTATCCTCAGGTGTCTCTTTTTCATCATCTATTTGTTCCCACCTAGTGTGATATCAGAAGGCATTGGGTAAATTTCCACAACTTTGCCTCCACCCTCATTTCCAGGTTCAATGTTGTTCTGGCTCATTGTCTATCCGACAAAATCTAACTTTCTTCAGCTAAAAATGTTGAAAGCAAAGTTCTACTGGGCTCCTATCAGCACCTTTTCACCTTAGGGGCGACAACACTGAGCTTGTACAGATGCTCACTCCACCCAAAGGAGCTAGTGCCGAATCTTAGTACCTTTTGGATCCCCCCCACACCAAACGGTCCTTCAAATCCCATATCTGGGTTCCCTCACATCTGCAACCTCACCATCTCCACCAGGGATCCAGAGACCCCTTCATCATGTCCTGGCTCAATGGCAATACCCTGCTCGTGGGACTCTCCAGCTTCATACCTTCCAGATCTTTGCAGCATATGTCCTCTCCCACATCAGGCTGTGTAACAGTCACCCTATCCTCACTCACCTCCCCAGTGGATTAAATTCTAAGACCCTCATTTTCAAATCACTCCACAACCTTGCCCCATCCTCTTCAGCACATACCCCCCACCACCACTGAAGCTCCAAGCCAGCTGTGTGAAGCATTTTAAGATGTCCTCCAGATGCAAAAAATATTACAATATAAATTGTTGTTTGCAGATTGATTCAACAAAGCTGAAATGCATTGAAAAATAGAAGATGTACGGACGACTGACAGCTTATCAATCATTGCCATATCATGAGTTGGCTCACATCTCCATGGACATTCATGTACCCAGTCCAGCAGGAGAGCTCAATGATCCATTTGATATCACTGTTTAAAAATCCTTATAAAGCCAACTATGAAAATCTGAACTCCAGCATCAAGTTGAGAAGATGTGGATATGATTACTACATTCCCAAGTACAGTTGTGCTCCGTCAGTCTTTTGGCCCCAAAGTAAATTGGTTTAATTCCACATCAAGGTTTTTTCTTTTTGATATTTAAAATTGTAAATAACCTCTTAGAACATCCAACAATAAAGTTACATTTCCTGATTAGGCTTTCTAACCAAATGCTCCAATTACTAATTTATCCCTGAAGACAACATAACCCCCATATTTGATTTCCCACTTCCCCTCCTTTTGTTTCCCCAGACAGCCATCCTCCCACAGGTAAGCAAAATCCAAATTAACTCATAACATTAGGTTAATGTGTAAGCCTTCAATTTCATAAATCAGGTTGTATAATTTGTCAAGTCCATTACAGTGCAGTTTACTTATTCTGTTCAAAAATCTCATGAAAAAACATGTTATAACATCTTGCTTCAACGAGACACCAATCTACTGTTTACACACTGGCTCTTGGTTTTGATGAGATTATATTTTTCTCTGGGATCCCTGGGCTTCTAGACAGTTATTAACGTTGTTGCTTGGGGGCAGTGTAGGGGATGATCTCTCTTGATCTTCCCTCAGTCTTTTCTAACCACTAGAGTAAAAACAAGAAACCTCATGCCATTACTCTCAGTATGCTGCTGTTCCAATCAGTTGAATCAGTCAGCTCCCATATCAGCCTGTCCACTCCCTCTACTCAGAGGGCACCGGCCTGCTCCAGGTCCCCCACCCCATTATTGGTGGTTGGGCATTCAGCATCTCTCCCCCACAATCTGGAATTCCCTCCCGCAATCCCTCCACCTCACCCCCTTGCCTTCTTCCTGTCTAAAGATCTTCCTCTTCGACTGCGCCTTTGACCACCTTCCCACCCCCCCCCCCGTCCTCCACCCTCCTGACCCCAACTCTCAGTTTGGGTCCAAAACCCGATTGTCACCCACAGTACACAAAATACTACTAATAGAACCAGATTCTCACCCGCACAAAACTCTGTGCCCCATTACACCGGTTCTTGCCAAGCTCTACGGGCTCCCAATTACTGAACGGATCGATTTCAAGATCCTCTCACTTTGTTTTCAAATACTTTCATGCCCTTGCAGCTCCCTACCTATCTAATCTGCTTACCGTACATCCCACTCCCCCACCCGCTGCCTCCGGCCTCCTGTTTGTCACTCGTCCCCATCACCATCGATGGCTATGCCTTCAGCCACTACGCACCAAAACTGGAACTCTTCCTCAATCCCTTCACCTTGCCACCTCCCTCTCACTTTCAAATTCTGCCTAAAGACCTTGCTTTTTGATCGTGCTTAAGGTCACCTCCCCCCTTCCTCTGGCTCAGACTCCATCACTGTCAAGCACTCCAGGACGCTGCCCCGCATGAAGGGCGCTATATAAATGCAAGTTTCTGTTGGTGATTGGCCTGGGTCTACTTTGAGTGCACTGTACAAGTGTAATGTTGTTGTGTACATTAAATTCTCTCATATAAGTGCACATTTAAACACACTTGGGTGAAGAGCAGAAAAATTTCCCAGGATTAGGTTCTGCCTCCTTTGGTCCAACATTTCTCCCATATGCATATTGGGGAGGCACAGCTAATTTCCAATATTTCACTTGAATTGATAGTAGGGGAGTAGACAATACATCCTTGTCTCACCAACCCATGGGAACACCTTTTTGACAATTTAATTCCAAAGCAGAATTTCCAGTCACCATCTGCAGCTTCCAGATACTAATTGAGTTTTTAATTCCCCCATTGTCTAGCCTTGAAAACTGACACGCTTATTATTTCCAGGTCTGTCCTAAGTAGCTGCTCCAATTTTGCTCTATGCATTGCATACTTCGATATGCCCCTTTCCCTCTCCCCCTTCACCCACCCCATTACAAATTAAATGTTCAATATTAAGTTATGACTTTACATACCTTCATTTAACTTCATTTACAAGTGGTGAGAAAATACAGTAAGATGACATTTTCTCACCCCGTTATACATTAAAACTTTTAGCCAACTGGAATTGGGAATTAAGTGTGGTTTTATTGTACTGCACCCTCATTGCAGTGTTAGCAAAATGTTTCTGGGTTCAGTGGGAATGAGTGACACATGCAAGAGGTAGATTCAACAAAATTCTTCAGATGTAGTTTGGCTCAGAACAATCCTCATCCTTGCTGTTTCCTTCCGAATTAATATTAAAATCCTTGAACCTTTACTTTCCACCTCTCTGCTCACATTTTTGTGGTGATGCCCCCAATCCTTGTATTCGTTATATATTAGGCCAAGAAATTAGTCTTCCATAGCCATCAATGCCACTTCGACTAGTTGAGGGGATGCAACTGGTCTCACCAAAGAGGGAAATCCAGCACACTTGGAATCGCGTCCGATGCTGACCTGATTTCTTTCCTATATTCCCAAAAATATTACTATGAGGTTATATTAGAAACCTAGCCCTCCAACTGTGCTTGATCTATAATCATATCATGAATAACGATAATAATTGATCAGTTAATCTATAACTAGAGGTCACAGTCTTAAGATTAAGGGTTTTTGAACAGAGTTGAGGAAACACTTCTTCACTCAGAGGCTAGTGAATTTATGGAATTCTCTACCCCAGTAGGCTGTAGATGCTCAGTCCTTGAACATATTCAAGACTGAGATTGATAGATTTCTAAAGGATAGAGGGATTAAGGGATATGGGGATAAGGCGGGCGGATGGAGTTAGTTTAGAAGATCAGCCATGATCTTATTGAATGAGGGTGTAGGCTTGAGGTGCTGAATGATCTACTCCTGCTCCTAATTCCTATGTTTCACCTAGTAGAACATAGGAGAATTTTGGATTTTGAACTTTTAATCTTAACCAAGATTATCCTAAGAGTTTCCACAGTATAAATATCAAGTGGATTACACTGGATTTGTGTATCAGGTCATACACTGATCAGTGGATAGGCAAGTTACACTTAATCAAATGCTTAAGCTGTTAATGTACAGTGTAGTTGGTGTACAATAACATCTGTCCTCTGGTCTTGCACTTGCTTGAATGTTATTCAGTGCACAGGATAGAACCTTAAATAATAATCCTTGTATTTGATATAGCACCTTAGCATGTCTTCAAGACACCTCAAAGCGCTTCACAGTGAATTTTGTGGGAGAAACACAGCAGCCAATTGCGCACAACAGTGTCCCACAAACAGACATGGATTGAGTGACCAAATTTTTGTTTATTTTGAAGGAATTATTACTCCCGGAAAAGTGATTTGCCAATCGACTAACAACTGGGTTCCTATTTACTGCTAGTTAAGTAGAGGCTTGTGAAGTAAGGAAACTTGCCCAATGTTTCACCCTGCCAAGAATTGAACCCAGGTCCTCTCGCTTGCGAATGCTCTAACCGCTAAGCTACAGGACTCCGAAATAGTAAAATCAGCATGAAGATAATACACCAAAAAACTCAAATGAAATGGAGTACCATCCTCTCATTCTCAACTATTAATATAGAAGTCTAACAGATGGAAATACATGAAGTTAACCCTTTGAGACTGCAACATTCGAACACCAATATCTAAGCCCAAAGTTGCTACCTTTGTGTTGACCCTTCGCAAAACAAGGAACACACACATTTTAGTAGATCTAAAAAAAATACTCTGTAGGCATTTAATTTTACATACCTGCAGAGTTGAATTGTGGAATCTGAAGAAATCTCTTGGGAGTGCTGTGGTTTTCTGCCTTGGACACTGTCCATCAAAACATCACCTAATTATGCAGCCAGCCACATAGACAGTATTAGCAAAACTAATCATAATGGTTACCACAGAATGACCCTTAAAAGGATTTACATTCATGACTAAATATTTGAAGAGCAAATAAATTCCTGCATAAGTGCTACAAAGTTTCACAAATTTTAAAGTACAGCCAATTTGCTGATAGTATCCATACCACGTCACTGTTGCCAGTCTGCTGCTGCGACATTAGCACTCACTGGTAAATGTCAAGCTAAAGGTAAATGTGTGAGCATCAAACCATGTCCCGAGCACATGCAGCACATTTTTGCATTGTCTGCTAATAGCTGAGGCAAATTTTTTAATATAATCTGAATGAGTAAATTTCTTCATCCTTTTCCAATTAGAATAGAAGCTCAGGGTTTACACTACGCAAGATTTGAACTATTCTCTTTAATGTGCAATGTTGTGTCTTTTACTCAGGTTGCTAAGCACAGCTCAGTATGACTCAGCTACAGATAGCATCCTTTGATGCAGATCAATACTTTTCACTGTTCTGAGGTACTGGTTATCCAAACAGAAATTCACTGACATGCAACATACTAGGGAGGGATTTCATTCACCCTCCATATGAAAAGGATTCTTGACTGTACATTTCATTTACTCATTGTTGTGATACATTTGGTAGTGTAAGATCCAAAACAATCAAGGTCAGATTTAGCCACTATCCAATACTTTTGCAGCCTATTGAACAGCAATGTTTCAACAACCCCAGTCCAAGTTTTTAAACTGAATGCAACGTATATGACTCAGTATTTGAAGCTAGTTCAAAGTGGAAATATTTGAAGGATGCAAATGTCAAGCTGTAAAACAGAAATCTGCAAGTTAAGGCTTGAAGAGCTTACACTAGATTACACAGGACCATTTATCACTTTATAATAAGATGGCTAATGCAGTTCAGTGTATAGAGGGATGAGAGGGATGCAAGAGTGGTATGACTTTCTTGCACAAGTTTTTTTTAAAAAACAGGTTTGTCAGGGAAGAAAGCAAAAGTCCTTCAAAAAGCTAAAAATTCTCAGTACTGAAATGCCTCCTTTATTTTCAGAAATCCGGCGTTTGTAAATTGGGTATGAAAAGTACTCTCCATGAAAAGATTGTAGAATATAGACCTGCAGCTAACAGACACCATTACCACATTTAAACTATTTAGCCAATCTGAGAGGCTACTTATTTTCACTATTTTAATACTAATGACATTGAACCACTGAGCTAGTTACATTTGAGAATAACTGAATTTGTGCCATGAAAAGCTAGACATACAACAAAAATTGTAGTGCCTGAGATGACAGACACAAAGGACTCTTTTGGAAAGGAGGCAGCAATATTCAGTCTACTTCCATTTCTGTGGTCTGGGTCTCTGTTGGATTTTGCTGCTTGGTTTGCTTGGGGTTGTCACCAGCTGCGCCAGTTGGTTCAGACTTTGGTTCAGTCCCATTCTGCCCATTAACTGGTCCATTGGTCTTTCCTTCCTCCTTTTCTGGAGGTGACTCAACTTTAGGCTTTGGTTTGTTAACAATAGGGTCACAAAAGGTTTCCATTTCCTGGAGGAATTTAAACAAGTTAGAAATGACAAATCACCAAAAACAGTTTTTGTAAAAGAATAAGTAGTACTTCCTTAATCAACATCTTGACAGTCCTATATTCCAAAGATTTAAAACTGGCACGATCTCAAAATTTCTTCAAAATAAATCTTGAGATTTACAAATTATTGATACCAATTAAAATTAGCAACTATACGCTAAACTGTTTTTCAATACATTTGAAAGCTACGAAAAGCTGTTTTTCTTCTACTTACCTTAATCTTGCTCCTTATCTCAGCCACCTTCACAACTGGATCTTCAGCTAGCGACTGCTTATTTTGTGCAATCATTCGACAGTTCATCCAATCCATAGAACTGGTGATATTTTTCTCCATACTGTCCATTGCAGTTGGTTCAATATGATCATATTTCTCATCCTAAGATTATAAAAACAATCAGAAAGATAAGCGGAGCACACTTGATGAATAAGCTAACAACTCACCGTCTTGGTGCACACATGAAGCAAGCCACGGGCTAAGTCCCAGAAAGCATCCAGCATACATAATGGAACCTAGCTCAAGTGGCTAGAAAAGTAATCCAGCCAGGATCAGCATCTACACCAACCTAACAAATTTGCTGTTCACTAGGCAAAAAAAATCAATGTTCAGCTTAGGAGCGCTCACACTGCAACTGTCAGTTGAGAGTTGAAACCCCACTGCTGGATTTGAAGCTCATAATTTAAGATGATATTGTAGTATTGGAAATCTCACTCTCCCAATGAGAAAAACTACTGTCCCATCTGCCTGCTCTGGCTAATCAAGTGGATGTTAAGATCCCATAAGTAAAGCAGGATCTTTTTAGTTCTGTATATTCCTATGTTGTCCCAGGGACCTGGCCAAATTTTAAAAAAAGGGGCCATTCACTTCATTGATGTTTGTGGGAAGATCTGCTGCAAAGATTGAAATGTAGTAGCTGTTGTGTAGGCAAAAGTAATTAATTGCATGAAGTACAAGCCACAATGGAGTAGCAATTGAGCAGTGTAATATTTTTGCATGGATATAATCAAACTTTAAAGTGTAATAAAGTATTTATCCAGATAAGGAATTTGGCAATTTTTTGTAAAAAAAATTAGCCACAGGACAATGCATACCTTATTTTTATACGATTCAGCAACCTTCATAAACAGTTGGATCTTTTTGCCCAACTCGTCAAATGCCTTTGGCCTCTCCTCATGCTCCTTAAATCTGTTCTGAACTGGTTGCCCAAGTCTCTGTAAAAGAATGCACATTTTTTTAAAGAGATTTGTTTTTAAAATTTTATGTACCAATGGGAGGGGAGGGGAGAGGAAGGCCAATTTCTTAGACTAAAATATTATGTAAAATGCAAGATACTGCAGATGCTGGAAATCTGAAACAAAAACACAAGTTGCTGGGAACACTCAGCAGGTCAAGCAGCATCAATGGAGAAAGGAAAGTGAGTCAATGTTACGGGTCCACGATCCTTCGTCAGAACGGTCAGTTCTGATGAAGGATCGTGGACCTGAAACATTGACTCACTTTCCTTTCTCCATAGATACTGCCTGACCTGCTGACTGTTCCCAGCAACTTCTGTTTTTGTTTACAATATTATGCAGTTGGCTTCCATTATTTCCAATATACTGGTACATTACTGCAGCCCAGCCTAGTGTACACTGTAGCTGGGAATTGGGTGTGGGGAAATCCAATGATGAATCTGTAACATAGCTAGGGTACAATATAGTGCAGCTGTTTGCACCCACTTGCCTGGTTGCTACCAATGTCAACCAAGACCTGCTATGCTTGCATGTGAGTCAGTGGCAACTCTCCCTTGGGATTATTCTGTGATTACAGGAAACAGAAAACAACATTGTGCTTATAACTTATTACATCATATCTGAACCTGCTGTATACTGATGCAGATAGGGTTAGACTGAATCAAATAAATATTTCAATGAAGATGTCCAAAAGCAGAACAACAACAACAAGATTCCATTTATAGAGCGCCTTTCACGTCTGGAGGACGTCCCAAGGCGCTGTACAGTTGGGTCAGGACCTGAGCATTGGGGGAGGAAATGGTCAGGGTGAGGGGAGGGAAGGAAGGGAGCGAGGAGGGGGTAGAGAGTTGAGAGGGGAGCTGAAGGCTCGGTCAAAGAGAAAGGTCTTGAGACCAGCCTTGAAAGAGGAAAGGGAGGAGGCGGCGAAGGCACTGGGGGATAGAGTTCCACAGCCTAGGGGCTGAGAGGCTGAAGGCCCGGCCACTGATGGTAGGGTGGCTGGGGCGGGGACCGGAGCCAGAGAAACGGAGTGTACGGGCAGGTAAGGAGGGGGATAGTAGGTCGGAGAGGTAGGAGGGAGCAAGGCCGTGAATGGCCTTGTAGGTGAGGATGAGGATCTTGAAATCGATCCTCTGGGGGATGGGGAGCCAGTGGAGGCGAGCGAGGGTGGGAGTGATGTGGTCCCGAAGCCTGGTGCGGGTCAGTACACGAGCTGCAGAGTTCTGAATGACCTGCAGCTTGTGGAGGGAGGTGCCGGGAAGGCCGGCGAGGAGAGAGTTCCCATAGTCCAGCCTTGAGGTGATAAAGGCGTGGACCAGAGTTTCAGCAGCGTGAGGGGTGAGGTAGTGCCGTAGTCTGGCGACATTCCGGAGGTGATGGAAGGCGGTGCCGGTTGTGGCGCAGATATGAGGGAGAAAGGACAGCTCAGGGTCGAACAGAACCCCGAGGTTCCTGATTGGCTTTGAGAGGTGGAGAGTGCAGCCTTGGATGCTGATGCTGTCAGCGCCTGAGGTGCGGAGGCGCTGACGTGAGCCAATCAGGAGGGCCTCGGGTTTTCGCACGTTGAGCTGAAGAAAGTTGTCTCTCGTCCAGGACTCGATGTCGGACAGATAGACTGTCAGGACATCGGTGGTCGTGGAGTTGAGGGTAGAGGAGGAAAGGTAGAGTTGGGTGTCATCCGCATACATGTGGAAGTTAACCCCATGTCTGCGGATGATGTCACCAAGGGGGAGCATATAGAGGGTGAAGAGGAGGGGACCGAGGACAGAGCCTGTGAGAATGCAGTAGAATCTTGTTATAATATGGGTACACTCATCGTGTTGATAACACGTGGACTCCATTTACTGTGCAAGGCTGCAGCCAGTCGATCTAGTGCTTTATCATTAGATCACTGACTTGGACAGCGGCCATTTGGGCTTCTGGCTACTAACTCAGATCATGAAATTTGTGACATCACTTCCTGCATGAAGTGTAAATGAAGCACTGTAGGATGGCAACCACTTGACCTTGAAGTCAGCATATCTAAGCATGTGGGAAGCCTACTCAGTTACAAACTTGGTTTGGGATTTTATGGACCCTTTCTGTCTACCAACACTAGATGTTGCAACGCAGAAGACAGTGGGAGAGATCTTCCCTAATGATGGATATTGCAGCAGCTTCTTCCACATCAGTTTCTTTTGGTCTCAAAGCAAAAACTGGTTATTAGTAGGCAAGTTTTTGTGCTGCATATTTAGTTGCCAATTGAATAATTTGGGAGATAGAGAGGTGGGTTCCTTCCTCCCCTGCTGCTGTTTCACGCTCTGAGCACCAACAGAGAAACAATGGCAACAGTCAGAGCAGACGACATGTCAGCCATCAGTTGTAACTGGCACACGACAACAACAACTTGGATTTATATAGCGCCCTCTATGCTGGACAGTGTCACACAAATCCAATGAACCAAATGAAAAAAGGAAATAAAGCAGAAGTTAAATTAGAATTTGGAATAGCACCTTTCGCACCAGAAGAAAATCTTAAAGTTCTTCACAGAATATACTGTATAGTATTTGTAGGCAAAACGCATACTGAAATATCCAGGTTATTGATTTATAACCAATCACCCATTTCAAACTTTATAACCAGTCATGAGTTCACTGGATTAATACTCAACCAGGCTAATAGCTGTACCTTTAGCTCCTCCAGTTTATCAAGATACACTTGTTTGGGCTGGTCCTCTCCATCTTCATAAAGCCAATTTTCAGTGTCCTCCAGCAGTAATGAAAATTTACTTTTGTCCTAAAAAACAAGAATTACTGTACTTTAACTTGTTTCTTTTCTCGCTTCCCCCCCTTGTGTACAAGGGATCAGAAAAGCAGTTCTCTGCTGTGTTCATTAGGCTATGGTACCTGAACAGTTAAAACAAATACTTCTGTGAAAATTCTTTTGGGTCATGGGAAATATGTTTAAGTGGAATCTTCACAGGTTCACAACGTACTGCAAATAGTGTGAATATCTCATGGCTGAAAGAAGCCAGTCTATCATCCCAAGAATAGTTATTCACAGGTGGGAGATAGTTAATGAATACAATGCAAAATTGACAAGATTGCATTTATACAACATAGAGAAATTGTCCAATACACAATCCATGAAGCAACAAAGTACTAAATTGATACAAACTCCTATGTGCATTTGCTTTAAAATAAAGTCAACCATACCAGTAGCTTTACCCAATGACAAACCCATTTCAACAGCAGAAATACTTCTTGAACTATCTCAGTTCCCAAGGTGCTGGACAGATAAAGAGTTTCGGACCCGAGCTGGGGGTCGGGGAGGGTGGAGGGCAGGGGGGAAGCAGGGTGATTGAAAGCACGGTCGAAGGGGAGGGTCTTGAGATGGGTCTTGAAGGAGGCAAGGGAGGGGTTGAGGCGGAGGGACTGCAGGATGAATTTCCAGGCGGTGGGGGCAGAGTGGCAGAAGGCCCACCTGCCAATGGTGGGGCGAGCGAGGTGGGGGACGTGAAGCAGGCTGTAGCCCGCTGAGTGGTGGGAGCGGGCAGGATGGGAGGGGGTTAAAAGATTGCAGAGATAGGCGGGAGAAAAACCATGGAGGGCTTTGAAGGTGAGGACCAGGATCTTGAACTGTATCCTCTGTGTGATGGGAAGCCAGTGGAGTCGGTCGAGGATATGGGATGATAGGGTTGCGGAGCCTGGTGTGGGAGAGGACACGGGCTGCAGCATTCTGGAAGATCTGCAGCCTGTGGAGGAGAAGTTGGGAAGGCCAACAAGGAAGGAGTTTGCATAGTCAAGCCTCGATGTAATGAAAGCACGTATGACGGTTTCAGCAATTATTATTATCAATAGTAATTAATAATTATTATTAGTTTCTATTAGGAAAGGCAGGATTGCCTAATAACCAGGGCAGCCATCAATGAACTGAACAACTACCTAATTTAATCTGGGGCATGGTCAGATAGTCATGTATGTGACACAGTAAAGACGAGATGTTCACAGCAAGTAAAATACTGACATCAGAGCAGATTCCCAAACATTGTCAAAACCCTTAGGTTTACTAGATTTGCTAAAGGCAATAAGCAGCATCATAATAGTGGGTGCCTAAAAATTAAGAATTTTTTGCTCAATTTTTAATTGTACTAAAAATAGAATCTCTCACTCCCTTCATTAGTTTCCACTTTCTTATTGCAGCCCACTTTCAACGATTACTGGTCATATTTCTGACAACTAATACAAATTATATCCATTGGATACTGAACAAACTAGTGGAATTCAATCTTGTTTTCTTACATCAATATTATTGCAGCAGATCGGTGCCGTTTTTAGCTGAATTCACAATGGCTATTAGATGGCAAAGCAAACTTTGGTCTGAAAACAATAAGTCAAACCACAATGCACTTAATACCATTACCCAATTCATTACACCGCAATTTGAAAATCTCATAGTGACAGATGAAGTGTATATCCATTTTCAACATGGACCACAACTCGTTTGTTGCCATTCCTGAGACTTTCACTTTCTCTTTGTACCAAATATATCTCTGTACTCTATTATATTTTGTGTCTAGAACATTCTGTATCAGCTTCATTTGTTTTGGCAATCAATACAATTTTAAATTGTTTCAAGTTGAGAAGTAGTGCAAAACATCTAGTGTACCATTTACACAAATTCTGCATGTGCTGGTGTATCATGGGCTGGCGAATCGAGAGTAACTACTCTTTTGGGGGAAAAAACTACTCAAAACAAAGGACACATTATGACTCAAACCCATAACAAAGTCAACTAACTGAGCTGCTTATGGTTCTCAGCTTGTCAGATGAACATGGAATATTTGACTTACCTCTTCACTGATGAATTTCTCATAAATTCCACACAATTTGTCTCTGATTTCATACACATATTCTTCAACTGCATTTTTAGCATCATTTCTCTCCTTTTCTAGCTTGTCTTGCATAATCATCTTCCCCTGAGGAATAACACACTGGTTAGAATTCACATTTACTGGTGCCATTTCAAGATGGAACATGTTGATAAAATATTCTATTTACAAAATGTATTCATTAAACTTCTTGTGGCTCTGAGATCATCTCCATTGAAAAGGTTAGTACTCAGAGGCTCATCTCTATATTGCTGGCAGAAAAGGCAAGCAAGTGACCTTCTCCACAATATATTTGAACAATCATATAGAGCTGCTAATTACAGTGCAGCCTAGTTTGTTTACAACATGAGTGAGGTGTGTATGCCATTCACTGTATTGGTCAGCTCCTGAATCAAAAATCTGATTTCCTTGTCATGAAGTTACCACAAAGTGACAACAGCAGAAACCTAACAACCTGGCACTCAGCCATTCTTCCCACTTCCTGAAAAGATACACTGAATGTGTACACAAACATTTAAATAAGGCTTTCCCCTAATGGCTAGCTCAGTGGTTAAATCCACTGCAGAATCAGACAGTTATAGTAAAGATATGTACAGATGCACAAAAAAAAGCACCATAGAGTCACAGAATTCCAGAAGTGCTTTATACTTTGGATTCCAGGGCATAGCGAGCAGGAGCAAAAGCCTCCTGGTGTTCTATTCGAGGCACACAGCATGGTTCATTGGCATCAACAACCCATTGATGCTGACTGGCAGCAGTATTTCAACGGGACTAGTTGCATAATTGATGTATGGATGTAAATGGAATGTGATTTTACATGGTACTGACTTAAAGACAGGACATTCTAGATTTGATAAGTCTTATACAGATATGGTTAGTCTGAGCTATGAATTGGTTTGAATAGGACACTTGACTCCAACACACTGTGCAGAGGGAGGAGGGGGGCAATCACCATCCATTTACCCGTCGATAAATATTTGTATATCCACAGCAGTTAAGAATGGGTGCAGGCTTGGCTATGATACACCTACTGCTGAATAGGCTCCTGAGGCTCACTGAGATATGAGCAACCACTTGACAAAGTAGCACACAGATCTTGTATCCCAGTACAAATTATTGCTTCAAGAATGGAGGGATAAGAGTAGAAAAATACACTAAATTGTGGAACAATTAGGCAGAACAAATAACAAATTTATATTTATTCAGCGCTTTCATATTAGGAAGGCATGCCAAGATGCTGGAAGTCCAGGGTTTACACTTGAGCTGGGGGTGGGAGATGAAGGTGTGTGTGTGTGTGTGGGGGGGGGGGAAGAGAAAGATGACCAAAGGTATAGGCAAAGAGGAAGGTCTTGAGGCAGGCCTTGAAGAAAAAGAGGGAAAGTGGTGGTGGTGGGGAGTCAGGGGGTGTCTAGAATGGAGTTCCAGAGACGAGGGCAGGCAGACTGAAAGCTCCACACTGCTGATGGTGGGTGGGTAGGGCAGGCAATGTGAAGCAAGCCAGTGTCTGCTGAGCGATATGGATTGAGAAAATTGCAGAGGTAGGGTGGGGCAAGGCCTTGGAGGGATTTCAAGGTTAAATATTGACTGAAAACCACTGAAATCAAGACGTCAACATTAAACCAACTGTCCTTTACTATGTGAAAAAAAAGATGAGAACACACTATAATATAAAAATATTCCAGTGGATTACTCTGATCTGTATACTGCGAATTTCAATGAACATCTTATTAATTAATCTATTTTGCTCTTATTAAGTGCTGTAAAACCTTATTACACACCTCATTTTCAACAAAGTTGTTGAGGAGATCCTGGCCAAGCTGTTGGAGGAGTTCACATTTTATCGGCAAGTCCACACTCTTCACCTTTATCTTGGGTTTTGTACTGTCTGGTTTATTTTCTCCAGTAGTCTCACTCTACAAATAATTGGGAAGTAGGGAATTATGAAATACAATTCACAGAAATTGATCCATTTACTTTTGTGAATTGGTGCAAGGATTATTATTATTATGGTTTTTACAAACCTTTGCTTCAGAACCAGCTTTTGGGATCTCCTGAGAAGTTGGATTTTGCTCTTCCTGGTCTTTTTGCTGTGGAGGCACATCTTCCTGATCAACCTGCATATTGACCTTAAATTGTCAAAGTGTACATGAAGAAGGTTTTAATAAATACAGCCTTTTACACCCCCTCAGACACACACAAGGATGCGGGGGGGGGGGGGGGGGGGGGTGGGGGTGACTATAAGCATGGTCAAACAGTCAAAGAGCAAGCAATCTGACGATAGGGAAGGAGGGTGCAAGGCTTGGAGACCGATGGAAAGGGTTCCAGAGTTTCGGGGCGTAGTGGCTGAAAGCGCAGCCGCCAATGGTGGAATGTAGAGCGCAAGGGACAAGCACAAAGCCGGAGCCAGTCAAGCGGAGGGGACGGGTAGTGGGTTGGGGAGTAGTCAGGTCGGAGAGGTAGGGAGGTGCCAGGGCATGAAAGGATTTGAAGACAAGTGTAAGGATCTTGAAATCAATTTGTTCAGTGATAGGGAGCCAGTGGAGCCTGGCAAGAACTGGTGTGATGCAGGTACGGAGCACCTTAGTTTAATCACAAAATGGACATAAATTACTGCATTTCTCAAACACAAAATGAATAGTACAACAGTCAAACTAGTTTAAAGTCCACAGAGAGGCACGAGACAAGCAAGAAAGTTTTCAAAAGAATACAAAGCCAAAATGATTCAATAAGCAATTCCATTAGGCTTGCAGGTATTGACTACATAACAGGAAGCCAATGGTTTTCACAATGTTCAACAAAATGTATTCTTCAAACTCCTTCACAATGTATGTGGATCTAGTTACCAAAAATCTAAGTGCTTTAGAGAAATGTCAAACAGAAACTGGACTTTCCTCCCAGAAATTAAATCCCAGATTGCTTAGTGGTAATTCATACAGGTAATCCAATTTTGAATGACACCAGGCCTCAAAAGGAAATTTATTCTTTATCAGTAGAGGCACTGGGTCATCTGAATTGCTAACTTTTTTTGATCAAATTAGACAGGTCTCAAATCACATCAACATTCCACAAATGACAGCCACAATTATAACCTTTAATAAAAGGATTTTTTCTGTTAAACCAGATTTTCTAAATATTCACTTCAGCAACATAAATTTTAGCTGGACAGTCAACCCCCAGCTAACTTAACTAGTAGGGACGAGATCGTTTGGATTTTCTGGTGAAACTTCATTCCTAATCCTAACATTCTAAAATCCTGGCTAGCCAGACCAACGGAGGGAGGTCCGGCCTGGAGTGTAATTGCAATGCCAGTACCAGTATTTTACCACCTTTTTTAAAAAAAAACTAATCCAGAACTCTGCCGCCCATATATTCAGCTACTCTATACTCCGTACCCCCATCACAGCAGTCCTCACCAGGCTCCACTGGTTCCCTCTCATAGAACAGATTGACTTCAACATCCTCACACTCGTCCACAAATCCTTTCACACCCTGGCACCTCCCTACCTTTCCAAGTTGCTTACTCCTCACCCACTGCCTCCTACTTGCCTTTTGTCCTCTCCGCTCCACCATCGGCAGCTGTGCTTTCAGCCACTACCACGCTCCAAAACTTTGGAATCTCTCTCCCTCAATCCCTCTGCTTGCCCCCTCCTTCCCCTTTTTTCAGATCACACTTGAAGACATGATCTGTACAACTTTATGATGACACTTTTCCAGTTTTATCATTGTTACACTGAGGAACTGTGCATGTTAAGTACGTCTCAAAGCACTTCACTGTAAGATGTACTGACTTTGTTTTGTGGCCGAAACGTGGCAGCCAATTGCGCACAGCAGTGTTCCACAAACAGTCATGGATTGAGTGTTTATGCAATCTGCTTTTGGAGTCTTGAAGCAAATTTGAAATACAAACAAGTACATATGTGCCTAATCAGAACAGGTTTGAGTGATATTTCTGAGCATCGCCTTATTGGTCACATAAGCACAAAGACAATTACAAACAAAGTAGTACATTACACAAGAATTGCTATAGAATAAACCTATAGCGCAAGAAAGCTCTATGCCCAACAGGAATTTGTTGAGCCATACTAGTTATTACTATTCACTACATGCAGAAAATGACAAGTTATAGCAAAGGTTTTAAGATGATAAAAATTTACAAGCACACTAGACAATCACAGGTAGTGTTAAACCTTAGTGTGATATCATCAACACACCTCCTTAGAACTAAATACGTCATCTTCAATGAAAGAGCAAGGCTGGCATACAGCAACAGAAACAAATTGTTGGAAATTTAAAAAATGTTAGAACAACATTTTACAGGAAAAGAAGAAAATGGTTAAACCAATCCTCCAGCCTAGTTCTAGACAGATTTAAAAAATCATCAGCTATTATTGGTTTCGGATAGAAATATACTTCTCTGCAACTAGTTCATAACTCATAATATATTAAACTAGTATTAAAAAAGTAAACTGGTGCTCATCTCATTTAGACAAATACAATTACAAAATACTTCAGAAATTGTAACTAATTTTCCCTTTTATAATGGCCTGAACATTTCAGATGTACACATTAATATACTCAGAACTATACGAGTGATAGAAAATTAAGACCAATCAGTTTAATCAATTTAAATTAATTCTAGCCCACATCCACAAGGGTGACAGAATTCTTTTTCCCTCTTAGGTTGATTTCCTCTCCTATCTTTCAGTTTAGGAAACATCTCGTCTTAACAAGTATCCTCGTTTATAGCATGAACTGATCTTGCTTAACAGCATCATTCAGCGGTTATAAAAACAAACCTAAGGTACAAAATATAATTATAGATGGGAGAAATAAAGTACTTGACGATACCTGGTCATCCAGTTTTGTATTAGCCACACGCTGAGTGTGGTCTGTTTCCATGGGAACCTCTTCACCCTGGCCTCCCTCTTTTAGTTTCTCAATCAGCGATGCACTAGAGACACTGAAAATGCCATGGACATTCACACGGACTTTGACTTTCACTTTGGAGTTTTCACCATCAGTTTGAGGAGTCACATTTTGAATAGTAAAGCGACCTGAAAGGGGGAATCACTAAAAAGTCAACTGCAAGAACTAAGGCAAGTTAGCATCCGTTCTTTTTTAGGGTCAGCCAGACGTATCAAATGCAGAAATCATGTTTAAGAGTATCCAAACCAGTGTTCCACATATGTATGCTAACTACACAAGGAAATTACCCAGTTTCCAGAACGTAGTAACCACTCTCCCTGTAGGGATGCATCCATAGATGTCAGAAATGTACAGCACAGAAGGCCCACATACAACAACTTGCATTTATACAGCGCCCTTCATGCAATCGTGTCTCGGAGCCCTTGACAGTGGCGGAGTCTGACCCTGAGCAGGGGGAGAGGGAGGGGGAGGTGACTGTAAGCAAGATAAAAAAACGAAGGTCTTTAAGTGAGGTTTGAAAGTGGGGAGGAAGGGGGCAAGGTGGAGGGATTGAGGGAGGGAGTTCCAGAGCTTCAGGGAGTAGATAAGATACACTTGCTCTCATTCTTCCTCCAAACATATATAACTTTACATTTGTCCGCATTAAATTTAATTTGCCACTTCTCTACCCAATCAAATAATCAATGTCTCTCTGAAGTTTCTGCTAGTGAAGCTATTTCAAGATATGGTAACTATTTTTGTGTTATTTGTAAACTTGGAAATTGTGCTCCTTATACTAGAATCCGGATCATTTATATAAATGCATCCTGCTCACCTCATTTGAACTCATTAGACAGGTTGTCAAGATCCAAGGCTTGGGGGCCTCTACAGTGCGGATTGAGGTATTGCTTGAGTTCAACCAGCTAAAACCAGAGCATGCCACTGGAAGCACTCTGACCAGTGTGGTGAAAACCAAACAAGATGACCTCCTTGAAGTTTAGCTTTGTGGCCCATCTAGTTAGGTCTGTCAAATCAATGTTTCCTTCCAGTGCTAATTAGTAAGATTCCTTTTACAACCAACTAATTTTTCCCAATTAAAAAATGTCAATCAGACTAGTGTGCAGTATGACACTGCATCATATGACAACCATACTGATACAGTCACATTTTAAACCAAGAGTTTTGACATTCTGTAGAAGATCTTACCTATTCTAGAATCTGGATACGGTAATTCCTGTGGAGAACTGTAATATGCTTCAAGGTCAAATGGTTCCTTTTTGTAGAAGGTGATGACTTTAGAGAATGGTGCTGCGTGGTTTTTGTTGAAAACTTCACACTCCCTGTAAAGAGTGGAGAAATTTAGAAACAAGTGGCCCTGCATTTCAATCACTTGCCAACCTTGCTACTTCTGCAAATGTATTCCTCATCTATTCATCAAGAGATGTGGAATAAATGTGTGCGTGCCTCAGGACCCTAATCTCTTCACATACAAACACAAGTCTTTGTAACAGAACAAGTATAAACTTCTCCAATGATCCTGTGAACAAAGATCATGAATATCCCAGGTTGGATAGCTGCTCAGTGCTTACTTATCTCATGTTAGAATGACAATGGTAATGCTACAATCATAGTGCTCCCTTTCAGGAAAGACGAGATTTAAATTCAGATGTCTATCTGGTGAGGCACTCCAGGTAAGTGTACATACAGACAAGAGAATGGGGCAGGGCTAGATCTATAACCGTGATGTTAAATTATTTGAAGGAAAAGAAAACCATAAACCTCCAGGGGAGGGGGATGAAAGTTCAAATTTAAAAATAATATACTCCATTTCAAATGATATCTAAAACAACTAGAGTTAGGGAACAAAAACAAGTCACTGGGAACACTGAGCAGGTCAGGTAGCATCTATGGAGAAAGGAAAGTGAGTCAATGTTTCAGGTTCATGACCTTTCGGCAGAACTGGGGCATGTTAGGAGCGAGAGGCTTTTATGGGCTAACAGAGAGAGGGGAGGCAGGACAAGGAAAACAAAGGAGAAGATGGGTTAAAGAGGTGTTAAATGATGCAAAACAAAGGTGGGGGGGGGGGTTTGCAACAAAACAGGGGAATAGAAGTGTTAATAACAACAAGATTACATTTGTTTAGCGCCTTTCACGTAGGGAGGACGTCCCAAGGTGCTGAACAGAGTACAGCATTTGAGACCCGAGCTGGGGTCGGGGGGGGGGGGGGGAGATGGGAGGCGAGGGGTGGCGGCCGATGGCTTGGTTGAAGACGAGGGTTTTGAGGTGGGACTTGAAGGAGGCAAAGGGAGGGAAAAATTGCAACAAAATAGGCAGACTAGAGAGAGAAAAAAGGAATGTCTGGGACCCAGATGATGTGGTAATGGTCACAGAAGAGGGGGAGGGGGGAGGTGAGCTGTTATCCGCTCAGCTACCTCTGCAACTGCTACCCCCTCCCCTTCTCTTCCTCCCACCCCTCCCTCCACATCTTTCTCCTTAAGCCCAGGCACGTTCCGCTGAGCGCACCTGGACTTAAATTAAACTTAACTGTCCATCGGCAGATTTGGCTGGACCATGACAAATCCTACCGCTCCGCCCTCGCCTCCGCTAAATCATCGTTCTACTCCAAGACAATCTTAGAGGCTAAGGACAACCCCAAGCTCCTCTTCTCCATCACGAACTGACTCCTCCGCCCACCCTCTCACATCTCACATGCCAACTGCGAGATAATGCTGGACTTCCTCGAATCCGAAGTCAAGGGAATCCGCTCAGCTGCCTCTGCCACTCCCTCCCCTTCTCCTCTTCCCACCTCAGCCCTACCCACCCCTCCCTCCACACCTTTGAAGCCATCTCCCCCTCCTCTCATCACCACAACCTGTATGAAACCAACCACCTGCTCCCTCGATCCAATCCCTACCCCCCACTCCTTACTTCCCAGCTTCACCTCCTTGATCCTCTACTCACTGACGTTGTTAACCTTTCCCTGTCCTCTGATACTGTTCCCACCCCTTAAAAAACTGCTGTCATCATTCCTATCCTTAAAAATACCCTCCGTTGCTCTACTCCCTAATTACTGCTGCATCTCCAACCTCCCCAAGGTCCTGGAATGAGTTGTTGCCTCTCAGCTTCGCTCCTTCCTCTCCCGCCATTCCCTTCTCGAACCCCTCCAATCGGGCTTCTGTGCCATCCACAGAACAGAAACTTCCCTGGTCAAAGTGACAAATGACATTCTGTCCATCTGTGACCAGGGCTCCCTCTGCCTCCTCGTCCTCCTTGACCTCTCTTCTGCTTTCGACGTTGTCGACCACTCTATCCTCACCCACCACCTCTTTCACCACAACCTCCACAGCGCTGTCCTTGATTCGTTCAGATTGTACCTCTCCCAACTCCTGCACTTCATCTCCTCAAACAGCTTCTCCTGTAGCCCCTGGACCGTCTCGTGCGGCGTTCCTCAGGGCTCTGTCCTTGGTCACCTCCTCTTCAACATCTATATGCTCCCTCTTGGTGACATCATCCACAGACATGGGGTCAACTTCCACATGTATGTGGATGACACCCAACTCTACCTCTCTGCCTCCACCCTGAACTCCAGGACCACTGCTGTGCTGACAGAATGTCTGTCAGATATCAAGTTCTGGATAAGAGTTGAACAGTTGAACGTCAACAAGACTGAGGCTCTCCTGATTGGCTCCCGTCAGCACCTCCTCACCTCAGGCGCTGACAGCATCACCATCCATGGTTACACACTCCATCTTGCTAAGCCAGTCCGGAACCTTGGAGTCTTGTTTGACCCTCAACTATCCTTTCTATCCCACATCTGCGCCATGATCCGCTCTGGCTTCCCCCACCTCCGCAACTTTGCCCAACTCTGACACTGTCTCACGCCGCAGGCCACCGAAACCCTCATACACGCCATCATTACATCGAGGCTGGACAATGCAAACTCACTGTTTGTAGGCCTCCCCAACTCCTCAGTGTAGGAGTCCGTGGATGAAGAGGTCAGAGTGAGAGTTGAAATGGCAAGAAATCGGAAGATCAGGGTTGTGCTTGCGGACAGAACGGAAGTGTTCGGCAAATCAGATTGCGAGGGGGGATGGGGATCAGAATGTAGCTTCAGGGAGGGGAACCGAGTTACATAGTGGATGAGAAGAGACAAATAGAAATGAAACAAGGAATAGTCCAGCACAAAGTGGAAAGAGACTGAGGAGAAATGTAGAGCGGATTAAGCCGGTCTTGGAGTGCTTGTATGTAAATGCACGAAACGTGACCAATAAGCTTGGTGAGCTGTGGCTCAAGTTGACATATGTACAATGTAGTGGCAATTATAGAGACTTGGCTCAAGCAAGGACAGGAATGGGAGTTGAATATTCCTGGCTACAACCTATTCAGGAGGGACAGGGAAGGGAAAAAAGGAGGAGGTGGCAATACTCATTAGGGACATGGTCACGGTCCTGAAAAAGTACGATGTGTTAGAGGGTCCAAAAACTGAATCTATTTGGTGAGAGTTACGGAGCAGAAAAGGAACTGTTACTCTGTTAGGTATTTACTTTAGACCTCCATATAGTGGGAAGGAGATAGATGAGCAAATCTGCAAGCAGATTTTAGAGAGATGCAAAACCAATAGAGTGGTGATAATGGGGGATTTCAATTATCCTAATATAGACTGGGAAACACACAGTGTAAAGGGCAAGGAGGGAGAGGAATTCCTGAAATGTGTGCAGGAGAACTTTCTGGATCAGCATGTTTCCAGACCAACGAGGAAGGAAGCAGTGCTGGATTTAGTTCTGGGAAATGAAGTGGGGCAAGTGGAGCAGGTTTCAGTAGGAGAGCATCTGGATAACAGTGATCACAATATCATTAGGTTTAGAATAGTTATGGAAAAGGACAACAATCAATCAAAGGTAAAGACCCTCAACTGGAAACGGGCTGATTTCAGTGAGCTAAAAAGGGACCTGGCCAAGATAGATTGGAAAGAAAGATTGACAGGTAAGAGAGCAAATGAACAATGGGAAGTCTTCAAGGAGGAGATAGTTCGGGGACAGAGCAAATACAACCCCACAAAGGGGAAAGGTAGGACAGACAAACCTCTCTGGATGACTAAGAAAATTGGGATTAAAATAAAACAGAAAAAAAGGAGGCTTATGACAAATGTCAGGTTCAAAACACACAGGATAATCAAACAGAATATAGGAAGTACAGAGGAGAAGTGAAAAGGGAAATAAGAAGGGTGAAGGGATTGTACGAGAAAAGATTAGCAGGAAACATAAAAGGGAACCCTAAGGTATTTTTAAGCACATCAAGAGTAAAAGGTTAGTTAATGGTAGGGTGGGTCCAATTAATAATAATACTTGCATTTGATACAGCGCTTTTCACGTCTTCTAGACGTCTCAAAGCGCTTCACAGAATAGATGGTATAGTGTAGTGACTGTATATTTGTGGGCGAAACACGGCAGCCAATTGCGCACAGCAGTGTCCCACAAACAGTCGTGGATTGAAAATGACCTATTTATTATTGTTTTTGTTTTGAAGAGATTATTATTAGGCATATGGAGGGACCCAAGTGGAAATCTTCTTGTTGAGGCAGACTGATGTACTTTGCAACTGACTTCACAAAAGAAGACGATGCAACCAATGCCACAATATCGCAGGCGTGTGAACAGAAATTGGATATGATAAAAATCAAGAGAGAGGAGGTACTAACAAGACTGTCGGTGCTCAACATAGATAAGTCACCTGGTCTGGACGGGATGCATCCTAGGCTACTGAGGGAAGCAAAGGTGGAAATAGCGGAAGCTCTGGCCGCAATCTTTCAATCCTCTTTGGACACTGGAGTGGTGCCAGAGGACTGGAAGGTTGCAAATGTTACGCCCCTGTACAAAAAGGGGCAGAAGGATAAACCTGAGAACTACAGCCCAATCAGCCTAACGTCATTAATAGGGAAACTTCTGGAGACTATAATCCAGGACAATATAAATTCTCACTTAGAAAAATATGGTTTAATAAAGGACAGTCAAAACGGATTTGTTAAAGGCAGATCGTGTCTGACAAACCTATAGAATTTATTGATGAAGTGACTGAGAGGGTGGATGAAGTTAGTTTATCTAGATTTTCAAAAGGCATTTGACAAAGTGCCACAGAAGACTTATAAACAAAATAGAAGCCCACGGTATTAAAGGGACTGTGGCAACATGGATCCAGGACTGGCTAAGAGACAGAAAGCAGAGAATGGCAGTAAAAGGTTGTTTTTCTGACTGGAGGGAGGTGTGTAGTGGTGTCCCTCAGGGGTTGGTATTGGGATCACTGCTCTTTCTGATCTATATTAACGATCTGGACCTGGATATAGGGAGCACAATTTCCAAATTTGCAGACGATACTATGCTAGGAAAAGTAGTTAATGGTGAGTAGGATAGTACCAGATTCCAAGAGGACTTAGACAGATTGGTAAAATGGGCAGAAACATGGCAGATGAGGTTTAATGTGGAGAAATGCAAAGTGTTGCATTTTGGTAGGAGGAATGAGGAGAGGCAGCATAAGTTAGATGGTACAATCTTAAAGGGGGCAAATGAACAGAGAGACCTCGGGGTACACATAAGCAAATCTCTGAAGGTGGCAGGACAGGCAGATAAAGCTGTTAAAAAAGCCTACGGGATACTAGGTTTTATAAATAGGGGCATAGAATTCAAAAATCAGGAGGTTATGTTGAATATTTATAAAATGCTGGTATGGCCTCAGTTGGAGTACTGCATTCAGTTCTGGGCACCGCACTTTAGGAAAGATGTTAGGCCATTGGAGAGAGTGCAAAGGAGGTTTACCAGGATGGTACCAGGCATGAAAGACCTTAGTTATGAGGAGAGGTTAGTGAAACTAGGTTTATTCTCCCTGGAGCAGAGAAGATTAAGAGGGGATTTAATAGAGATTATGAGAGATTTGATAGGTTGAACCGGGAAAAACTGTTTCCACTGACATGTGGGTCAGTAACCCGAGGATACCGATTTAAGATAGTTGTTAAAAGAAACAGGGAAGGTTAGGAATTGTTTTTTTTAAAAAAAAAAACAGCGATTTATTCGGATCCGGAATGCATTACCTGAAAGGGTAGTGGAAGCCGATTCAATAACAACTTTTAAGAGAGAAGTAGATGGGTATTTGGGGAGGACAGGATTGCAGGACTATGGAGAGAAAGTGGGCCAGTGGGATTGAGTTGGATTGCTCTTTTTGGAGCTGGCACAGACGCGATGGGCTGAATGGCCTCTTTCTGTGTTGTATGATTCTATGCTCCAGTTCTGACGAAGGGTCGTGGACCCCAAAACGTTGAGTCACTTTCCTTTCTCCATAGATGCTGCCTGACCTGCTGAGTGTTCCCAGAGATTTTTGTTTTTGGTTCAGATTTCCAGCATCTGCAGTATTTTGTGTTTTGGAGTTAGGGAATTTTGTTAGAAGGCACGCAACAATGAGAACAAATCAAGCTCCACCAATATGTCGTCGTCTACAAAGTGCATCACTCATTACAGATGCTGCAAGTGAACAAATTAGATAGATTTCGGCTAGAAAATAATATCTCGGGTACAGTATAGTTTGGGACATGACATGTCAAGCAAAGATGGTGGAATGTGAATTAGATGGACCTTGGGTCTTCTTTCACCTAGCAAATTCTTACGTTCTTATGCTCTTAAGTGATCAAAAATATAAGCCAAAGAAATTAATCTGAAAAGCTACTGGAACGTGCTAACATTGTATAGTCTTTGGGAGAGGTTGAGAAGATTGAAGATCAGTGGAGACTAACAACTTCAATACTAATCTCGCTGCAGGTCTGAAAAAGCACCTTATAACCTTGAATTTATATAGCGGCCCTCATGCAGGGTTGCATCCCAGAGTGCTTAAGACAATACTACTCAAGGCAATACACGAGCATTATAATATCCCTCCCTGAATACAAGATGTAATGTTTTATAATGTTTTTAAAATAAGATTCCCAATGGCGATAATGAAGGTGCATCACTTATGTACTTACCCCAATCCTTCCTCACTTGTAGATTTCCATTTCAAAGTGATTGGGAAAGGAACTACATCAGTGATGGAAAATTCACGCACTTTGAATGCAGGGGAAAGTATTGCACACTGGGAGAATTTAAAAGAAGTAATATGTAGTATAATTATATTAAAAACGTCAACATATCTGAAGCAAGTTTTACACGAACATTCAAATGGCTTGATTTGTACAGACTTAAAAGCTTTGTAGCCAAATTAAAAACTCTGATACTAAGACAAATGTGAGCATTAGTAATTTTATACGTCTTTAGAATATAAAGCAAGATGAGGTTTA
This sequence comes from Callorhinchus milii, assembly GCF_018977255.1. Taxonomy (NCBI): domain Eukaryota; kingdom Metazoa; phylum Chordata; class Chondrichthyes; order Chimaeriformes; family Callorhinchidae; genus Callorhinchus; species Callorhinchus milii. Next base: position 12,724,048 of record NW_024704742.1, on the reverse strand, counting down.
GGCAAAACAGCACGTTGGATCAGTTTTCTCATGGGGGTGAGAATTGACTGAATGTTAAAAGGTCCCCATTTTGCACTGACCATCAATGTTTGAACTGACAATTTGCAATATTTCCTCATCTTTTTACTCTTGTAAACAGGTCACTAAACTTGAATGAATTTCTGAAAATACATTTTGAACAATGTGCTCAGTCGACAAATCAGTTATTCACCATTTAGTGCTGGGTGGACTTTTCCAGTTCTGCCATAACTAACAGTTGACATGATTTAATATAGAGTAAATGTGTACATGCTGCTCAACATCACAGCAGCAATTGATAATGTGTTGAAACAGAAGAATCTCACCAATTCACATACAATTGAACACAAGGCAGACATTTACCTGTAGTGCACAGCCTCGGGCCACAGCTTCATCAGCATTAAGGGTCGTGCTGATGTCCTTGCCAAAGAATTTCCCAATTCGTTCTTTTACGGCTGGAATTCTTGTGGCTCCACCCAAAATTTCAATAGAGTAAATGTCTTCAAACTGTAATTCTAAAAGTAAAAATAGCTACTGTAGTAAAACTTTAAACAAGAAAACTTTTCCTGTAAATTTAAGTATAATGATTTTACACGGGGGTAAATGGTTTTATTGATTAAACTGTTAAAATATGGATTTTTTAAAATAAACTTCCATGAAGAATGGTTAAGTTCTGGAAAAAATTAACGAGTCCTGATAATTGTTTTAAGTAAACATGGAATACATTATAATTTCTGTACGTTGAGTTAAGTTTTCACGGGGCAAAGTTCCTCCATCTCCATTTAGTAAAGAAATTTAGAATTAAAGCATAAACAGTCTATCAAAATGGTTTGAAAATCAAAGTGGTCAGCTACTGTATAGAGAATAGGATACTCCCATCAATACTCCTTTAACTCCTTTAAAACTCCTTTTGGCGTGGAGGACGCTATATAAATCCAAGTTGTTGTTAATCATAGCCAAGGTGCTCTTGACACTTATGTTATTTTGAAAGGTTTTTGCTGCATTATTAGAAAGTATACCCACTTGAAAAAAAATGTAAACCAGAAGACGATGACAAAACAAAACAAAAAAATACTTTACAGTATTTTGTGAAGTGTTTTGAGACTAGAAAATGTGTTAAGGTGCTATAGCAAAGGATTTTTTTAATATTATTAACATGAATCCAAGAAAAAGTAAATATTATCTAACATTTGAAATCCAACACAAACATTAACTATTGGATGGCTCAAAATAAAGGCACTGCTGTTGGATCAATAAAGTATAGAATGACCTTATCTTTCTAAGATTTGTGAACCTTTACATTAATAGATCACTTACTGGCTTGTTCCATGATGCTTTTCAAAGGTGGCTCCACTCTGGTTAAAAAAGAGGCACAAAGTTCTTCAAACTGAGGTCTGAGGAAAAGAGACCAAAAACATTACATATAAATGAAACCAGAATAATCAGTACCAATAAATTTCAAACGGCTAACTAAAACATATGGATATTTGCAAGTTATGAAAGTGGAAACATTTCACTAACTTAAAAGTCCAATCAATAACCAAAACCACCAGTAACAGTCACATGGGTTTATACAGACATTCCACTTAAGACAGGAAAGTAGGAACAAAAACTTTGACACAATAATAAGTACATGGATTGCAGCTAAAAGTAAAATAATTGAACGACAACTAGAATTCAAGGCCAAGTATGCAGTAAAGCTTGCAAGATTAACAGGAGCTAAGAATGAAGAATAACTGCCCCAATGACCAGTTTTCCCCTCCAACTCCTAACAATAAGTCAGGCTGGCTGGTCTGTCATCAGCAGTGCCCTGGAGTACTGTGCACCAGCCTGGCTCAGGAACTGGACTACCAGGACCACCACAGGTGGACTTGATTTACAACATTCTATAGCCGAGCATAATCACATTGGAACTTTGTCAGATCCAAGCAGATCCTCTGCTCACTTTCTCTCTGCCTCAATCACTAATTGTACATGGATGTTCACACAATTCACCTTGCTTGAAATAGTTAATTCTACTTTACACGTGCACATTAAACCCAGATGTACGAAAAACACGAGCTGCAGAGTCCTGGATAGTCTGCAGCTTGTGAAGGAAAGAGACCAGTATTGTGACAAGATTTGGGGTAATCTAGCCTAGATATAATGAATGTATAGATTACGGTTTTGACGACTGAATGCAGTAGTGATGGAGGAGGGCAATGTTAAAGAAGTGGGGAAAAGCTGAGCAGATCACAAATGTAAGGTTTAAAGTACAGCTGAGTTGAACACACTGAGGTTCTGCACAGGCTCCAAAGTTTGATGCTGTCAGCACCTTAGGTGATAACGCGCTGATGAAAGCAAAGCAGCGGAGCCCCCATTATTATTATTATCTTGTCAATGTTCAACTGAAGAATATTAGACTTAATTCAGGACTTGATATCTGATAGACAATCAGTCAGGGGAGTAGTGGTCCTGGAATCACGCGTGAAGCCAGAGTTGGGTGTCATTCATATACATGTGGAAGTTAACTCCATGTCTGTGGATGGCGCTGCCAAGTAAGACTACATAGATATTAAAAAGGAAAGGTGCAAGGACAGAGCTTTAAGGAATTCTGCACGACAGTGCGGGCTTAGGAGGAGAAGCTGTTTGAGGAGGCAAAGTGCAGATGAGACGTTGTGGTAGGTGGAGGACAGAACCATGAAGGTGGAGCTTGGAGGCAGGATCAGTACAGTAACACTTTTAAATTTAAAAAGATTTATGGATAACACTTGCAAGCAAGACACCTGGGTTTAATTCCAGACAGGGCGAAACCTTGAGCAAGTTTTCTTACTCCACTCGCCTAATAATAATTGTATAATAATAATTGTATTTAAGCGCTCTGAGACCCCATCCGACGTAGAGGGCGCTATATAAATGCAAGTTGTTGTTGTAATAATCTCTCCAATAAACAAAAAAACAACCATTTTCAATCCACGACTGTTTTTGGGACAATGCTGTGCGCAATTGGCTGTCGCGTTTTGCCCGCAAATATACAGTCAATTCACTTTTCAGCATATTCTGTGAAGTGCTTTGAGACATCTAGAAGATGTGAAAAGCTCTATATCAAATGCAAGGATTATTATTATTATTATCTGATTTTCAATTTGTGATTGCAATTGATTCAAGTTATACTCTCCTCCCACGACCGGATAGAATAGGTAAAGATGTACCTGTTCATTTTACCAGAAACGTCAATATCATTCATGAAGCATTCTATATTCATCGGGAGATCAGAAGCATTTGCACTCATTAGCTTCTTCAATTTCTCACACTCTTGATATAGACGAAGTACTGCTCGGATATTGCTCTTCACGTTCAGCTTGTATTTGGTCTTAAATTCTTCACAGAAGTATTCTACTAATACCTCATCAAAATTCCTACCCCCCAAATAGGGATCAAAAGCAGTTGCAAGAACCTTCAATTGAAGAAAAAGGAAACAAAAGCCATATTAGTCCAAGAAAAAGGAAGTTCACATAATATAGCATACTAGATTTTTATGCATTTCACCCACAAAATATACAGTCAATTCACTTTACAGTATGTTCTGTGAAGCACTTTGTGACATCTGAAAGACGTAAAAGCACTAAATCAAATGCAAGGATTATTATTACAGTATAAACATATATGTAAAAATTTACACCACAAATAATTTAAGTATCGTCAGCAACAACCGATTATAGGTACAAACCGAGCGTGCTTCCTTTTCAAAAGCATCAAATAAAAAGTAATTGGCATGGGCATATCAGTTTTGATAGGCACTAAAGCAGGATCAGTTTTTATATGTACTGCAAGTGTCTACCTCGCTCAGTTTCCTTACTCCACACATAAATTGGTCATTTTCAATCTACGACTGTTTGCGGGACATTGATGTGCGCAATTGGCTGCCACATTCGCCCACAAATATACAGTCAATTCACTTTACAGTGTGTTCTGTGAAGCGCTTTGGGACGTCCTACCGACGTGAAACGCGCTATATCAAATGCAAGGATTATTATTATTATTGGTGGCACGAGTGCCTCCAAGTCATAAGGTTGTGCTTTTAAGCCTCACATCAGGACTTTGAACTTAGTCTAGGCTACAGTGCAGGAGATGTGCTGCATTGTTAGGAGGTGCTGTTAGGCTGACACATTAAACTGAGTTGCCCCAGCTGTCTGTTCAGATGAACATTAAAGGTTCTACAGCACTACAGTAAAACTCCACAAGTCTCAACTTTAAATCGTATAATCACCTAAGTCATACAGTCACTCGAGTCCCATTCAATTTCCTATTAAAACCACTTAGATTTCTTTGCACTACTCGTATTAATCACCTCTTAACTCCGCTCCCCTATCCTCCATGACTCCCGCACTTACCGGCTGCCTTAAATCACCGGAAATAATTTCCTGACTAGTTGACGGATGCATTTACTGGCCGGCAGCATTGAATCACGGGAAACATAGTCTTGATCCATCACTGCATGCCACTTTGCAGTGACAAACTACTGCATGCATTAAATTATGCATTTGCAGTATAGATTGATTAAATCTGGATTTTCTAATGATTTATACAGTTTGCCCGCAACTTAGACTTCTCGCGTGGCATATTAAATGTTATGGTCCTAACTGAGAATGCGAGTTTTACAGTAATTTAAAACGGAAGTTAGTTTCATGATGTCCTGGTCAGCAATGTCAAATAAAATGGGTCATTCATTTCATGACCATTTGAGACATTCGTCTACAAAATAGTCGTTAAGACTTTATAGTATATCCAGCATATATACAGACATCTTCCTGATGCTACATTAATACAAGAATTATTATTTAATAATAATGCATTTTTTTGAACTAACAGATATCACAGAAGCCTATTTTGGAAGAGTCACAGTATTTTGTCTACCAGTACACAAAACTCATTGGTCTGTAACTTCCCAAAACAGCACCAAAAATGTTAGCCCAGGTATTACCAGCAGTAGACAAAACTTTGTGTGAAGGATATTATTGAAATAAAGAATGAAGTTCCTAAGGATACAATAATCAGTTTATTTTCATGCTTTGGAAGTATAGTTTGCAGCATAAGATACTTCCAAAGTTGTACTTTAATGCTAAAGGTTTGGGGACCCAGAGGAAGAGCTGAACGTCATCATCAGCATTAGATGCATACTGAGAGAGCAAGACTATGATTTGGTTAAAGTACATTGTTCTGGGTCACAGGCTGGGCCAATACAAATTGAAACTCTTAAGAATGGTCCAGAAATTATCCTAAGATAGTTATAGAACTTGCAGAGTGATCGCTGCCAACTGGGTGTACAATTTTACACTGCAAAATAACAGTCCCTTCATCTACCCAGACAGGGGTTTAGTTTAGCAATTATTTCTCAGCGAAATAATTATTATTAATAATTATTAAAAATAATTTCTTCAAGTCATTAAAAAACAAATGGGACTCTTTAGTAATAAGACTTTATACAATGTTATAAGTCTGTGTCTCACCAGAACCATACTCTACATAAATGATATCCGCAATACAATTTCCTATTTTGATTTATTCCAGAATTTTATGCTCATTATTAGTCTGGAAAGAATATAGGTTAATTTCTGCAGTCATGATTTTGTCCCATGAATCTTAAAATGACAATAATTTTACTATTTTGAAGGCTTAGCCTACATAATGCTGCATGTTGCTGATGCAGATTAGCAGCTGTGTTTGCATAGAAATCAAACTCATTACTATTCGATTACATTTTGCAAAGTACTTCCCAAGTTTTTACATAAAAACATAAATGCAAGTCATCACGATTTCAACCCCCAATCATCTTCCATCCTGCTACATAAAATCTTTCAAATGAGGGATATGTTATTGGTCATCCACCGGGGTGGAAGGGAGGAGAAAGAAAGGGGGAAGCACAAGGAACTGCCACTTTATATACAGCATAATGGAGGTTTCAAAAGAAAAATGTAGTGCTCCTTTGGAAATCTCCAACCATCTGGTTCTCTGTGAACATGACCCTATGATGAGCAGAGAATAAAAAAAATTAAATGTCTACTTCAATGAGCAAGTTCAAAGGCCCATCAATGTATGATCAAAATCCAATAAGTTAACTTAACATTCATTTGGATGAACAGAGTTCTGCAACAGCTGCTTGCCTCCCCAGCTTCTATTCCTGACTGTTGCTTGCTACATCAATGTTTTTTTATATTGCTGAACCAATTAAGACACAGATTCCAATTGTGATATAATCGTAGCATTTGCTACAGCGCCTTTTCACATCAAAAAGTCGCAAAGGGGTATATAGAGGCCTTGTTTTTCTATAAATTGCAGTGCCCTTTTGTAGGCGGGCACCCAATTTACATACAACACTGTCCAACAGCCATGAAGAAAGTACGACCAATTTTTAAAATCTGGGCGATTTTGGCAAGGACAGCTGGGGAACCTTTTTCTAAATAGGGCCACGTGTTTGTCACCTCCCGTTTCGACAATTCAAATGCCCTCCTCGTCGGTCTCCACTCATACTGAACTCTGTACCCCCATCACACCTGTTCTAGCCAGGCTCCACAGACTCCCTATCACCTAAGGAATCAATTTCAAGATTCTCATACTCGTTTTCAAATCACTACATGCCCTGGCATCTACCTACCTCTGACATGCCACCAACCCATAGCTCGATGCCTCCGCTCGACTGGCTCCGGCCTTCTGCATGTCTCTTGTGCTCTCTGTCCCTCCATTGGTGGCCGTGCTTCAAGCCACTACACTCTGAAACTCTGGAACACTCTCCCTCAATCCCTCCACCTTGCCCCCTCACTCCCCACCTTCAAATCATAAAGATCTTCCTTTTTGATCTTGCTTACGGTCACCTCCCCACTCCCTCTGGCTCGTTGTCAGTTTCCACCACTTTGAAGCGCTTCAGGATGCTACCATACAAGAAGGGTGCCATTATAAATGCAAGTTGTTGTAGTATTGCAATGGATTGTCAGACGGCTATGAGCTGAAAATCCCAATGTAGGCCTTGAACTTACAGCTTTCTTACTCAAATGACAGTGCTACCAACTGAGCCAGGCTGACAACTAAAAAGGTTTAATAGTTCTAACATTTATATTTCTTGCTTGAATCACGTGCATGTGGAGTTGAGGATCTCAGTGCAAGTCAAATATTTTTCCCAAATGGATGGCAAACCATTCTTTTAATCTGACCAAAATATTGCAAGATTCCAAATAACTGAACATTAAAAGCTTTTGATACCTTAGACAAGGATTTCAAATTTCTATGAAAAATGAATGAAAATAATTCCTTTGCTACTGACCTTAAGTTTTCCCTTGTTAAACGCACAAATGGAAACTTGATAGGCTGAATGTCCCATATCTACAAACACCACATTCCTTGGTTTCTCCTCTGGGGTAGGTAGATCTTGTTTGTAGATACCGTAAGCAAGAGCAACTGGAAACAGAATAAAATATTTAAAGCCCTCTTTGAGTTGCTGTTTTTGACAAATGTTATCAAGTCTGCTGCTAAGGTCAGAGAACTCAATTGGTTTTAATATTAGGAAATGCAATCATTATTTCTTAATCCTTTTACTTATTAAAACAAAAATGGTGTAATAATTTTGTTTGATACGAGAAAGATGACATCCCAGGAACAAAGATAAGAAAGGCTCATTTTAGTCTGTCTGACCTCAGTTTCAAACATCACTCCACATCTCACTTAACCCTACTCCACATGCCATTCAAAGATATCAGCTCTAACAGCTTGACCACTTGCCTCCCTGGTCAAACTGTTCACCTCTTAAGAATTGTCACTTAGAATACAAAAAAAAGTCAAAAAGGAAGCTTAAGTGATTAAAGAACACTTGTGCATTTCAAGTAATTAAAATATGTCCCAAAGATCTCTCTTTCACTTTCTCAGTAATGGATTTCAACAAACCAAACAGCTTACATACAAAGGGAGCTTCAGAGACATAATCACTTAAAGATGAATGAGTCAAGTATCAATCAAGTCACCAGTAAAATTGAGTCAAAATTCCAGAGTAATAGTAAATATTTTATTGTGTACATTAGAGATTAAAATCCTCATACCCCAATCAAATTTACAAGTAATTTGAAAACCAAAACTAATGAGACATCAACTCACCACCCTTGAAATTGAATCAAATGTTTTACAGAATCTTTATAGCAGATTGGTAACAGGACTTTTTAGGATTTTTTTTTTTTACCTGCAGTGGTGTCATTCATTAGCCGCAAACAGTTGAGCCCTGCCACTTGAGCAGCATCAATCACAGACCTCCTTTCTAGATCAGTGAAAAAGCTAGGAACCTGCCAACAGTTAAATACAGAACATGTTCATAATTTATTTATACTCCCAACACGATATGGTAATCTCATCACTTTTATATGCCATCAATGAAATACATACTGAAATACGCCTTTTAAAAATGTAAATGAGTGCCATGAGTGTTACAAGTAGACCTAGTTATAATGTTGTGGTCTGGTGTTCCAGCACTTCAAAAGACGCTATCCTGTGTGAAGGGCATTACATGCGTGTAAGTTGTTGATTGGGTCCATAAGCTTGGGTCCATAAGCTTAAATCCTACTTTAATAACAAAGAACTATAAAAACTATCTGCCAGTCAATGCTTCCAGATCACTAGGTCGCTGTTGAAGTCACTTCCTGTGCAGCTTATGAAAGTGCACTAGTAGTGTATCTTATGCATAGGATCAGAAGGGTACCTTCATTTCCCATAGGTCCCAAATGTAACTGCACAAATCAACGGTTAGCCTCTCAGTGAATGTTATAGTAATTGAGTGATGCAACAGCCCCAACTTTTTGGAGCCCTAATGCCATTGGAATCTGGCAAGGACATGCAAAGCTCTCCAGATTTGGCATTTATGGGAGCAGAGGTGGCTGCTATGTCAGGTAATTTGAAAATGGTTCTGTATTTCAGGAGGGCAAGAGAATTTAAAGTTGAGGAAATACGATTTTTTAGCAGGTTGATGGCTGCATCAGGAGGACTGTTGGTGGAAGGCCAGAGAGAGACAAGTTCTGCGGATGAGAGGGCATTTGTGAGGGACTTGAGAGGGAAAAAAAGAGTTGTAGTGGAAAGCGTAGCCAGGTGGGAAAATGTATTTAGTACATTTGATCAAAATGTACTACAGTACCTGCAGAATCATGTAACACGTACATAACCTTCATCAATCTTCAGATACAGTTTGAATTTTTGCAATCTACTCAGGAATAAAACAGGGATCCTGTCCTTTTAAGACTTATAGGTAGACCAAATTGAAGCTAGTTAATATACAATCCTTCAAATACCCACCACATAGTGTATAAAAGTAGTTAAGTTGATCTGTTTTTATTCATGAGAAATGTCAGTAATATATACAATTTCTTGCAGCTAGAAAAAAATCCCCAATTCTTTGCTCCAATTTAGGTACAGTATTTGTGACTAATAGGCACAGTCCAAATGAATTACATAGTGCCCTCTGCGTTAGGTGGACGTCTCAAAGGATTTGACAATGATGGGAGACACCCAAACTGGGGTGGGAAGTAAAGAGCTATGAGGCTGGGGAAGGGAAACAACACCGAATGCGCAGTGAAAGAAGCTGCATAACATCGCTACCACAAGCACAATCGAACCTACCGAAATGACACAATCTGCCACTGGTTTCCTCAGTGCACTCTCTGAAGTCTCCTTCAGTTTAGTCATCAACATTCCAGTCACCTGCTCAATAGCAAAAACACGGTCTTCATCCATGTAACGCACCTGTGAGTAAATTAAATTTTTTGGAAGCATATCGTTTAGTATGGATAAGTAATAATTCTCATTTGATATAGCAGAGAAGGAAATTCCGAAGCGCTTCACGGAAGTTGCTTAAATCAGCATGCAATTTTGTAACTTTCCACACTGAAATGTGTTTTTCATATTAATTATTATCAAGTGACGAAAGTTTTTTTTCTAGGCAAATTAGGCAGTTATTTTGCACAGAGCAAGGTCCAAGACAGACAAATTCCTCAGGATAAATTAATGACTATTTTAAGGTGAACCAACTTCATTTGCAGAATTCTTAGCCAGGACATCAAGAGAAAATCTCTTATTTTCAAATAATGCTGCACTCTGCACTTGAGGACAGTCCTACTTAATTTGTTGACATACTGCCATGTGGTCTGTTCAAAGCCAAATTTACTTGCCCAGAACCATGGCATTCAATTGGACAAAGCTATTGTGCTGAAATAATTAGACCTTCAATTCACATAAAGGACCACTGAGGAAATGTGAAATGAATCTAGGAGCAAGACTTTGCTTATGGCTATTCAAAACAGTCTCATCAGGAAGCTACAGCTGGGACTTTTCAGACTACAAAAATCTCTTGAGTGTAGAATGTATCCACCAGCCACAATTATTCCACCAAGGTCCCTTTATCATCAATAGATGTTCTAATGGACTTAGATAAACAATTATGACAATGGTGCCTGGAATGACAATTTTCATTTTGCCCATAGTAGATTCTTCAAGCGGAAAGTAAATCAGAGATTAAAAAGGGCAGGGACATCTGAAGCTGCTTTAAACACAATGAAGTAATCCAATTAGCATCCAATTCTTTCAATGATACTTGGCTAATATCATGAAAAACAAGATCTTATAAGTATTTTGGAATGAAAACTGAAGATCTAAATAAAACAGCAGGATTAATATTGCAGTGAGAATTAAGGGGAAGGGGTTGAAAGGAAGCATGATGGAATGGTAAACAGCCTGAAGCCATGAAATGTTCAAGAAGCATTTATTCATATAACACGTTTAAATCCAACAAATGTATTATAAATGGTACATTGCCTGGGGAAGAACTTACTTTAATTCCAACGCCACCGCTCGGCATTTTCTGAAGCTCATATGACAGTTTGTTCTTTTCAGTCTGCAGAAATGGGTCTTCAAAAGTCCTTCCATGCATTCGCTTAAATCCTTGAATAGTATTCTTTGCATTACTCACGATCTGTGGCCAGAATAACGATTTAGTTCAAAAATCTAAAACAAAGGAAGACACGTTCCACAGCTACACTATTTAACAGAAGAGTTAAATGGTTAAATTATATGGGAAAGGTGAACTCCACCCACATTACAAGAAAAGTTAACCTTCGCAATATTGGGAGATGCTCCTCTCAACACAAGGAAGAACTTAGTTGGGCTTGTTCCTTGCAAGAGGAATCATTACGAAATACCTGATCTAGACAGCCTGCATTCACAAGTCTGAAAGGAGTTGGAAAGTAAAATTAGTACAGATTTTAATGATTTCTGCAAGATTGCTTAGTTCGAGAAACTCTGGAGGTTTAGAAAGGCATGAGTAATTTCAGGAGAAACTCTGGAGATTTGGAAAGAGCCTAGCATAACTCAGTTTACCGACATACTTAAATTATAGCACACTTAAAACTCAGTTACCAGGAAGCAAATTAAGATCTACTTGGCAAACACATTAAATAATTTTAAGAGATAGGCGTCAATCGGCCCAGTTATAAGCACCAGTCTCCAACTCAGAAGGTTGTTGGTTGAAGTCAAGACTTTGAGCTCACATTGTACGCCGGGGGGTGCAACCTTTTGGCTGCTGAGGGCCAGATGCCAGATTTGAGAATTGTCCCTGCACCACATAAGCAATATTTTTGTGTTTCCCATCCATAAACAAACTGTAAAATATCAACTCAGCAAATGGAATCTATGGAATTGCAAGGCATCAAGTACAGGCGGGTGCTAGGGCCCAGGTGGCTGCCACTCAACAACGTGATGTGGTAGCACCGGCATGGGGACAAGGAGCATGGCGAGTGGGATTGCTGATACTGAAATTGAGCACCCGGGTATAGAGATTGAGGGCCGGGCCCATTGATTATGGGCAACCCAGACAATGGGAGTGGTGCAGTGACTGAATAACGGAGCCACCGGTACTGGGTGCAGAAATGGTTGGCTGACCAGAAGCAATCAATCCCCTGGCTGGATGCGGCCTAAAGGCCACCAAGTTGGACTACCTGGTCTAAGCTTACACTGAAAGGCAGTCAAATGGAGAACTGTACCATCACTATTCATTAACTATTAGTTTTTTTATAATAATAATCCTTGCATTTGATATAGCACGTTATCACGGCATTGAGACGTCTCAAATCATTTCACAGAATATATTATAAAGTTGATTGACTGTATTTTGTGGGTGAAACACAGCAGCCAATTGTGCATAGCAGTGTCCCACAAATGGTCATGGATTAAGTGACCCAAATTTTTTTTGGGGAGGGATTAGTTACTGAGGAAATGTGGAGAGAGGCAGGAATGCTGGAATAATTGTGGTTGGCGGATAAATTCTTTTTAACTGTATACATCACATTTTCTGCATCAAATAGAATAATAATCTTGCATTTGATATATAGCTCCTTATCATGTCTCAAGACGTCACAACGCGCTTCACAGAATATACTGTAAAGTTGATAATATGTATTTTGAGGACAAAATAAATGACTGACTTTCGGAGTTCAAACAAACAGAGCTTTCAATACTTTCCTTGAAATATCAAATTCTCTTTTGGGGCACTGTAAGAGTTTAACCCTCACCTACATTTCTGGGAAATTCACTTGATTTTACTGAAAACAAATCTGAAGGATGTCAAGTAACTGCAGTTATGGTGCTACTTCTAAACGTTAAGTTGGCATCTAAGCACAATGCCGCATTTTTCTTTACCTGAGTTTTGGCAGCAGCTCCAACAGCACGGTTCTTAGCTCCCAGTGATACACAAGACCTGCAGTAAAACACAAATGTTATATATTGTTTAATACCTATGTGCAATGTTAAGAGCCTGTTTGAAGATTTTAAAACCCTATAGTATTTTTAACAACCTATCAGTTTTCTGTACATTGTTCTCAAAACCAAACTACATGACTAGTTAATTCATCATTTTTAAACATATGAAAACTTGGTATTTCAAGGCCTGCACAAAAAACTTCCTTGGATTAAATAGTCTTTCACATTGGAAGGGCATCCCAAGGCACTTAACAATCCTGACTGAGCACCAGAACTGGGTGGAGAAGTCATGAAGGTGGCTGGGGGAGGGGAAACGCAACCAAAAGCATAGTGAAAAACGTAATACAGTGAAAGCTGCTTAAGCCAAGCATATCGGGGCAAGTGGTTTTGTTCGACTTAAGCGGTGTCCGAGGTTAACTGAAGTTCCCTTCCCCAGCAGAGAAGCGGCGGAGACACCTCCTCCCACCCATTGATGTTCCCATTGGACGGGAAAGGGACCAATTAGCGGTGGCTCCAAGGTAATTGACAAGCGGCTCCAGACTTGACAATCCCAAATCGGCCAAGCGTTTTGTCCGGCTAAAGCAGCTTCCACTTTAAGTAATATTTAGCATAGTACCTTTTACATTGGGAAGACATCCCAAAGTGTTTCACAGGATATAGTTAAAAGTGCAGTGATTGGGTTTTGTGGGCCAATGCGTCATCCAATTGTGCACAACAATGTCCCACAAACAGCCGTGAAGTGAATGACCAATTTTATCTGGGGTATTGTTGGCCAGGAACCTGCTGGTGAGGGGTAGGGAGAAAAAGACCATTCTCTTTTCAAATACTGTAGTGCATTAAATCTTTAAAACATCCATTTGAACAGGCAGATGGAGCTCTATTATATATACTAAAAATACAAATATACAGTAAACTCCTGGTAACTTGACCCTGGCTTAACTTGCACTACCACTTAAGTCATCATGCTGTCAATATCCCAGCTGCATTTCTTTATGGTTTATACAAATGCATAACTCGCCACTCCAGATAACTCATCAGAGAGCCCTTTTCCCTTGGAGTGATGAGTTACCAGGAGTTCACCGTAAATTTATAATATACATCAGGTTGTGCAAGACAAATGTTAAACGATGTGAGGGACGGAGTGAGATGGAGGGATTCTGGGATGGGGTTTCCAGAGAGTAGGGGCGGATTGGCTGAAAGCCCGACCCCCAATGGTGGGGCAGCTACATTCAGGCGGAGAAGTGAAGCAGGCCAGTTCTTGCTGAGCGAAGGGAGCAGTAGGGTCAGTATTTGATTCAAATAATATTAAATTCTGTGAGTTTGTGTACAATAGTTTTTTTGGAGGGAGAAGAAGAAATAAGGAGGGAGGCTATATCCATATCAGGAACTCCTTCCATTTTTACCTCAACCAAAATCTAGCATAAAATCCTAAACAATGTGGAGTCCTGTAGCTCAGTGGTTAGAGCACTCGCCTTGCAAGCGAGAGACCTGGGTTCAATTCCCAGCAGGGCGAAACCTTGGGCAAGTTTCCTTACTCCACACACCTAATAATAATCCCTCCAAAAAAAACAAAATGATAAATTGGTCATTTTCAATCGATGACTGTGTGTGGGACATTGCTATGCACAATTGGCTGCTGCGTTCGCCCACAAATATATAGTCAATTCACTTTACAGTATATTCTGTGAAGCGCTTTGGGATGTCTAGAAGAAGTGAAAAAGCGCTATATCAAATGCAAGGATCATTATTATTATTATTAAACCTTCACAACAAAATTACATTTGTATAGCGCCTATCATACTAGGAGGACATTCCAAGGTGTTTCAGACCCGAGCTGGGGGTCGGGATCGAGGAGGGTGGAGGGCACATTTAAAGTGAAATGAGTACTTTCTGCTGATGGTTCTTTAGATCCACAAATTTGTGATCTGCTGCCAAATAGTTGCGAATCCCAAAATTTGCCTACAAGTAACCAGTCAATTCACTTTACAGTACATTCTGTGAAGCGCTTTGAGACGGGATAAAGCTCTGTATCAAATACAAGGATTATTATTATATAAAAGCAAGTGGGTATGAAAAATGCACATTGGTGAGTTTTTTTTGGGAGGAAGGGGAGATAGAGAAAAGAGAAAGACAGAGATGGGGGGGTTAGCCTAATAAATTTGCAAATCAAACCTGAGTGTCCCATACTATGTCTGGAATTTTTTTTTCTTTGCTTTGATCACCTGGATGCCGGACACATGTTTAATGCTTAAGAGTATCCAAACCAAACTGAGAGGTTCATGTAACCCATTTACACATGGAAATCCCAGAAATAGATTGTTGGAACGGAATGTGTACTCTCTCGCTGCAGGAATGCATCCTGTTTACCTAATTCCGGAAATATTAGATGCAGATTGGCAAGAGCCAAGGCTTGGGGACCACAGAATGTACGTTGGGGGTATTGCTGGAGTCTAACCAGCTAAAACCGCATAGCTTGCCATTGATAGCACTGTCTGGCAAGCTTTCCTACTGCTTGTCCAGCTAGGACCACCTACTCATTAGGGCTTTGGCTTGCAGGTTTAACAGGAGCTGAGGGGGAAGAATCCCTGCACTCAGTGATTGGTCTGCCCTTCTAAGTCTTGCAGATGAGCCAGGCTGGCTGTGCTGTCATCAGCTGTACCCTGGAGTACTGTAGACCCTCCTGGCTCAGGAACCAGACTACCAAGACCACCAGAGGCTATATTCCGACATTCCGTTGACAAACATTCTCCTGGAGTCAGTTCAGCTCAGCTCCAAGGAGACCCCGGTTACCTCCCCACTTGTCACTAATTGGTCATCTGACAAGCACGGGTTTGTGCCCTCACTTGGTGGATGGTAGGTACCAGGAACTCCCTGCGAGCTTCCCAGTGGCAACACAGCTCAGCATGAAAGGTGTGAGAGCATTGCCACCATCTCTCTACTCTGTGAGTCCCATTATATACTGTGTGACTGTCTCTCTTTATTCTCTGTGACTCTCTCACTCTCCTGTTGCACTCTAAGTCTCTCTATTCTCTCCCCATTGTACTGTGCGTGAAATGTATAGAGATAAACATATAATAAACCCTTCAAAAAAAATTAATGTGGTCACTCAATCCACGACTGTTTGTGGGACACTTCTTTGCGCAATTGGCTGCCGTGTTTCGCCCACAAAATACAGTCAATTCACTTTACGGTATATCCTGTGAAGTGCTTTGGGACATCTCGAAGACGTGATAAGGCGCTATATCAAATGCAAGGTTATTATTATTATCTTCCTCCGCAGCTTGGGCATATGCAACTTCCCATTGAGCGATGGTTCCGTCAGTTACTAGTGCAGAGTTTAAGCAGCTGCTGCTTACCTCTCTGCAAGCCAATCAAGGTGGATTACAAGTGCTGGACTTACAAACGTGTGTTCACAAACTCAAGACTCCTGGTAATGCCTTCCAGCAGCTGTCGCCCCAAACCTCAGAGATTCCTCATCAACTGTCTAGCAAACATCTGCCTTCAGCGTGGTGGGAGATCCTTTGCAGGACAACTTGTGATGTGCCAGCCACCTTGATGTTCTCGAGGTTCAAGTCCAATGCTTACTCAGCACCAGCTGCTTAATCCAAGTTTCATGCAAGGGCCTTGGCAAATAGACGTGCCTTCTGTGAAACCTACCTCACCTCCAGGGTGCTTAGTGACAGGTCAGTGTAGGCCGGAGTCCTTTCTTCCTGCAGCCGCTTCCTATGTTTGCCACAAATCCACCTCACTGCGTGATCCTGGACTTTATAAATGGGTCAGAGGAAACCTCCCTGCTGTATTCCCAGGAGCTCGGATCCATAAACGAGGACTGTTTGCACACAGGTCCTATATGTCAAAAGCTATGCCTGGAATGAAGTGCGCTTCACCCCCCCGCCCCCCCTCCTAGGCCAGGGGCTGCTGTGGTCATACAAAAATCTGATGGGTGGCCACATTTGAGAAAAGCTGGCTTAAGCACAGGTTGGCAAGAGGGAAAGCAAGGGTAAGGTAATTGGCTAAAACCAAACTGCACATTATTGAACACAGATTTCTTCCAACACGCAGCTACATCCTCCACGTGATCTAGATCACAGAACCCCGACCATCCAGTCCACATCCTCTCCTGTAATAAGCTCGTAAACCCCATCTTTGCCCCACTCCCTAACCTTCATCAGACTTCAATCTTCATCCTTGCCTTCAAATGCCCCATCGTTCCTCTGCCATCTCCTGCAACCCAATCCCTCAGGTCTACCAACGCTAGCCATGACAGCATCACCCTTCATGGATGCACCTACACCTCACAAAGCCAATACAGAACCTCATCATCCTGTTCAACCCTCAACTGTCCTTTAGCCCCCACATCCGAGCCATGACCCGCTCTGCCTTTCCTCACCTCTGTAACACTGCTCAGCTCCGCTACTGTCTCTCACCACAGGTGGCCAAGGCTCTCATCCATGCATTCATCACATCCAGGATCGACTACACAAACTCCCTGCTTGTCGGCTTGCCACCCCAACTCCTCCCTCCACAGGCTGCAGACCATCCATAACTGTCCGGCACCAGGGTCCGTGACCCTATCACCCCCAGACTTGCCCAGCTCCACTGGCTCCCCATCACTCAGAGCATACAGTTCAAGAACCTGGTCTTCACCTTCAAAGCCCTCCACGGCCTTGCTCCTCCCTACTTCTGTGACCTCCAACCTGTCTGCTCCCTCTGCTCAGTGGGCTCCGACCTGCTTCGCTTCCCCCACCTTGCCTGCCCCTCAGCCTCTCTGTCCCCACCCTCTGGAACTCCACTCCCAGTCTCTCTGCTTCGACCCCTCCCTTCCCTCTTCAAGACCCTCCTCTTCGACCATGCCTTCAGCATCCTCCTACCCCTACCCTCCCTCCATCTCTCGTTCCCAACCACCAGCTCGGGTGCAGATGCCTGATTGTCGAGCAAGTTGGGATGTCCTCTTGACGTGAAACGTATACAATATACCTATACAAATGTAACTTCTTGTTGTTGGCCCGCACACTCTGAAATTTTCTGAAAAGCCTCTATCCTTCTCTGCTTTTAAAACTTTGAAGATCTCGATCTCTTTATGGCGGGGCCTTCATCTTTTGGGCTCTACAAGGTTGTGGATCCAAGCCCCTAGCTCTGCTTTCCCTCACCTCTGCTACTACCCCCTTCAAGGTTGTGGAGGGTCTCTTCCATATCTTAATCTCCAGACTCGCCTACTGAAATGCAGCTCTCTGCAGTACATGTCCTTATTCTTCTGTCAGCTCCACCCACCTCTACCCCCATCCTCTGGACACCCCACCTACCCACCCTGTTGCCCCAGTTACCCCATCTCTCAGTGGATAAGATTTCAAAATTCTCATCCTCACATTTAAATACCTCCATGGCCTTGCCCCACCCCATCTCTGCAAATACTACTCTGGCCTGTACTCAGTAAATATTAATCCACTTCAGAACCCCAGTTTAACCCACCGATGGTGGGCATGCCTTCAGGTGTTCTGTCTTTACTCTCTGGAATGCCACCATAGTTTTTTTTCTATTTGCTCGTTCGCTCCCTTGCCCTCACCCCTTGCTGTGTTTTTGGCCACCAAATCTAATCTACCCTGACAACTAGTAGAAGCCTCTTACCTCACTCTGTCCGTAGATTTTAGCAGTTGTACAAAGGGAACAACAATTCCTGCTAAGGTTAACAGACACTGCTGAGAAATCCTGAATGAATCCTGACCTCAGTTAGGATGAAATGTTTGGTAGCCAATTGGCCTTTGACTGGAGGGGGAAAATAAAGAGGTTGCCATACAGGTGCATGTGAAAGATAGAAACCAGGTCAATAATAAGTTGAAGACCTGCTATCCCCTTGAATAAAACCCGGGAAGCACTCAGAGTTGTCTTCACAAGGTGATAAGGTATAATATCAAATGCAAACGTCACTGCCAAGGCATTGTCAGAATTCTACAAAGAAGGAGGTTCAATCTATAGGGCACCATTGGGTACCAGATAGTTACTTGCCATTGGAGGAGAGTTTTGACAACTGACTTCAAGATAAAGTGGTGCCATTTCAGAGGATTCTCTACTGCTGCCTTTGCTTCATTGCTGGTGCCAAGTAATATGCTTTCACTGGGTCCTGCAGGTGTCCAAGAATTGCTGATTATTCAGACAAGATGAATGAAGATTTTATCCTGTATCAGTCTATTGGAATATCAATTGAAGGTGTCATTTGTGCTGCTCAGCATCAGGATAAAGCTTTCTCCTAGAACAAACTGCTTCAAGCACAGACAGCAGTGGAATTAGTCAAGTATCTTCGCTTTTTGGCAATAGCAACCCTGCCTGATAAAAGCTCTGGGCTAAGGTCTGGGCTCTGTCAAATTGTTCTACATAAATGCAAGTTGTTCCTGCACTACGAGATTCATCACCAGGGCATTTTTTACAATCTGTTTTCTTGTGTAGGATTTGTTTGATGCACCATAAATCTCTTCTTAACTCACAACTATTGCCCTAGTTAACAACATTTTTCAGGCAAAACGGGGACAAGTTTGAACAGCTTCAAGACATTACTGGAAAATTCTGAAGTTTTTTTTTTAAATGAGAGAACACTTAATATCAGAACTGATGATCAAAAGGAAAGATCACCCAAGCCAAATGCCAGACAACTCATGTGTAGCTTTCACTGATGCTGTAGGCTGAAACCAAGCAGAGCATTTTTAAGAGCAACTTTTTGACTTCCACAGGGATACTCAGATCCTGATAGACAAACCTTGGATGCCAAGCATCCTCCACAAGTGAAAGGGAACTGGGTGAATGCATTGCTGAAATAACGGGAGTGTATATGGTAGATTATAGGCAAGAGCTATCCTAGGTATCTTGAATGGACGATTTCATAGCTTGCTAATTTAGGGTCAGCAAAAAAATTGAAACCTGATGGGTACTAGGGTGGCATTGATTAATGTAGGAGAAATGCAGTTTGGAATCGAGTGGTAAAGGAGCGAAAACGTTATTCTGTATTAAAACGATGCGATTTTGTACTGTTGAATTCCAATTGGCTCAGGATACTTGGAAACCACCAGAGTGACAGCAAACGTCAGTTCCAACTTCCAGGCAGGAACTGCGTGCAGGAGCGATGCCAGTTTTTTTTAAGCCGCATGAAGATGACTAATAGCTTTTGATGAACGGCAGCTAAAAAAGTAAAGCGACTATTCTCTCACATGTGATTCAAACGACAAACATTTTTGGCAGATTCTCACATCGCGCTAGCAACAGTCGCCAACCTACGTACTTAGTCAAATGGACACTGTCTAATTATTAAATGAAGAGCATTGCTTCCACACTGCGTTGTTCGAAATATAGTACGTACAAATATTATTTCTCGATAAAAATGCATTAGGATCAGACTTTTGAAGGTTTCAAGGCGTGCTTGACGTATCAGCAAAGTTAGCCATAAAACGATTTAATTGGTAGAGTATGTGGGGTGGGAGAAGCGGGGAGAATAGCTCTTAATGGGGGGGGGGAGAGATAAACACTTCAAAAACAAGTGCACGGTTTTAACTCTTAACTCCAGTTAAACCATATTTTCCACCTCCAAAATGGATGCGACATGACTCCGCTCGTGTTCAGGGTGCTCACAGGGGGAGTGATTTTCATTGTATAAAACAAACCCCATAAAAGCACCAACGTATAACTCGGAGAGGATTTTATATAAATATTAAATATAAATATGTGTATATATACATATATAGAGAGAGAGAGAACACAACATATCACGCTGTCTGTCTGACTGTCGGCTCTGCGGACGAATGAATGAATGAAACTGGAAATGAAAAGCAGAGACGGCGGCCTCTCACGGGCGACGTCGCTCGCTCCTGAGCCGTACAGCAGCCGCCATTCGCCGGCCCGGCCCCACACTGGCCTGGGCCTGTGGGCGAGGAGCAAGAAAGACAAAACAGAGGGAGAGGTCGGCCCCATTCGACTAACACAACGGCCTCACCTCCTGCTCTCACCCCCCCACCCCCACCCTCCTCTCCTCTCTCGCCACCACAGCAGCAAAGAATAGCCGATACTCCCAGCCTTGGAGTGGGCTTATCCCTTTCCCTTCGACCCCAGTCCAGTGCGGGCAGCGGCTCCCTCCTCTCCATCACTCCCCCACTCCCTTTGGCCTGTGAGGCCACGATACTGAGACGAACCGGTGAACCAACAAGTGGGATTGGAAGGAGGGTCGGTTCAGGCTCAGTGAGTCCCTCCCCCCCCATTAGGGGAAAAAAACGTGTGGAGAAGGGAAAGAGGGGACAAGAGATAAAGAAAGTTGAAGCGCCCTCCCCGGGGTCGAGGCTACTCACGGGGTGCACCTGTCGCTGTACTCGTTGGCGATGGTCTCGATGCCTCCGCTCCTGGCCACGGCGATATAGCAGTTCTGGAAACCCACATCGATCCCCACCACCGACATGATGATGATGCTGCGTGTTTTGGGTGTTTAGCTACTGCTGTGGGTGGTAGTGGCGTCTTTCAAAATATAATATGTATGTTTCTGTATATAACACTCGTCTTTGTCAGTTGGCTCTCCTGTGTGTGCTGTGAGGTGCTCTCCTGCCGGCGCCCGCCTCTCACTGACTGACCCTGACGCCGGCCGCTAATATCCGCATTCAACGAAACTGCTAGAAAGCTCCAGAACAATCCGCGTGGGGAGACCTAGTGCGCCTGCGTGACCCCCCCCATTGTTCCCGGCCACGCTGATTGGTCGCCACGCGTGACGACCTGCGTTGCGTTGCGCGCCCTCGTTTCGGAGATGTCAATCAAACGTAACTCCGCCTCTTCCCCGCCCCTCTTTCTTTCCTTGAAGTGCGATGGATCTTCCTGGAGCTGCACTGCTCCCAAGGGAACGTTTGACAATGCAATGTCAGAATTGAGCCAAACCTCTGTGGTGGTCTCCAGTCCGGTTCCTGAGCTAAGCGGGTCCTCAGTGCTCCAGGGCACTGCTGATGACAGCACAGCCCAGCCTGGCTCACCGGCAGGACCTGGAAGGGCAGACCAGTCACTGGGGGCTGGAGTTATCCCGCTTAGGTCGTTAACCCTGCAAGCCAAAGCCCTAACAGGTATAGTAGTCATAGCTGGACTAGCAATGGGTAAGCTTGCCAGACAGCGATATCATTGGCAAGCTATGTGGTTTGAGCTGGTTAAACTCCAGCAGTACCCCAAACGCACTCTGGGGTATCCAAGCCTTGGCTCTTGCCAACCTGTGCCTAATACTTTTAATTAGATAAGTAGGATACATCCATCCAGGGAGACAATGTGCATACCGTTCCAACAGTCTATCTCTGAGATTTCCATATGTAGGTGAGATACATGGAAATCTCAACTCGGTTTGGATACTCTTAAGCAAGGTGATGGGTTTCTGCATGTGACAGACACCCAGCTAACCAAAAAAAAATATTTCCTCGACTGTACTACAGCTCTGGTCCAGAAAGTTAACATAAGGTTCTGTGTTAATTCTGTACAGATTCTGCTAATTTCAAATTACATTGCTTATACTTATTCTGTCTATCAAAATACACAGTACAAATTACTGTGTGTTTTGTGAGCTTAAATTTCGCCCATAAAATACACAGACAACACACTTTATAATATATTCTGTGAAGTGATTTGAAATGTCTCAACGATGTGATAAGGCGCTATATCAAATGCAAGGATTATTATCATTACATATCTGGGTGATATATTTAACATAATGCATAAAGCATAGGCTTTACCCCATTACATCTGCTGATTCCCAAGGGTTATCAATGAAAAACTCCAGAATATTCATTCAACGACATTCATTCAACTCCACTTTTCAATCCTAACTGACTGACAAGACACCTCCTAATTCTTTCTATGCTTCTGCTATCTTTTTTGAAGATACTGTGTTCTACTAACAGTACTTCCCCAGCCAATTCAGATGACATTGGAAAATAACAAGGGGTAGTTAATTGCCTGGTTCTCAGTCCTGCCAACTAATGAAATTGTACATGGCATTCATGACAAATATGTGAAAATCTATTTAAATATATGAAGCAATGTTTAATTTTAAGAGTACCATACATCAAAATAAATAATCTCAAACCAAAATGAATACTTAGCACTCTGCAAGAAGTTATGAGGCACCTTCACAATGTAGAGAAATATAGATGAAACAGATGTAAACAAACTGCAGGAGTAACCAATTATTACACTGTAATGGGGATTTCCTTAATACAAAATTTGGTTGTGAATCCCGATTTTCTTACCAGAAAATCAAAATTGCATCATTCAAATCCTGTTATTATGAAGAAATGGTTGACTTCCTTAGGCTCAGAGGCAGCTCTGTCTCCCATTAGGTCAACTTTAAGATCCTCACTTTCACCTACAAATTCCTTCATTACTTCAGTGACTTTCTCCAGCCTCACCCCTTCCACTTAACAAACTCAGAACTGCTGCGCACGTCCCAACTATTGATCTTCAGCTGCTGTGCTCCTACCCTTTGGAACTACCTCCTTAAATCCCTCCACTTCCCCCACTATGTCTTTAAAAGCTTCAATTTATCTTTTCAACTGTCTGTAGTCACGCCCACTCACCACACTGTAAAGTACTCTGAGATGTTGCCTTACCGTGAAATGCACTAGATGAATGCAAGTTGTTGTTTTGTCAGGCACAAATGCATAATTTGCAATTCTTGTGAGATCAAAGTTTTGGATAATGGATATGTGGAAAAGGTTGGCAGATACGGTAGTTAATCTCGAGCCAATTACATGTATCCATTTTTTAAAAAATAGTGAAAAGAAATTTAATATATATCAGCGTTATGAATGGTCAGAAGACCAATGGCCATGGTAGTCAGTATTGCTGGGACCAGTGGAAGACTTGAAGGTGGAGGAGAAACAGATATGAAACAGCTTCTCTAAATGACATTGTTTTTTCGGAGGACAGAATACTCCATAAATGGGAAGGTACACAAGGAACTGCCTTAATGGTCTGAATATCTTTCTTTCTATACAATAATAAAAATCCTTGCATTTGATATAGTGTATTGGGAGGATGTCTCAAAATGCTTCACTTGATTTACTATATAGTGACTGTATTTTTGTAGGCAAAATTACTGTATTTAGTTGACTTGGTAGCACTGCATGGGATTCACAATGTAGAAAATAATTTAATTTAAATGATGGAAAATTGAACCTGGACTGTACAATGAAGCAAATAAATCCTGATTAATAAGATTTCTAATAAGTTGATGGTGGCTGAAGAAAATATCTCCCTATTTCCTAGTGAATTAACTTTAAAATCCTCTTAACTAATTTTCCAATGCCTCCACACCATTGTACCTCTTTGAGGTCCTGCACTGCTGCTAAAAACTCTGCTTTAGGTCACTTCCCTCCTATGTGGAGTTCTATAGCTCAGTGGTTAGAGCGCTTGCCTCACGAGACCTGGGTTGGATTCCTGGCAGGGTGAAACCTTGGGCATGCTTCCTTACTCCACATGCCTGATAATAATCCCTCAAGAAAAAAAAATTGATCACTTCAATCCACGACTGTTCGTGGGACATTGCTCTGCGCAATTGGCTGCAGCGTTTCGCCCAAAAATATACAGTCAATTCACTTTACAGTCTATTCTGTGAAGTGCTTTGAGACGTTTAGAAGATGTGAAATCTCTATATCAAATGCAAGGATTATTATTATTATCCTGTCTCCCATGCTGGTTGGGCTTCCACTCCACCTCTGGGAACCATTACAAACATTCCTACATGAATGGTGCTATAAAAGTGTTTGTTGTATTGCTAGGCCATCTGAAGAGTTTATTTAAGAGTTATACTTCATATAAAAATGTTTCATGTTTAAACCCTTAATTTAACAATCCTGCAAAATGTACATTTAAAGCATCTCAATCCACAACTGTTTGTGGAACACTGCTGTGCACAATTGGCTGCCACGTTACACCCACAAAATACACAGTACTTCACTTTACACTATGTTCTGTAAAGTGCTTTGAGATGTCTCAATGAAGTGATAAGGTGCTATATCAAATGCAAGGATTATTGTTATTATCTCATTGCAGTTGAATTTCCTAGTATTAATTACTAGATTATCTAAATGTAGGGAAATTAACTCAACCAAACTAGGATTTGATCTAAGAATGGCATTGATGGTTTCTGGATATCTTGACAAGTTAGATCATGTCTCCATGCAAGAGAATACAAGACAGAATAGTTTTGGTTTGGCAACAGTGTCGATGCTGGCTGAAGGTTAATTGGAAAAAGGATCAGAGAAAATAGAAGTGACTTTAATGATGAAGTGATTAGCTCCACCTTGTGGCAGGTAAGTAGCACTACACTTTATTCTTTGAGCAAAATATTAATCAGTAATAATCCTTGAATGTGATTATTCTGACTATTGTATTACAACATCTTAAAGCGTTTCAGAGTTTTTCTTGTAAAATGTAGAGATTATACACCTGTAGGCTGCCAGCGTCCCACAATCAGTCATGAAGAACAGCCATAGTGACCTATTTTTATCTGGGGGAATTCTTGTCCAGGGCACAAGTAATTCTATTTTATTTTTGCATGGCATCTTTAACGTCCCATTGAACAGGCAGATGGAACTTGGTTTGTCCACTGACAATGCAGCACTTCTCCAGCATTGTATGGGAATTTCAGCCTAGTATACAAGCTCAAAATTCCATCATGGGAGGGAATGCTAACTGAGCTAGGAAGTTCAGTGTAGGCAGTAAATAGTCATTATGGTTTTCTAAAAATGTTTGTGGTATTCCTTTCATCTATTCCACTAATTCATCTCTGGCAGAATTCTAACCAAAACAACAAGAATTTGAGAAGAGATAAGAACACAAAAACATGAAAATGCTGGAAATGCACAGAAATAGGAATCATTATTTGAAAGAGAAAGTTAGGTTAACTTTTTAACTATCGTGATTCTTCATTGAAACGGATATTGGGCCAAATCCAGAAACACAAATTAAAACAATTTAATTTCCTATGATTCACATTTTAAGGTAAAAATTATTTTTGAACATTTGTGTACTTCAAAGAAAGACATATTAGTAAATGAAATATTATCTTGTCTTGAGTTGCTAATGTCAGGATTGACACGTACAGAACTGAGATGTACACTATTCGAAAAGAGAAAGGAGTTTCTCCCAGACTCCTGGCCAACAAATCCCCCAAAATAAAATTGACCACTCACTCCATGCCTGTGCGCAAACTGGCTGCCACATTTCACCCACAAATAATACTAAAATAGTCAATCCACTTTACAATATATCCTGTGAAGTGTTGAGACATGATAAGGTGCTATATCAAATAATGATTATTATTATACCATGAGTTAGTTACAGAATAAAGCTTGCTCTACTGTAAGCCCCAAACATGCTTTAACCTTAGAGGAGGCCTTTGAATGTGCATATATTTTATATTAGTGTAGTTTAAACATTTAAATTCAGAATACTTTGCTAAGCACGTTAGAATTCCGTGAAACTGGGTGAACCGCATCTGGATTGCACGGTACAATGGTGACATTGTAATTGACCTGTACAGCCAGTAATTGCGGTGTCATTGCACCCAGTTATCATGTATTATGCCAAAAGGAGTGCCAATTTAGAAATCCACAAATGTTAAATGTAAAATCTGATTCCAATTTATGAGGGATTATTGGCCAGACCAGGAGAAACGCTTCTTGTTTTGAATAGTGTTGTAGGATCTTTAACATCAACCCTGGATAAGCAGACAGGAACTTAGTTTGATATTTCATATGAAGGATGGCACCTTTGAGAAACCACTACTCTCCAGTATTGCATTGATATGTCAGCCAAGATCATGAGCTCAAAGAAAGCAAATAGCTTCTTCAGCATCATTTGTCAGCCGGTAGCACTCTTAATAATAATGATCCTTGCATTTTATATATCATCTTACCATATTTTCTAAATTCTCAAAGCTCTTCACAGTACTTACTTCACAGCATTTACTAAAAATGGTGACTGCGTATTTTGTAGGCAAACATAGCAGTCAACTTTTTCTAACCCAGAGATCAGAGTGCTACCAGTTGAATCAAGCTGTCAAAATGAATGAAGTTCTTAGCTTTGCTCTTCAACAGCCTGGTGGGGCAGAGGTGGGGTCTGCAGCACAGCTTTATTAGTTGTGAATTGCATTATCTTTAATACCATGTTCAATGGAGTATGGTTACTGGGATTAAGGTGCTTGGAATAGAGTGGCCACCTTCATTTCACTCCAAGCGAATCCTGCTAAAGAGAGGGAAAATGACTGTACATTTCTGTAGAAGTTAATAATTTAAGAAGAACTAAATGTGATTATTACTCTTATCATGTGCACCACATCCTATTTGTATTCAACACACTAGGCAGAGGCAGCAATTGATCTGAAACAGTGCTGAAAAACATGGCTGCTTACAGGTTGTTTAGCAAGGCAGGCTTGCCTCTGAAAAGCAAGTGCATGTCTCGACACTGACCCTGTAACGGTATTTTCCTCCTTTTGTATTCCTTACATTTTGCATTGACATTCCTAATGCCTTGCTGCTAGGTATCTGAATCTGCAAACTCTTTTATCAACCAATTTACTAGCACAGGAGGGTAGGTCCCTTTGTACAACTGTTTTTCCTAAAATATCTACAATAACGCATATTTTCAACTCTGTACTTTTACTGCCAAAATGCGTATTTTTCTATTTGGCTACAATGAATTACATCATCTGCACTGCCACCCACTCACCTAATCTATTACTGCAGGCCAATCTTCTTGTAAAGCAGTGGATTGGGTCCATAAACTCAGGCCCCCACTAATATGGCCTTCGGTTAGCACTTCCAGGTTGCCAGGTCACTGCTGACATCACTTCCTGCAATTACTTTAACAGCACTTTGAGTGCAATGATGCACAACACTCAGAAAGTGATGTCAGTAGAGATCCAGAAGCGCTCATTGGCAACCACTTACAATACTGGATCACGGTTTATGGACTTAAACCACTTGCGATAAGTAATGCCAGCATCACTTCCTGCATATAGCATGCAGACAGGAAGTGATGTATCACTCAGGAAGGTGTCCAGTCAGTGTTGGACACTGGAAGTGTATTGCACTTATGATGTATTGCAGATCCACTGTGCAAATGCACTGTAAGAAAAGCTACACTATACCAAAGCACATTGTAATGTGATTGCCCTGCTTGTATTCCAAATGATAGATTGTTCTTTAACATTCCCCACATCTCCAAATGCTTGTCATCTGCAAACTTGGGTGCACTCCTACATCCAAGTCAATATTGTTGATATAACAATAATCCTTGCATTTGATATAGCACTTTTCACATCTTCTCAACGTCTGAAAAGCGTTTCACAGAATAGACTGTAAAGTTAATTGACCATATATTTGTGGGTGAAACGCTACAGCCAATTGCGCACAGCAGTGTCCCACAAACAGTCGTGCATTGAAAATGACCAATTTATTATTGTTTTGTTTTGGAGGGATTATTATTAGGCATGTGGAGTAAGGAAACTTGCCCAAGATTTCGCCCTGCCTGGAATTGAACTCAGGTGTCTCGCTTGCAAGGCGAGTGCTCTAACCACTGAGCTACAGGATCTCCAGGTATAAATATACTTTATATATGGGGAACATGCATCGGCTTGCCTCCGAGTCAGAAGGTTTTGGATTCAAGCCCTGTCAGGGACAAGCTCAAACAACTTGCATTTATAGAGCGCCCTTCACAGAGGGCTTGGAGCATAGTAGTGTAGTTCTAGGAGAGCCCTGCATTGTCATAGGTGCTGTCCTTCAGATGAGATACAAAACTGAGGCCCTCTGACTGTTCATGTGAAGAACCCATGACATTATTCAAAAAGAGAATCTAGCTTCTCCTGCTGTCCTAGAGAGCAATCTTCCAGATAATTGTTCATTCACATCCCTGACTGGTTGTGCAACACTGCTATGCGCAAATTGGTTGCTGTGGTCATAATAATAATAATCCTTGCATTTGATATAGCGCTTTTCACGTTGGGAGGATGTCCCAAAGCGTTTCACAGAACACACTGTAAAGTGAAGTGTCTGTATATTTGTGGACGAACGTGGCAGCCAATTGCGCACAGCAATGTCCCACAAACAGTCGTAGATTGAAAATTATCAATTTATTATTGTTTTTGGTTTTGGAGGGATTATTATTAGGCTCTGTGTGGAGTAAGGAAACTTGCCCAAGGTTTCGCCCTCTGCCTGGAATTGAACTCAGGTCTCTCGCTTGCAAAGTGAGTGCTCTAACCACTGAGCTACAGGACTCCACAGGTCATCTACAAATACACAATACAATGAATGTAAAGCACTTTGAGATTTCAAATTTATCAGCACAATATCAAATTATTAACAGCTGTGAACCCAGGATCAATCCTTGGAACACCACTCGTCACATACCTGACAGCCCAAGCGGTCCTCTTCAAACTGAGGTAAATACAGTGAATAAGTGTGTATTTTGAATTACTGAGTTTAAAAAACTTGCAAATTGCACATAGCAGTGTCCCACAAGCAGTCATGGATTAAGTGACCGAGTTATTATTATTATTTTTTTTGGAAGGGATTATTATCCCCGGAAAGCAATCCGCCAATATACTAACATCCGGGTTCCTACTTACTGCTGGTGAACAAAGCTGTGTGGAGTAAGGAAACTTGCCCAAAGTTTCACCCTGCCAGGAATCAAAGCCAGGTCTTTTCGCTTGCGAGATAAGTGCTCTAAGCTATAAGATTCTAATTGTTCAATAATCCACAAAATATGTTTGGACCGTATACAAAATTTAATTCAGAGTGATTTAAAGAATATTTTTGACACACTTTACCTTCATTACAGCAATGTGCTGGAACCAAGCATTTTGTTGGCTTCAATTGGTTGGGGCCAAAAAATCCCTAACACAACATAAAACATAACATGAACAAAATTGTCACATAAGACAGGCATATAAATGGGTAGGGGTTGAAAGAGTGTACAATTAATTGCATGGTACTTTTCTATTGAAGTCCAATGAAAAAGTTCAGTGACATATATGGGTATTTATATGGACATGGTATATTCTCTTCTGCCTTCTCCAACATACAGCATCCTTCAACTCTGAGGCTTGGTTACCTTTGAAAGAGTAAGTGATGTTCCCTGAAAAAGGGTATTCTCTCTCCCTTCCTCTTCTAGCCAACTCCAAACACACAGCATCCTTCATCTATGAGGAGGATTCCTAAGCCAAGTTCTCCCCGACTACTGTTGGGTTTCTTCCTTGAGCATAAAAATGTCTGGTCAACTGAAGAGATCAGCCAAGCAGTCAGAAAATATCTACTTTATGAAAATATGGTGGATGAGCTTAAGTGACAGGCAGCCCGGGGACTCTTAACTCACAAGATATTGGTTGAGAATCAACCACTGAGCTAAGTCCACTTGGACTTGAAAAGTAAAGAGTGATAAGAACTCCAGTTGTCTTAAAAAAAAGTAAAGTTTTTTAATTGATTTTGCTTCTAGTTATAAAATTGTTAAGTTCCCCTAAGAGGACAATTCCTGCATATGAATGTACAGCAATATTTAACAAACACACTTGAATTATCAATAAATCAATGTTATTTTTCCTTAGGTGCTTATCAGTGTCTTAATTTCATCATAGAACACAAGTACTAATGCACCACCAGTCCCACGCAGTACATTTGAAAAGGCTCCTCTAAAGAAAGCACCCATTCCCTCAATTCGATAGATCTTTTGAAAGCAGTCAACCGTTCCACTGTACTGCCGCTCTTTTTCACCACTCTGTTTAAATAAAACAAAAGATATGGTGGTAGCTTCAACAGTAAGTAGAATATGAAATGCATATATGAATGCATGAATGAGTGAATGCATGAATGAATGAATGAATGTTGATATGAAAAATGTGGCAGCAAATTAGTTCGAGCAATGTCCTACAAATAACAATGAGATCAGTTGTCAGTTAATTTAGATGAGGGAAGGGAATATGATCCAAAAGAATAGGAAGAAAAACTTTTTTCTCTCTAAAATGGGGGTTGCTTCATATCCACGTGAATCGCAAGGCAGAGAGGACCTAAGTTAGTGACAACTGAAAAAATGGATGATAAACTTATTATAAGGAATATTAAGTAAGCAAAGGTGTCAGCCTGGCTCACTTGGTAGCTCTCTCACCTCTGAGACAGAATGTTGTGAGTTCAAGTCCCACTACGGGACTTTGAGCTCACTCTAAGCTAAGTCGGTGCACTGTGGAGGTGCTGTCCTTCGAATGAAATGTTAAACTCAGGTCATGTCTGCCTGTTCAGGTGGACGTTAGAGATCCCATGGTAGTATTCAAAAAGAGAAGGGAGTTTCTCCTAGTGTCCTGGCCATCACATAGAAACTGACAATTCACATCATGGCTGTTTCTGGGACATTACTGTATGCAAAATTGCCTGCCGCAATTGCCTACTAGCACACAATCGCTAAATCTTGCATTGAATATTGTATATAAATTTACATTTATATAGCAAAGAACTGTTCAAAATCAAAAACATGATTTCCTAATTCTACTTGGAGGCTGAATGATTGAGGAAAATTGTAAGTTTCAATTGACCTCCACAAATAGGAGCACATTGAGATTCAGTACAGTCTAGTAAGCCAGCAATTCTGGAGGATTTGAAATCCTTGAGTACAAACCTGCATCATCAAGCGTCTTCTAACAGTATCAAATGGGTAAGACAATATCCCAGAAAATGAGGTCACACCCTGGGCAATCAAAAACGATACATAGAATGGCGTGCTCTTTGGGTTTGGCAAAATACCCTGGAGGAAAAAAAGGGAAGAATTTTACTAAATTAAAATGACACATTTACCGCACCTACACATTTAAGAACATTTTTAAATTATGTTCCATTTTCAGGTCTTATTGGTTTGCTTCCAGTCTCCAATACTCCCAGCAGAGCCAGCCACCAGGTGGCGCTAGCTCCTTCTGATTTCTGCAGTCTCTTATTGGCATTTCACTCGACAGATCAGATTAATAACAGAGCAGGAATATTTGTCTCAGAGCATAGCTAAGTATACTATGCCGGCATTTACTGGTGTAATGATCTAGCAATCAGTACTAGCACTTGTGCTCTCTTCTATTTTTAACAAATTACGCCCTCCTTGCCGGCCTTCCCAACTCCTCCCTCCACAGGCTGCAGATAATCCAGAACTCTGCAGCCCGTGTCCTCTCCCGCACCAAACTCCGTGACCCCATTTCCCCCATTCTCGTCCGACTCCATTGGCTCCCTATCCTTCAGAGGATTCAGTTTTCAAGTTCCTGGTCCTCACCTACAAAGCCCTCCATGGCCTCGCCCCACCCTACCTATGCGACCTCCTAACCCCCTACCAACCTGCCCATTCCCTCCGCTCAGCCGGCTCCGGCCTGCTCCACGTCCCCCGACCCACTCGCCCCACCATTGGGGGGAGAGCCTTCAGCCACTCTGCCCCCAACCTCTGGAATTCCATCCCCCAATCACTCCGCCTCATCCCTCCTTAGCCTCCTTCAAGTCCTGCCTCAAACCCTCCTTTTCAACCATGCCATCGGTCACCCCCCTTTCCCTCCCCTCTCCCCCCATGATCCCAGCTCAGGTCTGAAATTCCGTACTCTGTCCAGCGCTTTGGGACATCCTTCCGACGTGAAAGGCACTATACAAATGTAATCTTGTTATTGTTGTAATACATTGCAGTGGCGCATATTGTGCAATTCAATTTGTCAGAAGGATAACTATACTCACTGATAACAACAGATGAAATATTTCAATCACAAATAGTTTGTCAGCTGTTTTATCTTTGCTCATGGTAACAAATTTCAGGGTCATAGCACCCAACCGAAGATAACTGTGGTAAAAGATGTTTTTTGAAACTATAAATTATATACAATCATTGTACCACTGGACTGAAGTGGTACTTACCTCTTGATTGCATTACACGGCAGTATATTTAATGCAGAAACCTCTTTGCTACAAATACCTCTACATAATTCCTAAACAATATTTTTAAAGTTACTTTTTTCTCATTTTTGCTTGCAATATTTCAACTGAGGAGGCAAAAACCACCTGACCATAGGCCACAGCTCTGGTATACCTAGCTGACAGATGTAGGTCCTTCCAACAATTGGATAAAATCAAATTTCCTTTAGCTGGATCAACAGATCAGGAACAAACCATCTGAGAAATCATCATTGGGATCCATTCCAGCACACCATAGTGCTATGCCTTACAGCTTCAACATTATGCACTGCAAAGCCATTTAACTAGAAGGACAATATTTATTTGAAGAACAACCCAGAACCAAAAAACAGGAGTGACAATTTACACACGTTCTGATTGTAAAGTAACTTACCTTGATTGTATCATAGCATCCAAAATAAGAAGCTCGATATACTATGATGCCATTCACCGAAACAGCAAATCCCTGATAAAGTCCCTGAATCCCATCCCGCTTTCCAATTTTGGCAAGGCAATCCGCAAGACCTTTAAACTGACGTTCTTCATTGCCTACAATTTAAAATAAACGCATTTATCTATACAAAAAGTTTATTGGAAAGTATAAACAGTGGTCATGTCCAGAAATAAAGATAGTGGTTTGCACAGTAAATATTTGCTCACCTACCTTAAATAAGTGACAATATTGTTCATACTTCAAATTACAATCAATCTCCACTTACAGATAGGCACTTCTGTCATCCAATAGGGTAAACAGTATTACCTACAGGCATATTAGCTCAGTGGTTAGACCACTCGCCTCGCAAGCGAGAGACCTGGGTTCTATTCCCGGCAGGGCGAAATATTGGACAAGTTTCCTTACTCCACATGCCTCTAGCAGTAAGTAGGAACCTGGTTGTTAGTCGATTGGCGGATGGCTTTCCAGGGATAATAATCCCACAAAAAAACTAATAATTTGGTCACTCAATCCACGACTGTTTGTGGGACACTGCTGTGTGCAATTGGCTACTGTGTTTCACCCACAAAATATACAGTCAATTCACTTCACAGTATATTCTGTGAAGCGTTTTGAGACGTCTAGAAGATGTGAAAAGTGCTATATCAAATGCAAGTATTATTATTATATTTTTCAAGAGCCTTGCACCATCTAAAATTTGCTATATACAAGGCAATCCCGTTATATTGCGCATGTCTGGTTCCATTATCTCAGAGACGGCGTTTCAACAAAGTACAAAAATAGGTTGAGGCATCAGGTTACAGCTGACTTCACATTCTGCACCAGGCTCAATTCAAGAAGTGGTGATGACATCACTTCCTTTGCAAAGTGATCTTATACTGACTTTCTCTTACAGTTGACCTCGTGGTCAAGTTCACTCCATAGATACAGTACATAGAGGATGGAAAATGTGAGATACAAGGCCCAATAGATAATTTTCCTTAATTTAATTTGAAGAGTAGGGAGAAACTTCCTACAACTTTCATCAGGATCTTTTATGGGTAGAATCTAACTGAATAATCTGTGGAAGAATTGGTCTTGATTGGCCAGTTACGTATCTGATCCATGAAACCCATCACCTTGCTTAAAAGTCCCAAACCAGGCCAGACTACTTAAGAATGTCACATATCTACGATTTCCATTTGTCTGGTATGGAATGTGCACTGTCTCCCCAGAGCAATATCATAGAATTGTAGAATATTACAGCACTGAAGGAGGGCATTTGGACCATCGTGCCCGTGCCGGCCCTTTGGAAGAGCTCCCCAATCAGTCCCACTCCACTGCTTTTTCCCCATATCCTTGCAAATTTTTCCTTTTCAAGTACCTATCCAATTCCCTTTTGAAAGTTGTTATTGAATCTGTTTCCACCACCATTTCAGGTAGTGCATTCCAGACCATAACAACTCTCTGTGTAAAACAATTTCTCCTCATCTCCCCTCTGGTTCTTTTGTCAATTCTTCCCTGGTTACCAACCTATCTGCCAGTGAAAACATTTTCTCCCTATCTACTCAAGCAAAAGCTCTCATAATTCTGAACACCTCTATTAAATCTCCCCTTAACCTTCTCGGCTCTAAGGTGTCACAGTCACCCCTCTTTTGCATAACCTGTCTGTCTTTAATAATTATATTTTCTGTTATTTAAAATATGCATTGGAAACATTAACCTGTTGAAAGTGTTTAATGTTTCTATTATGTAGTTTAAAGCATTGATTGTTTAAACATTATTATTATCTGACCCGAATGCGCTCGGGTAAATCTGTACAAACCCCGAAAGTTCTGAAAAGAACTAGCACAAGCGCAAATCATTTTTTAGTGTAATATTCAAATAATATTTAAACAGAGTGTGACCCGGACGGACCGCGCCATCAAGATTCCAAAGGTGTCGGTTGCAACAGATTGGTGCAGTAACTTAACATTCTAATATGCAAATGAAGGATTGGAAAGTGTACTTGTTCCCTATTGGGCAACTGGGGGGAGGATTCTGATTGGACTATTGGCCGATACTTCAGATTGGATACTCCAAAATGGGGGCCGGTCACAATGCCTTTAAAAGGAAGAGACATAGTTTCTGCTGACAGGAGGCACATTAGAAAGGTACGTGTCTTGACTGGTTAGAGGACTGGCTCAGAGTCAACAGTTGGTTCAGTGTACATACACTAACCTCATATTTAATAGGCTGTTAGTTAGTATTTGTTAAAGTTGATTAGTTCTAATTCATTGTTTTTTTTTAAATTATTTGAGAACTATGGAGTCCTGTAGCTCAGTGGTTAGAGCACTCGCTTTGCAAGTGAGAGACCTGAGTTCAATTCCCGGCAGGGCGAAACCTTGGGCAAGTTTCCTTACTCCACATGCCTAATAATAATCCCTCCAAAAACAATAATTAATTGGTCATTTTCAATCTACGACTGTTTGTGGGACATTGCTGTGCGCAATTGGCTGCCGCGTTCGCCCACAAATATACAGTCAATTCACTTTGCAGTATGTTCTGTGAAGCGCTTTGGGACGTCCTCCCGACGTGAAAAGCGCTATATCAAATGCAAGGATTATTATTTTATTATTATAACTATTTCTGAGTTTAGCATTCTGAACAAACTGCAATAAAAATACCACTGAGTTGTCTTAACCGTGTCTCACTTGCGCTCTCTGTTAATTTTTAGTATAGAAAGGAGTAACATAAAGTGGTTCAGCCCAGGTCACAGAGGTATTCGAAAATAAACCTCTGACTGAAGCTTTCCAGTTTGCATTGATTAAAGATCAATCTGGTAGTACTTGTTGTGAAACAAACTCAATTAGCAGGAAACACTTTGTGATAAGCTCTTGCACAAATTAGTGAGAACTGATTACAGAGGCCAGCCACCCAGTACACTCTGCGAGGGGGGAGCAAGCCATACCGTAGAGATACAAACTATCTCAAAGGAGAACAATTCTGGCTTCTCTAGACTCTCCACATGACTAAAGTCACTCATCCCTGGTACCATGCTGGTAAATCTCTTCACTCTCTCCAAGGCCTTGATATCCCTCCTAAAGTGTGGTGACCAAAATTGAACACAATAATCCATCTGAGGTCTAACCAGTGACTTAGCAGAACTTCCTTGCTTTTGTACTTTATGCCTCTATTTATGAAGTCAAGGATCCCATATGCTTTTTTAACAGCTCCATCAACCTGTCTTGCCAACTTCAAAGACCTGTATATGTGAACCCTCGGGTCTTTTTGCTCCCGAATCCCCTTTAAAACTGTTCTACTTTAGTGTATATTACCTCTCCTCATTCTTCTTTCCAAAAGTCACACTTCTCTGCATTAAACTTTATCTGCCATGTGTCTGCCATTTCACCAATCTGTCTTTGTCCTCCTGCAGTCTGCTACCATCCTCCTCAAATGTTTACTACGTTCCCAAGTTTTGGGTCATCTGCAAACTTTAAAATTTTGCTCTCTATACCCAAGTCTAAATCTTTTATGTATATCAAAAAGAGCAGTGGACCTAATACCTAATGTATCCTTCTTATGTAATCCTAGAGGGTTTAGGCGAGTTGACAAGTTCCACAGCTGGGTACTTCAGTGTGCATTGGATCTTGATGGGAGTTTAAGCTGCTAAAACTGCTTAGACTACCACTACTTCTCAAGCTCGGACCAACTTATCAGTTAGGGCTTTGGCTTGTAATTAACAGAGTCAAGTGGAAGAATTCCCCCCTGGTCTGCTCCTCCAACAACAATAACAACAAAATAACACTTGTATAGCTCATTTCATGTCGGGAGGACATCCCAAGGCGCTGGACAGAGAGTTACGAACCCAAGCTGAGGGTGGGGGAGGGCAACAACAAGATGACATTGGTATAGTGCGTTTCATGTTGGGAGGACGTCCCAAGGCGCTGGACAGTGCACAGCATTTCCGACCCAAGCAGGGGTCAGGGAGGGGGAGGGGAAGGGGTGTGACCGATGGCATGGTCGAAGAGAAGGGTCTTGAGACGGGACTTGAAGGAGGCTAAGGAGGGCATGAGGAGGAGTGACTGGGGGATGGAATTCCAGAGGTTGGGGGCAGAGTGGCTGACGGCTTTTCCCCCCTAATGGTGGGGTGGGTGGGTCAGGGGACGTGGAGCAGGCCGGAGCCGGCTGAGCGGAGGGATCAGGCGGGTTGGTAGGGGGTTAGGAGGTCACAGAGGTAGGGTGGGGCGAGGCGATGGAGGGCTTTGTAGGTGAGGACCAGGATCTTGAACTAGATAGGGATAGGGAGCCAATGGAATCAGGTGAGAATGGGGGCAATGGGGTCACGGAGTTTGGTGCGGGAGAGGACACGAGCTGCAGACTTCTGGATTATCTACAGCCTTTTCTGGATTATCTACAGCCTGTGGATCGAGGAGCTTAGAAGACCGACGGGCGTTTGCATAGTCGAGCCTGGAGGTGATGAACAAGAGTTTCAGTGGCCTGAAGTGGGAGGTAGTGGCGGAGTCCGGCGATGTGTAAATAGTTGGGATTATAGTATAAGAATCACTAGTATTGATCAAGTAGTGAATAGATGAATTAAGTAGAATGAATTAAAGAAATAAAACTGCAAAGTGACACACACACACAGTCCTAGTAAAGAGGCACTGAACTAGGAGTACACTAGAATGTGACCCATGGCAAGGGAATATAAGGATAATTGGACCAGGAGAATGGTTGGGATACAAACTAGTAATTAAAACTGAGAAAAAGCTTAAAGTGAGCAGGTCACATGGACAGAGTTAGAAAGAAGGACTGAAACTTCAGGGACATGGAGTCAGGTGGTTTGGTCAGGCTGGATAAGATGGAATAGGAGGAGTATTATTATTTTGCAGAAGATATTACTAGCTGGTACAAGGAGAAACAACTTGAAGTAGGGAAAAAATGCCTGGGAAAAGTGCAGAGTGTGAGAAAGAAGTCTTAGGAAAAAGAGTTAGAACACGGATGGCTGGTGAAAAGGGGTATAAAAATCGATAGCCAATACTAGTTTGAAAAAAAACCTGGAGAGAAGAGCCTCGGGAAGAGCCTCGAGAGGAGACTTGGAAGAGCCTCGAGAAGAGCCTTTGGAGATTCTCTGAAGAGAGGAAGGAACAAACCTCTACGGAGAGGGAAAGAAGACAAGTCCAGCTCTCGATGGAGTGGACCGCAAAGAGGACAAGTTTAGCCTTTGCCGGAGTGAACCACCAAGAGACGTTTGTAGCCAGCAGCACACCAGAGACGTTTGCAGCCAGCAACACACCAGAGATAGTGTTTAACTTTTGTGCCAGCCTTAAAACTTCGTCACGATTTCCTGCCTGCTTGGTAGTATCTCTCCTAGTTACTAAAACACGCACTCAACATACATACAAAACAGTAAGAAATTATTTAAGCACATTTCATATAACACATTTTTTTATATATGTTTAGAATTTTAGTATTGAGTATATCTTGCTAAGATAGTGCTTTAGTAGTCATTTAAGAGCGATGAGCAATGATAATGCATTTAGTGTAATGTGATGCTTATGCTTGTGTGGTTTTATAATTGCTAATAAAACGTTTTAATAATATCCTTGGTGTGGTTTCTGACAAAAGTTTGAACCCAATTTCACAATGTTACAGAGGTGAGGGAAGGCAGAGCGGGTCATGGTTTGGATGTGGGGAAGAAAAGACAGTTGAGGGTCGAACAAGACACCGAGGTTCCTGACTGGCTTGGTGAGCTGAAGTGTGCCACCATGGAGGTTGATGCTGCCAGAGCCTGAGGTGCTTGAGGCGCTGGCGTGAGCCAATCAGGAGGGCCTCAGTCTTGTTCACATTCAACTGTAGGAAATTTGCCCTCATCCAGGACTTGATGTCCGACAGACAGTCTGTCAGGACAGCAGTGGTCCTGGAGTTGAGGGTGGAGGCCGAACGATAGAGTTGGGTGTCATCCACATACATAGGGAAGCTGACCCCATGTCTGCGGATGATGTCACCAAGACAGAGCCCTGGGGGACGCCGGACGTGACAGTGCGGGGAATGAAGGAGAAACCGTTAGAGGCAACAAAGTGGAGACGGTGAGAGAGATAGGAATCGAACCAGGCAAGGGCAGGTCCGTGAAGATTAAGTAAGGAGGAGAGGCGGTGTATGAGGATGGAGTGGTCGACAGTGACGAAGGCGGCAATGAGGTCGAGGACAAGGAGGCAGAGGGAGTCCTGATCACAGATGTTCAGAATGTCATTAGTGACTTTGACCAGGGCTGTTTCCGTGCTGTGAGCAGAGCGGAAGCCGGATTGGAGGGTTTCAAAGAGGGAATGGTGAGAAAGAAAAGTGTGGAGCTGGGATGCGACGACTCATTCTAGGACCTTGGAGAGGAATGGGAGGTTAGAGATCGGGCGGTAGCTGGAGAGGAGGGATGGATCCAGGGAAGGTTTTGTCAGGATGGGAGTGATGACAGCTGTTTTTAGGAGGGTGGGAACTGAACCGGTGAACAGGGAGAGGTTGATGACGTCAGACAAGAGAGGGGCCAGAAGGTGGAGCTGGGGGATGAGAGAGGTGGGGATGGGATCGAGGGAGCAGGTGGTGGGTTTGAGTTTGGAATGATGGCGTTGAGGGAGGAGGGAGAGATAGGTTTGAAGGAGTACGGGAGGGGGATGGTGAGGGGTTGGGTCATGAGGGAGAGGTGATGTGGGGGTGGCTGTGGACGGGGCTGAGGTGGCTGAATGTATCCCCTCGATTTTGGATTCAAGGAAGTCCAGCATCTCCTCACAGTTGGAGTTGGAGGAGAGGATGGGCGAGGTGTGCGAAGGTGGATGGAGGAGATGGTTTGTGGTGGAAAAGAGAAGCCTGAGGGTGTTCCTTTGCCTCCAAGATAACCTTGGAGTAGAAGGAGGATTTGGCGGAGGCAAGAGCGCAGCGGTAGGTCTTGGTATGATGAAGCCAAATCTGCTGATGGATGGTTAATTTGGATTGGTCCAGGTGAGTTCGGCAGCTCGCACTTGTGTCTTGAGGGAACGGAGATGGCTGGTGTACCAGGGGAATTTACGGGAGTGTGAAGTATTTCGGGATGTGAGGGTGCAAGGAATTCCAGAATGGAGGAGAGGGAGTTGTGGAGAAAAGAGAGTGAGGAGGCGAGATGGGTCAGGGAGGGAGAGAGGTGTAGGAGTTCAGATGACTCCAGAGAAAGGGAAAGGAGTACGGAGGTGTTGAGGGAGATGAAGTGGTGGTCCGGGGGGGAAGCATTGAGATCAAAAGCACGGTCGAAAAGGAGGGTCTTGAGGTGGGTCTTGAGGTGGCGAGGGAGGGGTCGAGTCGGAGTTCCAGAGGGTGGGTGCAGAGTGGCGGAAGGCCCACCTGCCAATAGTGGGGCAAGCAATGCGGGGGACGTGAAGCAGGCTGGAGCCCCCTGAGCGGAGGGAGCGAACAGAGTGGTAGGGGGTTAGGAGGTCGGAGAGGTAGGGGGGAGCAAGACCATGGAGGACTTCGAAGGTGAGGACCAGGATCTTAAACTGTATCCCCTGTGTGATGGGAAGCCAGTGGAGTTGGGCAAGGATGGGGCTGATAGGGTCGTGGAGCCTCATGCGGGAGAGGACACGGGCTGCAGAGTTCTGGATGATCTGCAGCCTGTGCAGAGAAGAGTTGGGGAGGCCGACAAGCAATGAGTTTGCATAGTCGAGCCTCGATGTAATGAAGGCGTGTATGAGGGTTTCGGTGGCCTGCAGTGTGAGAGCTGGGCGACCTTGCGGAGATGGGGGAAGGCAGAGCGGGTCATGGCGCAGATGTGGGGTAGAAAGGATAGTGCCTATAAGAACACAGGAAAGATGTATTACGACAAGTCAGATGAATTGGAATCTAGAGACATTTCAGAAAAGAAGGTTATTTGGTACATTATGCATAAGCAGCCTCCTGGAATCCTTTACACTTCATCTGTTTCACCTGCCCATACCACTCATTAGCCATTTGCAGCTTACCTAAAAACATTAACTTTCTTTGGAGGGTTAAAAATATAAGCAAAGCAGAAGCAAAGTGCCAAAGCTCCTACCTTTGCCGACATCAGCAGCTAAACGTGTTCGTGCAAAGTCCAAGGGATATACAAAACATAGGGAAGTTGCACCTGCAGCTCCTCCTGAAGCTAAATTTGCTAGAAACCATTTTCCAAACTGAAACAAAGAAAAGATTATGTTGATACAGGTGAGTTAACATTTGAATTCGACTTCAACAATTCTAGCAGCAATTACTTGTTGATCATCTCAGTCACAGACAAAGGCAATTACTCTTCTTTCATTCAAAACTTCTGGTGTGATGCATCCTTCATTTTTATATACCACTTCAGATTTTAAATTGCTCAGTGATGCTACAAGTTTGACTTCAACAACAACTCGCACTTATACAGCGCCCTCCATACAGGGCAGCTTCTCAGAGTGCTTAATAGTGGCGGAGCCTGACTTCGAGCTGGGGGGAGGCGGGGGTAGGAGACTTCAAGTTTTACTGTTGATCATATTGAAAAAATAAAGATACTTCTGACAGAAGTGTACAGTGTGTATGTATATTTTCTCAACAACTGCATTACTTCCATAAAGAACGGTGTAGAGTGCACTTCTAGTATTGTGACCGAACTGTGGTAAAGTGGATTATAGCATTATTTATCCACCTCTCAGTAAAATCATGCAGCATTTTTGAAGATGGAGAAATAAAGACACTATTCATTGGGTCAAGCTTTTACCAGTTCACTGATATAACCTGAAGCAGCCATTATGGCGATATCATGGCCCTCATGGGCTAAGGAAGAGAAAAAGATCCAGGCTGCATTTCAAAGATTGAGAAAAATTACCTACGATTTGGAAATAAAGTGTCCATGATGTAGGCAAATGCAGCAGCTAATTTACTTCTCTCTCTCTCATTCTCGTTCATTCATTTACTCTCTCTCTTTCTCATTCATTCATTCATTCATTGCTTCATTCTCTCTCATTCATTCTCTCTTATTCACTCATTCTCTATATAGAATAAGGAAGCATATTGTTATAAAAACTGGAGGTGAATCTCTAAGATTTAAACTCAAGAGCAGGTTGGAGCACAGTTAAATAATTTATTATTTTCAAATTAAGACCATAATGATGGTCAAAGCAAGTTAACAGCTCCAAACATCTATGCTGTTGATGGGACAGAGATGGAGGAGAACTTCATTCAAGTTGATTCAAGAAGTAGCTACCTGTACAATTACAATCAACTGTTTTATAGAATACAATACAATTCTGTTACAATATTGGCCCTTTTCATTATTGTCTACTTTTTTGTGGCAGACTAGCAATAGTTTCTGTAAGAATCCATATCCCCAGGAAACATGAAACCTGTATTTAACACTGTTTGAGATATGTGCTTTCATGTTATTCATACTGAATTTTACTTGGTCAAGTACCACAAACTGTTTGAACAGAAATTACAATTTAGACCACAAGTTTAGATGAAAGCAAAGTATTACATTTATTTTCAAAATAAATTCAACAAAGCTATAGGTAATAAATGATAAGCAGTATGAAAGCAAAGCAAATATTCCACTCCCTTTCAAACAGCTGCAGACTTCACATTGAAACATTGATTTTACATTGAAAGTTATGTTGGAAACACACTTAGATTTTTCTTCTCTAGAGATTTTCACTCAAGCTTTGATTAGGAGTTTATATTTCTGTAAAAAGTAATATACATAGACTCTGTTCTAGCATGAAATTGCACTGGGTATAGATTAAGAAATTAAATTAACTAAATTAAGCAGTTAATTATTCCTCAATAATTATATGCTACTTTTTATCTCATACTTGCTCAATTTATTATTTGCTGCATATATTTTCCATGTAAACTCTGGTTTAATGCCCTCTTTCCCCTTAGCCAACTGCCCCCTTTCCCTGGCTTGGCATCAAGTTCTGCCACTGTTAAGCACTCCGAGCACTATTCCGTGAAGGGCGCTGTAAGTTGTTATACCTGATTGCAGAGGGCCTCCTTAAAAAAAAACTGTGATTTTTAACAACTTAGATTTTGAACACGATCAAGTAGACAAATCAAGTAAACTGCTGTTCTCGGAAAAAGTTACATAGAATAAAATGGTACGGAAACAGGCCATTGAGTCTAACTAATCCTCTTAGGTGTATACAGTTTCCTCCTTCATAAATCTACGCTGGAGCCTGTAAACAGCAAAATAGCAAGAGATTTTGAAGCAGTGAAGAAGGTCTGTGCAATAGATTTCTTTTCCTCCGCTTTACCCACATTACCCACATGTAATCTCAAATTAATTAAGCTAAATTTCCTATGCCGCTACTAATGAGTAGGGACATTTTGGAAGAAGGATAACTTTATAAACAGTTTGTAAAACAATTTAAAATTATCATTTTGTTTATTTAACAATAAAATTAATAATCATTGCATTTGGTATTGCACCTTATCTCGTCGTCTTGACATCTCAAAGCACTCCACAGGATACTGCAAAGTGTGCATACTGCATACTGTGTATTTTGTGGTTGAAACGCTGCAGCCAGTTTCGCACAGCAATGTCCCACAAACAACCACGGAGTGACCAATTTTATTTGAGGAATTGTTGGCCAGGAAAAACTCCATTCTCTTTTCAAATAGTGACATGGGATCTTTAACATCCACCTGAACAGGTAGATGGGACTTCGGTTTAACATCTCAATTGAAGGACGGCACCTCCGACAACACAATCCCCCCCCCCCCGCACCTCACTGCATTAGAGTGTCAACTTAAATGCTGTAATTCCAAATCCCAAAATGAACCCACAAGCTTCTGACTCAGAGGTGAGAGTACTACCACTGTGCCAGGCTGACATTCAGGCATTATACACTATTCCTTCTCCTTAAAAAGGAACTAACAGAATTGTACCAGCACAATTAACAGTCCGGTCAAAACAGAGATTAACATCCTCCCTC
Organism: Callorhinchus milii; assembly: GCF_018977255.1. NCBI lineage: Eukaryota > Metazoa > Chordata > Chondrichthyes > Chimaeriformes > Callorhinchidae > Callorhinchus > Callorhinchus milii. Next base: position 12,679,958 of record NW_024704742.1, on the reverse strand, counting down.
TCCCTCCATTTGAAAATTGGGGAAATTTAATTTGTGTAGCAGCAATCATGTCAGTTTAGTTAACCCCAATCTCGAGGGGGTAGGGAAGGGAAAGAGACTGAAAAGGGGTACATTGTGAGTTGCTCCTTGGTGAAGAGTGGGAGGGAGCAAGTTGGAGGGACTTGCAAAGGGAGCAGCGAGGTCGGTAGGAAGTTGCAGAGGTAGGTTGGGAGGAGGTAGCTGAGGGAATAAAAGGCGAGAATGAAGATCTTGAATCTAATCTGTTGAGGGATGAGGACCCAGATGAGCTGAGCGAGGATGGAGGTGGTAGACTCACAGAGCTAGGTGTGGGAGAGGATACAATCTGCAGAGTTCTGGAAAGGTTGCAGCCTGTATTGGGAAGACCTGGAAGTTCAGGAAGCAGGGCATGATTATGGATAAAATGACCAATTTGTATGTGTGTATGGGAGGTGGAATTGTTTGTCAGAAAGCTGAGAGAAATTCCCTTCTCTTTTTGAATAGTCCTCTAGTGCGCTTGAACTTGCTGTTCTTCTGACTCACAGGGAGAGTGCTGCAAATTATTTTGAGGTATACAAACTTATACTGTACTATCTAACCATACCTGTGTTTTCTTGTCAATTCCTGACATAAATATTTGCTTGTATTTGTCTTTGAAAGCAAAGTTGAGAGCCTGAGTTGGGAAATATCTAATCACATTCGCTAAGTTTCCACGCCAAAAGCTGAGAAAACCTAAATAGAAAAGATTTTTCTGTCAGTTTTTAAAACTATAAGAAGTAATGCTCAAAAGATCTTTGTACAGTATAATATACATTATCACAGATTCCCCAGGCTATTGCTGAAAACTAATAATTTTGGGGAACTAAACAGTACGTGAAAGAATAGTCCACGGGAATACTTTCCATTCAATGTATTCTACTGGACTTGAGTTGAAATTGTATTGTAATGCATTTTTTTATATCAGAGAATAGCATTCCATCACCCTCAGCCCAGCAACCATGCCTTTTACCTTTTTTTGCTGACTCATACTGTTCATACATGGAGGGTGGCAAAGCAACCACCACCGCAGATCCCTTTCAGATTCCCCCATAAAACATTTTACACTATTCATGAAGTACAAATGTCCATTGTTTTTTACTTCTGACATGTAGTTCTCTGCATTTATCTGTACTGAACCTCACGTAACCATGATCAGGCTTGGTCTTATCCAACAAACCTCAGACTTGTTTTAAGGTAACATTCCAAATTGAATGCAGGAAGCCATACTCTAGAAGGTGTTTGACAAACTATCAATTGAAAGGTTGAGAGGCTCCTTCAAAAACTGATGTCACATGGTTTTTGGAGTAAGACATGCACATTCATTTGAAATTGGATGAAGGGAAGGAAACAAGGGTCTGTAGTTAGGTCAGATTGATGAGAAATATTAAGTGGGGTGTCTGAGGGAAGTGTTTAGGGACGCCTCTTGTTCCTTTTACCAGATCAATGACCTAGATTTGCAAACTCAATGCAAGATCGTTAAATTTGCAGGTGACACCACGTTTTTAGGGGGAGAGGTAAATCTGGAATCATAAAAGATTTTATAAAGAGAGCTTGATATACTATTCACATGGTCTGGTAAATTAAGTTCAATACATATGAATGCAAAGTCTTGCATATAATAATTCCTATAGTTGATATAGCACCTTTCATGTTGGGAGGACATTTCAAAGCACTTTGCAGGTTTCCCTGTTAAGTATGATGCTTGATATTTTGTAGGCAAGCATGGAAGCCAACTTGAGCACAAGCAAAGTCCCACAAACAGCTATGAAGTGAATGACCAATTCCAATTGGTCTCTTTATAAAAAAAAGCAATCTATTCATTCCCATTTGCATACCTTTCCCCATATCCCTGTAGATTATTCCTCTTAGATATCTATCTAGTTCCCACTATAAGGTAATATGGATCTTACCTTGACCACCACACCCACGGTATTTCACATCCCAACAACTCTGTGCAAGTACATTTCTCTACATAACACATAAAAAGAATAATGCCTAGGCTGTACAAAAAACATATTATGGCCAATCTGAAAAATCTATACAAGTTAACACCAATTACCTGGAAACACATGCAAATAAATTCATGCACGAAGAGAAACATTTGCACATTGGCCAAACATGTAGCCACAGCACACATTTTTGTTGGTCCACCATAACTAAAATATATTCATTCGATAAAGCAACTTATTACAACAAATTGTGTCAAAGCATGTCACATGAGTTACTTTAAATAGTAACAGTTACATAGGTAAACATATCTGCATAAACAATCCCACCAAGACATTTGCTTTGGTCAGCATTTCTTTGAAAAGTTTAGGCAAGAAATCATTGTGTCCCTGGGTAACTTCAAAGATGCCCTCCTTGCCATCTTCCCCAACTCTGCTTGAATACAATTTTTCAACTTGCATTCCATGAGCTGAAGACATCTGCTTCTGGATCTCACTGGAGCTCACTTACTTAACATCTTCCCAGTTTTAGCATTCAGCACCAGAGACAAGCTGGAGGAAGGGAGTCTGAATAGTTCCAAGCTATCTGGAATTAAGTCCATGGTTACCAAAGCATTTGTAGGCAGCACTAACATGATGGGAGCAGGATATTCAGAGAATTATCTCTTGTAACTTTGCTTGGAGCATGCCTGCAGCAATACCCATTTTGCCTGAGACATATTGAGCAAACATTCATATTACTGTTGGACAAGTACTGGAAGCATTTCTCATCATCAATAACGAGTGCCCCCTCCACATTGCACAACAACAGATTACAAATTACAAATTACATTATTACATTACCCAATGTTTGAATCCCAACTTGGAGGCCATGATAGTAACTGGTACCAAACATCAAAATTGAAGCCAAAAAAAGTCAACAAGTATAAAGACGACTGATAAATGTGGTGGCAGAAGAATTAAAACATCAATTCATCACACCCTCAGTGAGCAATAACATCTTGGAAGCGGTATCTTTATAGTTCCATCTTTATCGTGGCTTTAAGGTGACACCAGGTGACACCTTCCCCCTGACTGAGGCCACACCACCCATCCACCATACTCCACGACCTAATTGCCGTGGTGGTGGTGTGGCTCTCATCTCCCGGTTCCCACTCGGACTATCCACTTACTCCTCCCGAACTTTCCTCCTTTGAGCTTACTCTCTACCATCCCTCCAACCTTTCCCTCAAAATCCTCCTTGTTTATCGTCTTCCAAACCCTTCCCCACCTTCCTCTCCGACATTTTCACCCTCCTATTTTCCCTCTCCCTCTGCTCTGAACACCTCCTCAACCTAGGCGATTTCATCCTGCACTTCACTCCCTCCTGCTCTATCTCCTCTGACTTTTCCTCTCTTCCTCCAGCAATAATAATAATAATCCTTGCATTTGATACAGCGCGTTTCATATCTTCTAGACGTCTCAAAGCGCTTCACAGAAAATACTGTAAAGTGAATTGACCATATATTTGTGGACAATGACCTATCTTCCTCGGTCACTGTCCTCCACAACTCCCTCTCCACCACTCTTGATGCCCTTTCTCCCGTCACTACTCACAGAAGTCACCCTGGTGCACCAGCCACCTCTGCTCCGTTAGGCTCAGGTGTGGGCCGCTGAAAGTACTTGGCTCAAATCCAACTTAACAGTCCATCGGCAGATTTGGCTGGACCTTATCAAATCTTATCGCTCCGCCCTTGGCTCTGCTAAATCGTCCTTCTACTCCCAAGACAATCTTGGAGGCCAAGGACAACCCTGCCTCTGTCCTCCCGTCTACTACCCCTTCCCCATCTCCCCTTAACACCCTGGCCCGTTCCCATCCCTCCTTCCACACCTACCTCGCTCACCACCACCATAAACCACATGAAGCCAACCCCCCACTCCCTCGACCCCATCCCTACCCCTCTCCTTACCTCCTAGTTCCACCTCCTTGCCCTTCTGTTCACCGACAATCATAAACCTCTCCCTGTCCACTGGTAACGTTCCCAGCCCTTTAAAAACAGCCGTCTTCACTCCTATCCTTAAAAAACCTTCCCTGGACCCATTCCTGCTCTCAAACTACTGCCCCATCTCCAACCTCCCTTTCCTTTCCAAGGTCTTGGAATGAGTCATTGCTTCCCAGCTTCGCACCTTCCTCTCCCGCTACCCCCTTCATGAACCCTTCCAATTGGGCTTTGTGTGGCCCACTGCACAGAAACAGCTTTGGTCAAAGTGACAAACAACATTTTGTCCATTTGCGACCAGGGCTCCTCTGCCTCCTCGCCCTCCTTGACCTCTCTGCTGTCTTCGATACGTTGAGCACTCTATTCTCCTCTACCGCCTCTCCTCTTACCTCAACCTTCATGGTTCTGCCCTTGAATGGTTCAGATCCTACTTATCACACCGTCTCCACTCCATCTCCACAAACAGATTCTCCTCTCGCCCCCGCACGGTCTCATGAGGAGTTAGTTCCTCAGGGCTCTGTCCTTTGTCCCCTCCTTTTCAACATCTATATGCTCCCTCTTGGTGACACCATCCGCAGACATGGGGTCAATTTTCACATGTATGTGGATGACACCCAACTCTGCCTTCACCCTCGACTCCAGGATCACTGCTGTCCTAACAGAATGTCTGTCAGATGTCAAGTCCTTGATGAGAGCTAACTTTCTACAGTTGAACGTCAACAAGATTGAGGCTCTCCTGATTGGCTCCCGTCCGCACCTCCACACCTCAGGCACTGACAGCATCACCATCCAAGGATGCACAATGCATCTCACTGAGCCAGTCTGGAACCTTGACGTCTTGTTTGACCCTAAACTATCCTTTCTACCCCATATCCATGACCCGCTCTGCCTTTCCCCACCTCCACAACATCGCCCGGCTCTGCCACTGTCTCACACCACAGGCTGCCGAGACCCTCATACATGCATTCACAACATCCAGGCTTGACTACCCAAACTCCCTTTTTGTCGGCCTCCCCAACTCCTCCCTCCATAAGCTACAGACCATCCAACCTCTGCAGCCCGCGTCTTCTCCCACACCAGGGTCTTCAACCCTATCACCCCCATCCTCGCCTGACTCCACTGGCTTCCGATCACACAGAGGTTACAGTTCAAGATCCTGGTCCTCACCTTCAAAGTCCATGGTCTTGCTCCGCCCTACCTCTGTGACCTCCTAACTCCCTACCAACCTACTCGCTCCATCCGCTCAGTGGGCTCCAGCCTGCTTCACGTTCCCCTGCCTCGCCCGTTCCATCATTGGCAGGTGGGCCTTCAGCTACTCTGTCCCCACTCTCTGGAGGCCCTTCACCTCGCCCCACTTCCTTTGCCTTCTTCAAGACCATCCTCTTCAACCGTGCCTTTGGTCACCTTCCTCCTCACCTGGCCTCCAACCCTCCCCAATCCCCAGCTCGGGTCCGAAACATTGATCGTCCAGCACATTGGAATGTCCTCCCGACGTGAAAGGTGCTATACAAATGTAATTTTGTTGTTGTTTAAGATGGACTAGAAATCCAAACTTTCTTCTTTCAATTGGCAATTGGCACAGAGCAATCTGTGTTATTCCAACAGTCATAAACTCTGTTTATTGGTCAGAGTGTATGCTGAATTGATACTAACAAGCTAAAATTTGGATCTTCCATTTTGGAGTTCGGCATATAAGTTTTAGTTAACAGATCATTCCGATATTCATTCAAAAGGAATGCAGATGAAGCTGAACTTTCAATGTATACCACAAAGTTGAAAAAAAGTGATGCCACTGATTTCTAATTTTTAGTAAAAGCCCCTTAATACTGAGCAGTGTACAATTTTATTCATAAATCAGGAAAGTAGTATACACACAAAATCATAATTTGAACCTTATGCAAATTACAATAGGATACAAATGTAATTCGTTGTTGTCGACAGGGTTCAGCACGAGGTAAGGAGTGGCTGTGTTTGCGGCTGTGCACACAGTGAGCAGTGGGCCACAAACAGCCATGACATGACGTGAGTCAGCGGAGCCACGAATGACCAATTTGAGTGCAGTGGGTGGAGGGCCGTTGGCAGTGGTTGAGTGAAGCTGCAGACAAAGCGCAGCCCTGACGCCCCCTCCCCTCTCCCCACGTGACCTCCTCGTGCCCACGAGACGCCCGAGTCCCGCACGCGGGGCCCAAACCGACAAACGGTGGCGCAAATATTTAAAAAAAACAAATCCCCTTTTTTTTTAAAAAAAAGAGAAAAAATAATAAAATAAACAGTTGGGGGATTTCAAACGGAAAGAAATCCTCGTCATAACTTAAATCCCATTTTTGTTTAAAATTTATTTTAAAATAGTAATTATGATGATGATGATGTGCTCCCCCCCGGCGCCGGGTGTGTGTTGCCGGGGGGCTGGTGCTGGGCCTGGGCCTGGGGCTGGGCCTGGGGCTGGGCCGGGGCTGGGCTGGGCTGGGGCTGGGCTGGGCCTGGGGCTGGGCTGGGGCTGGGCCGGGGCTGGGGCTGGGCTGGGGCTGGGCTGGGCCTGGGGCTGGGCTGGGGCTGGGGCTGGGCCGGGGCGGGGCTGGGGCTGGGCCGGGCTTACCCTGCTCGCGGGGTATCCTGATCACACAGTCCACGATGCCCTTGTACTGCTGGTCGACGCGGATCTGCTTGCTCGACGCCTGCACCTGCAGCAGCAGTTTAACCCGCTCGATGGGCGCCACCGCCGTCTTGGAAATGGCAGCCGCTATGCCTCCGGCCAGCAGGTCGGTCACGAAGGAGACCGGGTCGAAAAAGGTGCCGGACATGGCGAGGGTCAGGCGGCGAGATGAAGAGACGAGATGGCTGCGGAGCGGCTGTGAACGGACAGGCGAGGACCGCGTGTCGCGTGAGTACGTAAGATTACGTCACCCCGCAAGCGTTCTCACGCTGTCGCTGTGCTGATTTTTGAGGGAAATCCCCAACATGTGCTCCTGGAACATTATAATAATAATAATAATAACATTACAGTGTATATGGGGGAAAGGGGTCTCACAATTAAAAAAAAAGTGCCCCCCCCCGGCCATCACTGCCCCCCCCGGCCATCACTGCCCCCCCCCCCCCCCCCCGGCCATCACTGCCCCCCCCCCCCCCGGCCATCACTGCCCCCCTCCCCCCCCCCCCCCCCCGGCCATCACTGCCCCCCCCCCCCGGCCATCACTGCCCCCCCCCGGCCATCACTGCCCCCCCCCCCCGGCCATCACTGCCCCCCCCCCCCCCGGCCATCACTGCCCCCCTGCCCCCGGCCATCACTGCCCCCCGCCCCCGGCCATCACTGCCCCCCGGCCATCACTGCCCCCCCCGGCCATCACTGCCCCCCCCCCCGGCCATCACTGCCCCCCCCCCGCGGCCATCACTGCCCCCCCCCCGGCCATCACTGCCCCCCCCGGCCATCACTGCCCCCCCCCCCCCCCCGGCCATCACTGCCCCCCCCCCGGCCATCACTGCCCCCCCCCCGGCCATCACTGCCCGCCCCCCCGGCCATCATTCCCCCCCCCGGCCATCATTCCCCCCCGGCCATCACTGCCCCCCCCCCGGCCATCACTGCCCCCCCCCCGGCCATCACTGCCCCCCCCGGCCATCACTGCCCCCCCCGGCCATCACTGCCCCCCCGGCCATCACTGCCCCCCCCCCCGGCCATCACTGCCCCCCCCCGGCCATCACTGCCCCCCCCCCCGGCCATCACTGCCCCCCCCGGCCATCACTGCCCCCCCCGGCCATCACTGCCCCCCCCCGGCCATCACTGCCCCCCCCCGGCCATCACTGCCCCCCCCCGGCCATCACTGCCCCCCCTCCGGCCATCACTGCCCCCCCCCCCCCGGCCATCACTGCCCCCCCCCCCGGCCATCACTGCCCCCCTGCCCCCGGCCATCACTGCCCCCGCCCCCGGCCATCACTGCCCCCCCCGGCCATCACTGACCCCCCCGGCCATCACTGACCCCCCCCCGCCATCACTGACCCACCCCCCCCCGCCATCACTGAACCCCCCCCCCGCCATCACTGAACCCCCCCCCCCGCCATCACTGAACCCCCCCCCATCACTGACCCCCCCCCCGGCCATCCTGACCCACCCCCCCCGGCCATCACTGACCACCCCCCATGGGCCATCACTGACCCCCCCCGGCCATCACTGCCCACCCCCCGGCCATCACTGCCCACCCCCCCCACCCCTCGGCCATCACTGCCCCCCCCCCGGCCATCACTGACCCCCCCAGCCATCACTGACCCCTCCCCCGGCCATCACTGACCCCCCCCGGCCATCCTCTCCGCATTACTCTCTCCTCCCACCAGCAAACCCATTCACATTTCCCTTCAAAATGTCCATTCCTTCTCAAACAAAGCTCTCACAATCCATGACTTCATCCTGGATGAGCACCTCGACCTTCTTGGGCTCACAGAAACCTGGCTCTCCCCCAATGACCCCGTCCCCCTATTGAAGCCTCCCCTCCAGGCTACTCCTTCCATCACATCCCCCTGTCCAAACCAACATGGCGCCGGGGTGGCCCTCATCTCCAAAGCCTCCCTTGGTCTTTCCCTCTACTCCTCTGGCTGCTTCCCCTCCTTTGAGCACCTCACTCTCTTCCATCCCTCTCTCCCACTGAAAATCCTTCTGGTCTACTGCCCCCATATTCTAAGCCCCCCCACCCAAGCCCCCCACCCCACCCTTCCTCTCTGACATCTCTACTCTCCTCTCTTCCCTGGCTCTCTGCTCCAAATGCCTGCTCATAATGGGCGATTTCAACCTCCACCTAAACTCCCCTTGCACCACTTCTTCTGACTTCACTGCCCTCCTCTCCTCCCTAAACCTCACCCTTCACATTAATTCACCGACCCACAACCGTGGCCATGCTCTCAACCTCATCATCACCCACGGCCTTGACATTTTCGGCCTTAGCATGGTGGACAAGGCCATCTCAGACTACTTCCTCATCTCCTTCTCCTCTCACATCCCTCTCTCCTCCACCAAGTCCTCACCATATTCTACTGCCCGTGGAAAAGGCTAACCCCTGAGACCCTCACAAAGGCCCTCACATCCTCAAATATCCTATGCCTCTGGCCTTCCACCCACAGAGAACCTGATCGCCTCTCCTCCACCTTCAACTCTCTCGTCCCCTGAAATCCAGGACCATCTCCAAACCCACCCAATCCCCCTGGTATAGCAATCATCTCTGCTCCATAAAAACTCCGCTGCTCGAGCGCAGATGGCAGAAAACTGGCCTGACAGTTCACCACCAACTGTGGCTCGAGCATCTCCACAGCTACCGCCATTCTTTCATATGCGCGAAATCGGCCTTCTACTCCAACATCATCTTGGAAGCAAAAAACAATCCCAAAGTCTTTTTTTCCACCACCCACTATCTCCTCCGTGCCCCCCCTCAGGCCTCATCAATCTTCACATCTAATGCCAAGTGCAAGGAGGTCATGGACTTTTTTTCAACCAAAATACATAACATCCGCCAGGCAGCCTCATTCTCCTGCCTCTTGTCACCCACCGCCACGGGCTCTCTGTTCCCCTCACCCTCCCCATCATCAGCTCCTACCACGATCCCCATCCTACATCTCTCCTTCCTCCCTTTCACCCACCATCATTTCAATGAAACCCACCACCTGCTGCTTCGACCCCCTCCCCCCCAACTTGCTGGTCACCCAGCTCCCCCTCCTCTGCCCACTACTGGCTGACGTCATCAACCAGTCCCTCTCCTCTGGATCAGTCCCTGCCCCCCTCAAAACTGCTATCATCACCCCACCTCCTCAAAAAACCTTCCCTAGATCCATCAAACCGCAGCCACTACCACCCTACTTCAAACCTGCCCTTCCTTGCCAAAGTCCTAGAAAGCATTGTTGCCAACCAACTCCGCGCACACCTCTCCTCCCACTCCCTCTTCGGAACACTCCAGTCCGGTTTCCGCCCTGCCCACAGTACAGAGACTGCGCTTGTGAAAGTCTCAAATGACAACCTCTCTATCTATGACCAGGGCTCCCTCTGCCTCCTTGTCCTTCTGGACCTCTCCGCCACTTTCGACACAGTCGATCACACTATCCTCCTCCACTGCCTTTCCTCCGGCATCCACCTCACTGGGACCGCACTCGCCTGTTTTGAGTCCTACCTCACGAACTGCCAGCAGTACATCTGCACAAATGGCTTTTCTTCCCGCTGTCACCCAGTCACCTGTGGGGTACCAAGGATCCATCCTTGGCCCCCTCCTCTTCCTAATCTATATGCTCCCTCTTGGGGATGTCATCCACAGACATGGGGTACACTTCCACATGCATGCGGACGACACCCAACTCCATTTTTCCACCTCACTTTGCGACCCCCAGACCCCTGATGTTCTGTCAGCCTGCCTGTCAGACATCAGGAGCTGAATGAACATGAATTTCCTTCAGCTAAATGTTGACAAGACAGAAGCCATACTCTTTGGCTCTCGTCAACTCTAAAATCGCATGGTTCTCACCTCCTCCACTTACCCGACCTCCCCCTAAAATTCTCTGAACCCGTACGCAACCTAGGCGTCAGGTTCAACCCCCAATTATCCTTCCTCCCCCACATCCGGTTCCTCACCAGTACCGCTTTCTTCTTCCGACACATCGCCCATTGCCAATGCCTCACTCCGAAAGTCGCTGAAACCCTGGTCCATGGCTTTGTCACCTCTCGGCTGGACTATTCAAATGCTCTCCTCGCCGGTCTCCCCTCCACTACCATTTAGAAAATCCAGATCATCCAAAACTCTGCCGCCCGCATTATTACCTGCAACACACTCCGCTCCCCGATTACCCCGGTCCTTGCCAGACTGCACTGGCTGCCTGTCCAGAGAGGATCGACTTCAAGATCCTCACTCGTCTTCAAATCCCTACACTCTTCTGCACCCCCCTACCTCTCTGACCTCCTCACTCCTCACAACAATGCTGTTGTCTGTTGTCTTCGCTCCACCGGGTCTGGCCTCCTCCTTGTCCCCTGAATCCTCCGCTCCACCATTGGTAGCCGTGCCTTCAGCCACTACGCCCTGGAACTCCCTTCCTCACTCCCTTTGCCTCGCCCCCTCTCTTCCTATTTTCAGGTCTCTGCTGAAGACTTCTTTTCGACCGTGCCTTTCGTCACTTTCCTCCCCCTCCACCTGGCTCGGCCCCAGGATCCGTTCTGTGAAGCGCTCTGAGATGCCGTCCGGCGTGGAGAGCACTATATAAATCCAAGTTGTTGTTGTTGTAAGACGTCTCAAAATGCTTCACAGAATATACTGTAAATTGAACTGACTATATTTTGCGGCAGCAAATTTCAATAATTAACCTCCACTGAGGAAAGATTGCAAAGAGATTCTGCTAATTTTGTTTTGTTTGTCAGTTACTGTATATAATTCAGGACATTTGCAAGCATTCCAGCATGGTTCATCCACAGACAATCAGTCCATTTTGAACCCCGTTGTACAGTGCGTTTGCTCATCTTTACCCTCACTAACTAATCCCCTCATCTCCCACCTCAAATTTGTGTGCCAAGCCAGTGTTGTTAAGTGTCTTGTAATGCTTAACAAGTTGACAGAACTGGGATTCACAGTTGGAGGAAGAGTAGATTTGTGTGTCATCCCTATACATGTGCAAATTTACCCCGTGTCTGTGCATGATATCACCGAGAAGGAGCATGTAGATAAGGAAGAGGAGGGGGTTAAGGATGGAGCCTTGGGGTCCTCCGCAGGTGACCGGGGGGGGGCAAGAGGAAAAACTATTGGCTGAGATGAAGTGCTGGCAGTTGGTTAAGTAGCACTCGAACCATGTGAGTGTGGTGCCAATAAGGTGGAGGATGGCGTGGTCAACTGTTTCGAACGCAGTGGAGAGGTCCAGGAGGACGATGAGGCAGAGGGACCCTTGCAGAGAGGACGTTATTTGTTACTTTGAGTAGCGCTGTCTCTGTGCTGTGTACTGGGCAGAAAATGGACTGGAAATGTTTGAGAAGGGAGTGGAGGGCGAGGTGTGAGTGAAGTTGGTTGGCAACATGCGTTCCAGGGCTTTGGCAATGAAGGGCAGGTTTGAAATGGGATGGTAGTGCATCAGGTTGGAGGGATCAAGAATAGATTTTTTGAGGAGGGGAGTGATGACAGCTGTTTTGAGGGTGAGTGGGACTGAGCCTGAGGAGAGGGACTGATTTATGGTGTCTTACCAGCAGTGGGGAGAGGAGGGGGAGTTGAGCGACCAGCAGCTGGGTGGGGAGGGGGTCGAGATGGCAGGTAGTCGATTTTACTCATAGGTAGGATGGGCCTTCTTGGAGAAACAGCGGAAAGGTTGCCAGGAGCTGGTGGCCATCCCAAGCCCAGATACTGATATATATCATCAACTGGAAAGGATCGGGGCAGAATGTGGTAAGCAGAAACTGTCTCCAAGATGACATGCTTTTCAGCGGAATTGAGTCAACCCTTTAATAATCTGGCTCCTGAGCTAGGCGGGTCTGCAGTATTCCAGAGAATTGCTGAGGCCATCCCAGTCAGCCTGGCTCATTGATAAGACTTGGAAGCTAGACCAGTTCCTGGAGGCTCTACCCTCCAGGAAGAGATTGCACATTTCCTTCCAGACAGACATTTTCACATGTAGGTGGTATACATTGAACTCATGTCTGGTTTGAATACTCTTAAGCGTAGTGATTGGTTCTTGCATGTGTCAGAGACACCCGGCTGATGGAACAAAATGACCGTAACAATTTGGAACATGATATTTTCCCAAATGAAACAACTAAAGTAACAGACTAAAAATCCAAATAGCCTATTTCACAGCAGGTGATGGATGATAGCTTAAGTTATAGAGGTCAAGTAATTACAAATTAATTTAAAATTATGTTTCCTCAACTAACTTTTTGCAGAAAGCAAAAAAGTCAACAAGGAAGAAAAAAATCTATCACCTATCGTTGGGTATCATACTGTATTTATAAGAAGTGAATAAGAGTTTATTGTTATATATATATGGTATTCTGTTAGTAATTTTTTTAGTAATACTGTGTTAGTATTCTGCTGAAGACCCTAGCTATTGTAAGTGTTGAAGTTTCTCCCAAATTTTCCATTCCCTGCTTCAAAACGTTTTGATGGAAATGCATGGACTGGAACTGAAGACAGCAATTATTTCTTCAAGACATTTTTGAATTTTACTTTTTTCACTTTGCATATAACAGAATTATAGAATTCCGATCTTTTTTCACAGGTCCATTCATTTGTCGGGCCATTTTATTTGGTCTAACAATGACCAAGCAGGATAAAAATCATTTTCCAGAAGCTTTCCCTGATAGCCTGATCCATTGGATAAAGACATTGTTCTCTGAATCCACTGATCTGGGAGTGGCTGTTAAAAAAAAAAGGCTTTCCACTCGGATGGTGGCCTGTCACATGCACATGTGTGTGAATGTTGGAAAAGAACAGGATTGAGCTTAGTGCTGATGCTCTTTCTGAGATGGCTGTGGGTTTGTAGTCCCACGTCAGAATTTGAACTAACTTGAACTAACATAGCCTAAGCTGAAACTCCAATGCATCGCTGACCAAAGATGCCGTGCTTAAGATGAGACAAACCGAGGTTCCATATGCCTTTTCAGGTGGAAGTTAAAGATCCCATGGCAGTAATCAAAAAGAGGAGAGTTTTTCCCAGTGTCCAGACCAACAATCCCCCAAATAAAATTGGTCATTGTTTTGTGGCTGTGTGAGACATTACTATGCACAATTTGTGTTTGCCTACACTCCAGTTGACAATAAAATCCTGTGAAGTGCTTTGGTACATCCTCTTAACATGGAAAGGCGCCAAATACAAGACGCCAAATACTTGTAACCAAATACAAGGATTATTTATTATTTTCAGTCAAATATTCTGCTGACACTTACTTTCTAATCGCATCAATGGAGGAGGTACTGGAGGTTTCTGGTTGAGAAAGTTTTTTTTTTGGGGGGGGGAGGAAGAAACAGAAGTTGACATCACATTGCTGTGGCATAGGCCTCCCCATATGCCTCAAAGAATTATTAAATATTAATTTAAATATTCCTCATAATATTAACCACAACATGATTTTTTTTTCTTTCTGATCACAACCAAGCTTCCTTCTTCAGGGGAGAAAATGGAACAATCCACATCACTAATTTCAGTTATGTTTGATGGAAAATGTAATAGAAAGCAAAAGTGAAAAATATAATTATGAACAAATGTTTGCCAATATATTGTTTCGTGGTTTAATTGCCTTTTCATTTCAGGCAATTTGAAACAGATATATTCATGTAAAAATTTTAAATTTGTATTCATCATATAGATTCTCTTTGAAAGGCACATTTCAAGCAGTAATTTGCACTTCATGCTTCATAATAGTCAAAAATCTAATAGGAAATGCACACAATACAAATCTATACTCTCTTGAGTGCAATGATTACATTAAACTGTGACAAGAATTTACAAAATTATATAAACAGATTATCACAACCATTATCTTTCATTTAACCTGTAAGATAGCAGAACAGGTTCTTAAAGAAATAAAGATTCCCTTCATTATTGAAACATTTTAAATCAGCATTGTTTAATATCCTTGGTTCACTGAATGTTCATCAAAATTGCTCCTGAATGTTCAAGATGTAATATCCAGCTGATGGACTATCCGGAGAAAAATTAAATATCCAATTTTGCCATGCACTTCCAAGTACGGACAATGAATTGTGCTGCAGTTGCATTTATGAATTGTGGTCCAAAGCTTTCCTTATTTGGAAATTGGTGCAGTTGTATTTATGTTATGTAACCAATCCAAATGAGAGTTTGAAAGCTAGTTCCACAGCAACTTCTTCTACAGAGTCATGGAAACACACGTAGACCTCTTGAGGATAAGGATCTACAAAGAGTCTCCTGTAAGAAGAATAAAAATCTCAGATTACAAGAAGTTACATAAGTGGTCATTTTCTCTTAACTAGCTTTACCTAAAGTAACATTTTAGTCTGCAATAAAATGTGAACAGTTCAATACAATAATTTTTCATTATCGGAGATGATTTCTTTCTCCTCCCTCTCCCCCAAAACCTAAAGTAACATTTCAGTCTGCAATAAAATGTGAACAGTTCAATACAATAATTTTTAATTTATTGGTGATTATTTCCTCTTCCCCTAAACACCTGTGCATGAAAATAATGACAACATTGACACTAAGGATAGAATCAGTAGTCCTTACATGATGACCAAAATAGATACTTCTCCACAGAGAAGGATGGAGAGAAAATCAATAACAACAACAACAAGATTACATTTGTATAGCGCCTTTCCCATATGGAGGACGTCCCAAGGCGCTGGACAGAGTACAGCATTTCAGATCAGAGGGCTTCCCAAAGAGAAGCTTTAGTAGAAATACAGAAATAGGACTTCTTCAAGGTGAAGAACGTTTCAAAAGCAATAGGGAAGGTAAATAGGGCCTTCAAATTGAAATTAATTAGCAACGATGAAAAACAGCATCACCCATTGATGATAACCCAAGTTTGTCAATTCTTTTTGACTAATTCTGACTAAAATACCATCTAAAAATAGTTGAAAAGCCTAATGATGATTTATCTGGATTCTTGAAGACAACAGACATAAAAAATTGATCCGGAATTTCTGTAAAGCGAATGATCAAGTTGACTTACCCGACAACCCAATAAGCCATGGTAGGAGGTAGCTTCTTCTGCTCAGTCCAATTTTCAGGACTACACTGGAATAAGACTCCATGCTCCTTGACAAGACCAAGTCCTGAGCTACTTTTCCTCAGACCTTTCCGAGTTGAATTATAGATGCCATCTGGGCATTTTTTTGCCTATTAAAAATAAAAAGTGTGTATCATGACAATAGCCATTACGTGGCACATTATCCTTGGATCTTTAAAGCCTGTAAAGAGCAAGGCTTTCCACCCCATCACACTTATTTTGGTTTAGTTCTAAACCACTGGACCAATAAGTTAGGTTATTTGAGTCTTATTTCTGAGTTACATTATATCTCTCAACTGTGCTTCAAACTCTACGTTGTTGTACATGTAGTCTTTTTCCAACACTGCCTTCTTCCATCTCTAGAACAATGCTTGCCTAGAGGCCCCTCTAACCCCAAACACAGCTGAAACTTTCATTCATGCTTTCATCAACTTAAGACAAAATTTCTCAAAACATATTTTTGCTCTCCTTACTTACCTTCCTAGCTCCACCTCATGACATATTCTCCAGTTCCTGGCTCCAGACACAATATCCCCACTAACTCCAGGCTCCACTGGCTCCCAGCTGTCACATCCAAGAACCTCATCCTGAACCTCAACCATTCTGTAATGTTCCACAGCCCTATTTTCCTCCCTGGACCTTCTGCCCTCCGCACTCTGCCTACTGTCATTCTTCACTCTGGCCTATTCCTATTCTCATTCCTCTTTTCCCCGCTCCCCCCTCCCCATTGGTGCTTGATCATTCAACTAATATACCCCTGCTTTCTGTAACTCTCCCAAAATCCCTTTACCTTTTGCATTCTCTAATCTTCATAAAGCTTCTCTTTGACCATGAATTTGGGTAATATGCTCCAACTCCCCCTCCTTTCTTCCCTGCTCACTGGCTATCATCATCTTTGTGAAAGGCTTTAAGGTGGACACCCTACATGAAAGTTACTGCAAACATGCAATGTTATACATTTGTGTGTTATGCAAATATGACAATGAAGACCAATGCAAATTTTCTTCAATATTTTGAAAAAAAAACACCTGTTTGTCCGAGTTTTGTTGGAAGATTGACCTTATTGATAGGCAACAACGATGGAAGTTCTTGATTAACTGAGAGTGGATAGAACCACCGAGTTGTGCAACATCTGTATGTGTGGGAGCGATGAATATCCCCTGTATGGTTTCCAAAGAAATATAGTGGAACAGAGTATTTTCTGAGCCCGATGTCAACCTAAAAAATATGGACAAGTGGACTTTTAAAAGCTTGATACCAGTTTTCCCAGGTATCTACTTTCACTAGCTTTTACATTGGGAGGATGTCTCCAAATACTCAACAAAGCTGCCTGGGCACCTGAGTTGGGTTTGGGAGGGGAAAGATGATTGAAGGTGCAATGAAAGAGGTAGATCCTGAGATGAGCCTCAAACAAGAGAAGGAAGGGAGCCAGTTGGAGAGACTCCTGGATGGAGTTCCAGAAACCGGGGGCATAACGGCTGAAAGCTTGGCCGCCGATGGTGGAGAGGTTAGGGCGGGGGATATGAAGCAAACGGTTAACAACAATTTTGAATGTTCACTTACATCCACTGGAAAATACTTAAGGGACAATTACAGTAGTCATATTTCAAAGATAACTGAAATTTATGGTCTGTATTTCCAGACATTTATCATATCCTCAGATTATATAAACATTTCTATCATGGAACTAAAAGGAAAAAAAAACCCTCTGCTGAATTAAATACATTTAAAAGATATGATGAAATAGATATAAAAATGATGAATAGAAATTCAGAACAATATTGTAGTAAATACTTGTGGTTACTTTTATGTTCTGTACATGGAGGTTTCTTGGAAAAACTATATTGACAACAGAACAGTGTGGAGATACTGAAATTAGTTCAGAATTGGATTTCACTACTGCCCCACACATAAAAAAAACTGCTGAGATTATATATGAGAATGAAAGAAATGAAACTAGGAACCTGTGCATGGATGGAAATCGACTAACCAAACAAAAAGATTAAAGAATTATTTAAAAATTTTAAATCTTAAAATCAATAGATGTGGAATATGACTTCAGCCACCTTTTCCCAGCTGGTGAGCAGGTAAACAAAGAACTATTGTGGACAGGAAAGGAAACTAATAAATAAACTTTAAGGTGGATGGAAGAAAAGATGCACAGCAGAATGAAAAGAGTGAAATAAAGTGGGTTAAACTATTTTAATCTTACTTTGTAATATGGTACATCGCCTCAGTCTCAGAAAGGTTCTTCTTCATGCTTCCAAGATAGAATGGATTGGGAGTGCCTTGCTTCTTTTTACTCTGAAATTAAATTATAATTTTAACTAATGAAATGGAACCAATCAATACTTCTATAGCTCAGGTACTTTCATATTCAAAGTAGTCAGTACCAGATAAACACCATTGATTGGTTACCAAAAGCATTTACGCTTGGTAAATTTGAATACTTTTACTCTGCATCACTACATTGAGATTGGCCACTGTTAAGGACAGTGATAGCTAGCAGATCTGCCATTTATGCTAGGATCGAAAAAAGTGTGGAAGAATCATTGGGACCAAGCTAGTACGAAGTGCACTGGGACATCCTCCCGATGCGAAAGGCACCATATGAATGTAAATCTGTGTCTTACAACAACAACAACAACTTACATTTGTATAGTGCCTTTCACATCAGGAGGCCTTCCCAAGGCAGGAGTAGAGTACTTGAGCTCTGCAGGTTAATGGTTAGAGTAAGGCCCTTCACATTTATAAAAATGTTACTTTTAGTATATTGAAATAAAAGTTGCTTCATAAGATCATTGGGAATCTGATGTAATACCAGATTATTGAAGATATAAACAAGACAACTTGTATTTACATAATATAAAAACAGAAGTCGCTGGGAACACTCAGCAGGTCAGGCAGCATCAATGGAGAGAGGAAAGTGAGTTAACACTCCAAGTTGATGACCTTGTCAGACCTGACGTTGAATAAAAGCATATTTAAAACGTTTTTTTTTCAGGGGAGAGGAAGTAAGACAGAGGTTTTGAAGAAAAGTTCCAGAGGGTGTGACTAAAGAAGTGGAGTGAGCAATAAACCCGAATTGGAGAGTTGAGGGAAACAGAAGGAGAATAGGGTTGGAGAAAATTTCAGAGTTAGAGAAAAATGAGACTGAAGGGATTTAAAGGTCAGGACACAATCATAAAATCGGTCTTCTGGGGATATAGAGCAATTTTATGTGGTGATAATAGGAATGATTGGTGTGCAATACCTAATGTGGGAGGGAATACAGTTATACGGTTTGGGTTTGTTGAAACTTATAGATGGTGGAGTTAAGGAAGTCAAAGAGGAGAATATTGGAGAAGTGCATCTCGAAGGTCACAAAAGCAGGAATCAGGATAACAGTGGTAAATGGGGTGAAGTGGAGGGTTGAAATAAGCAGGCAGATTTTAAAAAAGTCAGTATTAGCAATGGACTTCAGGCCTAACAGGCAGTTGGTCAGAACAGCCACACAATTTGGAAACAAACAACAACCAAGTGTGATTTTTTTTTTTTTTGGGGGGGTGGGGGGGTGCTGAAAGAGATAAGGATATTGTTCTGTCTTACACCTGCAAGATCTCAAGTCAGTAAAACATTTGAGTTTAAAAGCAGAAGTGGCTTAAATTTAGAAATAATACCATCAGCATTTTCCGAATAGTATACAGCATTCATAATATTGTGTTTAAATAGGGAAAACACTCTGCACTACAATGAAATATTTATTTTCAGATGGATATGGAATATACTTCAATGCAAACATTGCAGATTACTACAATGTTTGCAATGGAGATTAGTGAATTGTGCAACTAACACTTGTAAAAAAAAACTCTCCGAATTTCTTCCATTACCTTAAATATACTTCCACTTCCTCCAGTGCAATCAGACCTTCCAGAACCCTGGGATTCTCTTTGTGGTTGCTTCTTCATTGAGTCAGGTGTGAAATATGGACTAAAGTTCATATTGAGCCAACCAGCATCCCCCTGTTCCTCAATGCTAATATCAGAGATTCCAATGGTCCTTGGAGGACTTGACTTCCGAGTCCTCAGGCTGGAGTCTCCAAATAGTGTCCTCCGACTTGCTGGTGATAATGTTGATTTGGATGAACCTTGCAACTTGCTGATGATGGGAGAGCTGCTGATACTTTCCAATCGGTCTCGTGAAGAAGGAAGGAACCAATCGGCACATGATAGGAATGGTGTGGATGGGCTTGTCAATCTGTCTTTTATACAGGCCTCCAGTCCCTCAAGCTGAAGTAAGGTTGCTTTAACCTGGTCAACATATATACAATCTGGCCCTGGGTTTCCATTTGCCTTGCTTGCACATCCTCCAGCTTGCATCAGCACACACACTATGAAATGTCTCTGAGGAAAATAAAAATTCAATGAAAGTTTGAACTTCAATAGCAAAACCAAAATATAGAGATAATAAAAATATCAATTACGGTCTTTTCTTTAATTTAAATTGAGTCTTTTAACTTGAGTTCTTGTGCATAAAATATAGTCATTGGGATTCAAAATATTTTGAATGTGGGTGGTGTCCACCATTGCCATTCGAGCCTTAAGTTTTTCTGCCCCACGTACTAGAACTCCATCGTATAATTCTTCCACCTCACCCCCTCCCTAGCCTCCTTCAAGGCCCTTCTAAAGCCCTCTTTGATCGTGCTTTCAGCCTCCATCTCACCTACTCCTCGATTCCAACCCCAAGCTTGGGTATAAGCCCTTAACTGTCTACCATATTGGAATGTCCTTCTGACGTGAAAGGCGCTATTTAATGTAATTTTGTTGTTGTGTCAAGTAAATTGGTTAAAATGAAGATTACAGGAAATCAGTGCAGTATTAATAATTGTTGCATTTGATATATCACCTTTCACGTCAAGAGGACATTTCAAAGTGTTTCACAGGATTTAGTGACTGTGCCTTGTCGGCGAATGCTGCATAAAATTTTCTCCCTGCAATATCCCATAAACTTTGAAGTGAATGATCAATGTTATCTGGGGGAATTGTTGGCTAGGACCCTGGGATAAACTCCCTTCTGAGGTAGACAGGACCTCAGTTTAAATGCATCATCTGAAGGACAGCACATCCAGTAATTCAATTCACCTCAGCAATATATTGGTGTGTAGGCTAGAATGTGAATTCAAAATCAAAATGGGGCTTAAACTCAAGAATATGTTGACTCAGAGGCAAGAATTCTACCAACTAAGTATTCCTAACACCTACTATGGTCCTTCTACTGTGGTTTTCTAATCTACTATTCCTTGGACTTGTACTACGCATCAGAAGAAGAGATTGAATTTTCAAATATGTTGCTTACCAAACCAACAATTAGCAAAAAGTATCTTCCTTCTGCCTCTTGGTATCCATCAATGATTTCTTCTTGATTTGATTTATGGTGCCGCCATGGAAACACCTCACGCCATATGACCAGTTGACCAATCCTTTGCTCTGCTGCTAGAGGCAGTAAGCTGTAGTGCTGGCAGTAAAGTGCAATGTCAAGGAGATCATCTTTTGGCAAGTGATTGCCAATCATGTAACCCTTAAAATGTAAACAATAAATTATGGCTAGTAAATATTTCCTCACTACCAACACAAAATGTTGGACAGTAATGCAACTGCAAAATATTACCAGTAGAAAGTCATTAATATGTAGACACTAACACTAAAGAAACCATATATACATTACTGAAACATTAGTGGTACATATTGAGTTCCTTCTCAAACCGGCACTGAGATTTGCACACAAACAGGTAATATAACTCAAATTAATTTGTCAAAATAGCAGTGCAGGTTAAACATTCTATTTAGTATAAGTGAAATGCCTATAGTGTATAATTGTCGACGTTATGTATGTTGAGGAGTTGACTGCCAGGCTCAGATTGAGTGGATGCAAAACTATCAAATAATACAAGTCAAATTTTCCCAGGTTCAGTATATTTGGATGACTGAAGATTAGAGACTGAGGAATGCCACACCAATTTACAAGAAGAGGAAAAATGACAAACCCAAAAACTACAGCACAAGCCAAACAGCCTGAAATCCTGTCCTGTAGCTCAGTCGTTAGAGCACTCGCATTGCAAGTGAGAGACCTGAGTTCAATCCAGGCAGGGCGAAACCTTGGGCAAGTTTCCTTACTCCACACAGCTAATAATAATCCCTCCAAAAACAGAAAACAATAATAAATTGGTCATTTTCAATCCATGACTGTTTGTGCGACACTGCTGTGCGCAATTGGCTGCCGCATTCGCCCACAAATATACAGTCAATTCACTTTACAGTATATTCTGTGAAGCGCTTTGGGACATCTAGAAGACGTGAAAAGCGCTATATCAAATGCAAGGATTATTATTATTATTATTATAAATCTGTTGTGGAGGAAATATAGGATAGCATAATGAAGTGCCTCGAGAAATAGAGTGATAAGTTAGCTGAGCATGGAATTAGCTGAGAATGGAAGTAAGATAAGCATAACAATATCTATTGGCAGTTCTTTGACAAAATAACAGAATATGGGAAACTCAGTAGAAGTTATATCTTGATAGAATGCCGTACATACTGGTTCACAGAATGGGGGGGCATGTAATAAGAGAACAGATGGAAGTATATATTGGGAATTAATTATATCATACAATCAGCTTTGTGGCTGCACCCATTTTTTAAAGTAATCAAAACAGAGTAAACCTAGTGCAGAAATGCAGTGGATGTTTTGAATATTAAAAATAATAATCCTTGCATTTTTTGATATTTGATATAGCGTTTTTCATGTCTTCTAGAAGTTTCAAAGCGCTTCACCTAACATACTGTAAAGTGTATATTTTGTGGGTGAAACGTGGCAGCCAATTGCGCACAGCAGGGTCCTACAAACAGTCGTGGATTGAGTGACCAAATTATTATTATTTTTTTCTTGAGGGATTATTATCAGGCATATGGAGCAAGGAAACTTGCCCAAGGTTTCGCCCTGCCAGGAATCGAACCCAGGTCTCGGTTGCGAGGCGAGTGATCTGACCACTGACAGGATTCCCTTCTGGAATATTGGCTTCCAGAAAGCCTTTGATACATAATTCTAAAAAAAAATCCTCTCCCCCTAATGATTCTGAAATAATTTGGATGTCTTATCAAACTATTTTCTTAACACTTTCAGCCTCACCTTGAAAAACAGACAGGAACCCAGTATCATATACAGTCGGCGAACGTCATAATAAGCTTCAGACTGAAAATAAATCATTGAAAGAGTTAATAATAATAATCCTTGCATTTGATACAGTGCCTTATCATGTCATGGAGATGTCTCAAAGCGCTTCACATAACATACTGTAAACTGAATTGATGGTATATTTTGTGGGCAAAATGCTAGATTTTGATTGCCAATCAGATAATGCAAACCGTAGTTTGGTTGCATTGCTAACGACAAACACACCCATTTTAATATTTTAGAAAGCAGAGTGGGGTCTTCAATAATTGATTTCTGGGCATCTGAGCAAACGATTTAGAGCCGAAAATGAATTATTATCTTTGCAAACTGCAAACTGCTCTTTTGTCTGCATTGGAGTCCTGTAGCTCAGTGGTTAGAGCACTCGCTTTGCAAGCGAGAGACCTGAGTTCAATTCCAGGCAGGGCGAAACCTTGGGCAAGTTTCCTTACTCCACACACCTGATAATAATCCCTCCAAAACCCAAAACAATAATAAATTGGTCATTTTCAATCCATGACTGTTTGTGGGACATTGCTGTGCGCAATTGGCTGCCGCGTTCGCCCACAATTATACAGTATATTCTGTGAAGCGCTTTGGGATGTCTAGAAAACGTGAAAAGCGCTATTTCAAATGCAAGGATTATTATTATTATTATATTATTGTTCATTTAGCTACATAGGAGATCAAACCTGGTCTCTGTCACCACAAGCTATTGCATATTGTACTCCTACAACAACAACAACAACAAGATTCCATTTATTGAGCGCCTTTCACGTCGGGAGGACGTCCCAAGGCGCTGGACAGTTGGGTCAGGACCCGAGCAAGGGGGAAATGGTCAGGGTGAGGGGAAGGAAGGGAGGGAGCGAGGAGGGGGTAGAGAGTCGAGAGAGGAGCTGAAGGCACGGTCAAAGAGAAAGATCTTAAGACCGGCCTTGAAGGAGGAAAGGGAGGAAGCAAGGCGAAGGCACTGGGGGATAGAGTTCCAGAGCCTAGGGGCTGAGAGGCTGAAAGCCCGGCCACCGATGTAGGGCGGTTGGGGCGGGGGATGTGGAGCAGACCGGAGCCAGAGGAACGGAGGGTACGGGCAGGTAGGTAGTGGGATAGTAGGTCGGAGAGGTAGGAGGGAGGAAGGCCGTGAATGGCCTTGTAGGTGAGGATGAGGATCTTGAATTCGATCCTCTGGGGGATGGGGAGCCAGTGGAGGCGAGCGAGGGTGGGAGTGATGTGGTCCCGAAGCCTGGTGCGGGACAGTACACGAGCTGCAGAGTTCTGAATGACCTGCAGCTTGTGGAGGGAGGTGCCGGGAAGGCCGGCGAGGAGAGAGTTCCCATAGTCCAGCCTTGAGGTGATAAAGGCGTGGACCAGAGTTTCAGCAGCGTGAGGGGTGAGGTAGTGCCGTAGTCTGGCGACATTCCGGAGGTGATGGAAGGCGGTGCCAGTTGTGGCGCAGATATGAGGGAGAAAGGACAGCTCAGGGTCGAACAGAACCCCGAGGTTCCTGACTGGCTTTGAGAGGTGGAGAGTGCAGCCTTGGATGCTGATGCTGTCAGCGCCTGAGGTGCGGAGGCGCTGACGTGAGCCAATCAGGAGGGCCTCAGTTTTGCGCACGTTGAGCTGAAGAAAGTTATCTCTCGTCCAGGACTCGATGTCGGACAGGCAGCTGTCAGGACATCGGTGGTCGTGGAGTTGAGGGTAGAGGAGGAAAGGTAGAGTTGGGTGTCATCCGCATACATGTGGAAGTTAACCCCATGTCTGCGGATGATGTCACCAAGGGGGAGCATATAGAGGGTGAAGAGGAGGGGACCGAGGACAGAGCCCTGAGGGACACCGCACGAGACAGTGCGGGGGGTGGAGGATAAGCCGTTTGTGGAAACAAAATGAAGACGTTGGGAGAGGTACGACCTAAACCACTCAAGGACAGGGCCTTGAAGGTTTAGGTGGGAGGACAAGCGGTGGAGGAGGATAGCGTGGTCGACCGTATCGAATGCTGCCGATAGGTCGAGGAGGACGAGGAGGCAGAGGGAGCCCTGGTCACAGATGGTCAGGATGTCATTGGTGACCTTGACCAGGGCAGTTTCTGTGCTATGGGCAGCACGGAAACCCGACTGAAGGGGTTCGAATAATGAATGGTTGGAGAGGAAAGAGCGCAGCTGGGAGGCGACAACTCGTTCCAGGACCTTGGACAGGAAGGGGAGGTTGGAGATGGGCCGGTAGCTTGATAGCTGCGACGCATCAAGGGAGGGTTTTTTTAAGGTGGGAGTGATGGTGGCAGTTTTTAAGGGAATGGGAATAGAGCCAGAGGAGAGGGACAGGTTGATGATGTCTGTGATATGTGGGGCAAGGAGGTGGAGCTGGGAGATAAGGAGTGGAGTGGGGATGGGGTCAAGGGAGCAGGTGGTGGGTTTCAGGGATAGGATGAGTTTGGTGACAGAGGGTGGGGAAACGGGTACGAAGGTGTGTAGTGGAGGTTGGGTAGGAGTCGGAGTGTGGGTGGAGGGTGGTGGGTGGATGTTGGAGGGGAAGTGACCGCGGAGCGAATTCCCTTGATCTTGGATTCAAGGAAATCCAGCATCTCCTCGCAGTGAAGGTTGGAGGAGATGACCTGCGCGGGGTGGCGGGGGGGACGGAGGAGTTGGGATGTGGTAGAGAACAGTAGCCTGGGGTTGTCCTTCGCCTCCAGGATTATCCTGGAGTAGAAGGACGATTTGGCCGAGGCTAGAGTGGAGCGGTAGATTTTGAGGAGGTCCAGCCAGATTTGTCGGTGGACCGTTAGGCCAGATTTGACCAGGTGCGTTCAGCGGCCCGCACCTGGCTCTTCAGTGAGCGGAGGTGGGTGGTGAACCAGGGGGAGGAGCGAGAGTAGGAGACAGTACGGGAGGTGATGGGGCAAGAGTGTCAAGTGTGGAGGAGAGGGTGTTGTGGAGGAGGGTGAGAGCAGAAGAGGGGTCGGTGAGGGTTGAGGCCCAGCGGGAGAGGAATTCAGAGGACTCCAAGGCAGAGGTTAGGGATTGAGGGGGTAGAAGATGGTGGTGGTGGGTCTAGTGGAGGTGGGGAGGGGGGTGGAGGTTGTGACGGAGATGAAGTGGTGGTTGGAGATGGCCTTGTTGGTGATGGTGACATCCGAGACACTGAGGCCCCGGGTGATCACCAAGTCGAGTGGGTGGCCGTGACTGTGAGTGGGGGAGTTGATGTGGAGGGAGAGGTTGAGCGAGGAGAGCAGGGAAGAGAAATCTGAGGAGATTGAGCAGGAGGGGGTGAAGTGCAGGTTAAAGTCGCCCAGGATGATGAGGCGATCAGAGCAGAGGCAGAGAGATGTGAGAAGTGTTAAGATATCAGAGATAAAGGTGGGAGAGGTTTTAGGGGGCCGGTAGAGGAGGAGGATTTTAAGTGAGAGGAAGGAGGGGTGGGAGAGGGTGAGGTGCTCAAAAGAGGGGAAAGAGCCAGAGGAGTAGGGGGATAGGGCAAGTGGTGTCCTTGAGATAAGGGCAACACCGCCGCCACGGCGGTTGGGGCGAGGGATGTGGTGGGAGGTGTAGCCGGGTGGTGTGGCCTCCGTGAGGGGGAAGGTGTCGCCTGGGGTGAGCCAGGTTTCCGTTAAGGCCATGATATCAACGTTCTCATCAAGGATGAGATCGTTGATGACCAGGGCCTTGTTACAGAGGGAGCGGACGTTTTGTAGTCCGATGTGGATGGAGCGGTTGACAGAAGGGTGTGTGGGGAGGGAGGGGTGGGGGAAATGGGGATAAGGGAGGAGAGGTTGGCTCCCTGGGTCTGTGTCCGGGGTGGCTGGCGAGTGTGGTGGGGAATGGGGCAGTCATTGGCTGCTGGACAGCCAACGCCGAGTGCCACGGTGAGCCCGGCGGAGGATTCCCAGGCTGGAGCAGAGGGAGGTTGTGGGAGGGTCAAGTGGGGATAGAAGGCGAGAGGGACGGAGAGAGAGGAGGAGAGAGCGGGAGAGATGCAGAGGGGGGAGGGTTTGGGGGTAGAGAGGAGGGAGGGAGGGAGGGGGTGAGGGGGCTCGGGTCATAGCGGCAGCCATATTGCGCACGCGGGGACCGGGAGCGAGCGGTCAGGTGGATAACCACTTAACCAATATCATGTACAAATTTGCTGTGTTCAACAATTCTGTATATAAAACTCAAAATCCACTTGCCTCTTTAAGGTCTTTTTTATATGGGAGCCTATCTTAAGGATCTGTGTGATTTCCCTATTCCTCGTTATTAAGGACTGTAGCATTCAGGGTATTCTGTACTTCCTCACTTTGTTTTACCGAGATGTACTACATATTTCTCAACATTAACTGCATCTGCCACCCATATTTCTATTCTTCATAAGATGTCTGTGCTGCCATTTCCTGCATTTTTCTATGCAGTTTGGATACTCCCTAATGATAATTCTTGCATTTGATATAGCACCTTATTACGTCTTCGAGACTTCTCAAAGTGCTTCACAGAATATACTGTAAAGTGAATTGACTGCAATATTTTGTGGGCGAAACGCGGCAGCCAATTGTGCACAGCAGTTAATAGTATAATAGTGTTCTTCAACAAACCTAGAAATTTTTCCCAATTCCAATTTCTAAATCAATTATTATAAATAAATGCAGAAGAATGATTCCCAGACTGGATTCCTTGGCCATGCCATCAACTACATCCATCCAAGAAGTATCTATTTATTCCTACACTTAGCCTTCTTTCTTTAAGCCATTCCTGTATCCAAGTCACTAATGCATCTTTATTACCAGGCACCTTAATTGTTTCCTATATGCCACTTTATGAAATGATTTCTGAAACTCCATATACACAAAATGAACTGCAGAATTTAAAATATACTTTATAAATTTTCTCAGAAACCAATTAAAGTTTTGCTTTTTTAAAGGGTCACAAATTCAATTCCATGTTATGGTTTCCAGAACTTCGCCCACTCTTCATTTTTCTTTACTTTTGCTAATATCCCCTACGCGCTTGAAAAAGTTCTTATTCAATGAATAAAAAAAACTTACAGTAAAATATTTCTGCCTTAAACAATATATTTGCTAATTAAGTAATCATACTCCAAGCATTTTTTCTTGTTTGGCCAAAATGTTTTACCAAATCCTGAATACAATCATGAGTATTTGTTTTATATCGAATAAAAAAACAGTAACAAACTGCCTAAATTAGTATTTAGATTTTACAAATATTAAAATGTTATTAGTAATGCTAAGGTCAATACCAGTTCTCCAAAGTCTGCAGATTCCAGATCACTCAATGTGGTATCGATGTCTACCTGAAATAGAAATTTAAAAACAGATGCAAGGTTGAATAAAGACGATCCATATTTGAATCACAAATAATCTGGAGACTTCACTGCCAAAAAATAATCTATTAAACTAGTTGAAAACATGAATCTTAAACATCTGAGAAATTGGGAAGTGTTTTTCTACATCTCAGTTGGGCAATTGAATGAAGTCACAAACAGCAAATGAGTCGAGGATCTTAGATAATGAAAGGTTCGGCTCTCCTGAAGATGAATTGTATAACAGTCCTGAGTCACTCCTTACAACTTTTAATTCAACACAAATATTTATGATTATGAAACAGTTCCATCACAAAGAAAGTGTAAAATGCAGTTTCTGTAATCAGCATATTCAAGATGGCTGCTAGAAATGTACCAATTCATAAGGGCAATGAGCAAAAGTTATCAGTAATTAGGAAAAGCAATTCTGACCATTCAAATGATTTTAACAGAAGCACGTTTCCTTCAAAAGGCTACTGTGCTACATTTGTCAAAGTGTCAGTTTAACATTCCCTAGTACTTATTTAAAATGCCTTTGCAGCATTTTTCTTTTTACCAAGTTATAGGTTAAAATATTTTGTGAGATTATTAGTTTGGGACTCATTCATTTGCAGGTAGCTCCCAGCCCTAAAAATGAAGTACATAGTAATCTCCACTAGATTAGAATAACATTTATTTTCACTAATGGTGTACATTCTTGAAAGTAGCTTTACCTTGATATCCTGTGGTAATGTTAGCCAGCGGACTCCAGGAATACCATCTAAAAACAATGCACTGTAGCCATCGTAATACTGGGCACTGGCACTGCAGTTCAGTTTTGCAGGCTGAATGGCCCGCTGGAAATATAGCTTAAAAAAATGATCCAGTCGAGGAACATTCTCTGAATGACAGAAAGCACTGAAGGAATGCCAGAGATTTAGTGAGAAAATCAATGTTAAGCCAGTAATATTATGATTTAAAATTAGGTACAAACATAGCATGTAAATATTAATAATAAAAACTATCAAACTCAACCATAAGAAGTCTAACTATTAGTTCAGGAACTTTACGCTTTTACCGTGTAACATTTTCCACCAAATGGTCAGTTTTGCATCAGTCATATTGGTTATAGGGGAGAAACAATTGTCTCACACTGAAAAGGTTTGCCAAATCCTTTTAAACAGAATTTGCAATCCGAATAGTCAAACAACTAAAATCGCTGTATTAGTGAAGATTTTAGCACAAGTCTTTTCCAGTTGGTAGGCACCAACTTAATAGGGCCACCAAATGACTGTTTTTTGCCTGGAATAGGAAGAAAAAAATCTCTCTTAAGGAGCAGATATATCAATTTTTTAAAAAAATCTACTTGCAAAAGAAGAAAATTATGTTATTGATTAACCCTTTCAAAAGAAAATTGGAGAAGTATCTGCTTGAAAGTGCAGAAGATTTGAAGAAATATTACATAGGAGATGATTATTTCTATGCTGCCGGGATGTATTGGGAGAAAGGCTGGTGGAGGAAAGGATACACGTGTTGTATAGGGAAGGATGGATATTCTAAAACGTGTGCTGGATTACACTGCAATTCAAAGCAGCTATACAATTCTTTCCCCCCAGGAAATATAGAGAAAGTGGGAGAAGTCAACAATAGGGTACATTCTGTGTAGTATGGGGGGATGGGGGGCCTTGATAGATCAAATAGGATTTACTCATTCTGTGCTTTATGACATTCTGTTACATTGAAGAACACAATGATCAATGTTAAAAATGACAACAAAAGAAAGAAAAGAAAGATAATGTGTACTACCCTTTTTAATTTACACTGTGAAAGGGAAGCACAGCTCAGTTTGACCTATTGCATGCAGAAGTAAATTGCCCTTTACAATGTGAATTAAAATATATTGCTTCAGTGCGATTAGGATTTGTTTGTACTTGCCTGTCTAATGAGCTATACATAAACTGCAGGATTCGCACAACATTGTTGATCATGTTCCTAAGCTGTGGAAGAGGAACCCTTTGAAGAATGCACACACATAGTCAATATATTAGGCAGAAAAAAAACAACCAGAGCTTAAAAATTCACAATATTGTAAGCAAGACAAGCCCTAAAAATGACAAATGCAACATATTCTACGACTATTCCTAATGCCTCCCAGTGCTGTACACCCAACTGAATTACACAATGTAACTTATATTCTAAATTGAGTTGTAGCAATTAATTTTCATTAAGTATATTTTGGCCCTCAAAAATGGAAAAAGAAACATTTAATTCACTGGTATAGGCCAAATTGAATCAAGATAAATTTATTTACAGGATTTTCTATTACACCAGCAGAAATCCTTTCTTACCTTTCAGCAGGGAGTCCCACAAGCAGCAGGTTGCTACCTTCCTTCCAATAACCTACATGAATAAGTTTTCCATTCAGCTGCAATGATGAACTAGAAAGAAGAAAGAAAATTACAAACTATAATGGCGTGATTAAAGGCTGCAATTTATCATAAGATCTTATAAACCACAAGCATAAAAATTCAAAATGATATACAATCGGAAGCTCCAAAACTTCCACCTTCTATTCTTCTCAAGAACTTGCAATTTAATTATAATGTAGGCCATGAAAGATTTGCAGTATTTTAATTGAAGCCCTTCACTGAAGTGTTATCTGTGTTCAGATTTACGTCTTCCATCATTTTCTTCTACTTTTTTTGTCTATCCTGCCACAATTAAGTAAATAGAATGCAGTTGATGCTGCAGAAGAGGTTTTAAAATTTTCTGTGAAAAATAAGGACATTTTCTGTCAAATTTGATGTACAATGTTCAGGTCTAATTTGCAGCAATTTCTAATGGGTTTCCTGAGTGAGAAATGAGAGTGGGACATCTTTCAGCAACCTGAAGGGTGTCTCACATCATGCTGACTCTCCAAAGTATAGCACTAGAAAGCAGACTTCTTATGAGCAAGAGTTCCCATATACTTTCTAAGGAATCCGGCTACAAATCACTGCACATTAGGCTCAGTAGCAAGAAAAAACAGAAAAAGGCACACAATATATTACATATGATTATGATACCTTTTATGGAAACAAAAATTTGGGGGATATAATTATGTGATTTCCTACACCAATTAACTAGTTAATGTCCCCTCTGTGCAAATTAATTACTGTATCATGTTGAAGAGTGCCTGGATAACGACTTATAAATGAGGACTTTGCATTAAAGTATTAAGAATTCCATTGATCATTTTTACATTTATATTTTAATACTATAGAATCAGTGCAAAGTATAAGTTTAATTCTAGGGCTTTAATTACCCAGAGTGGTGGACCATGGAGATGGGGATGTAGTTAGATATTTAAGTATAATTGTAGATGGAAATAGCCATAAAAGGAAAATGGAACTTTAGGTTTATACATTGGGTAATGAATACCAAAAAATCATACTGAATCTGTACAAGACAATAGACCGCGATAGTTCTGTGTTTTGAAACCTTATTGTTAAAAGAATATCATATGGAGAGGTGCACAAAGATTCACACATGAATGAAACGGTGTACATTTATAATAACTGTTGCATTTGATATATTGCTTTTAACATCGAGAATGTCTCAAAACACTTCACAAAGTT
The DNA here is from genome assembly GCF_018977255.1 of Callorhinchus milii. Taxonomy (NCBI): domain Eukaryota; kingdom Metazoa; phylum Chordata; class Chondrichthyes; order Chimaeriformes; family Callorhinchidae; genus Callorhinchus; species Callorhinchus milii. The sequence goes on along the minus strand of NW_024704742.1, from coordinate 12,648,214 downwards.
TCTATTGTGTGTCGTGACTATATTTGTCGGTGAACTTGGGAGCCAATTTGCACACAGTAATGTCCCATAAACATGATGTGAATTGTCAGTTTTTGTGTGATGGTGAGAACACTAAGAGAAACTCCTTTTTCTTTTTGAATACTGCTATGGGATCTCTAACATCCAACTGAACAGGCAGACAGGTGAATGAGCAATTTCACCTGGAAGGTTGTTTGCCAGGATCCTAATCTTAAATCTTAAACTGGGGCTCACATAGAGAAAATTAAATGGGAAGAGGAATCCATTAAAAGTGTTCAAAAATTGTGAGAGGATAAATAATGATTGATTTGATCCATTGTTGGTGAATTGGCAACAAGGTGACATAAACTCAAGATTATTATTAGAAGCATGAATGAGACATTAGAAGATTTTGCTTTGAGACAAAGTTGTGGGATGTGGAAAGTATTACAACAAGTGGCTATTGAAGCAAAGTTAAAAAGCAAATAGATAAACATTTGAGAAAGATTAAAAAAAAGTATGGGAAAAGAGCAGGGAAATAGGATTAGATAGAATGCCAGACACAGTGGTCCAAATAACCTCCTCTTCGCTGAAATCTCCAATTCTTTGTCTCATGATTTTTAATCAAATTAAAACTGTGACCTTAGATCTAAGTACTACACAATGCTTCACATAATGAGGAAACTATGCCTCAAAATTATGTTTTTTCAAAACATGATCAATAATGTATACTCTGTGCTCTATCAGCAACAATGTAAAGTCAGACAGGCTAATACTTAATTAAAATACTTTATATTCTTAACCCAGATTGTTGGAACTAAAATAATTATACCATTAATTTTTCAGTTTGATTAACAATTTTAATAAATAAAAAATTATATTTAAATCATATAATTAAAACTGAAATATTTAACTCCATAGCCTAAGATGGAGGTTTGTCACATTCCAGTGTGACATATACTTTCACAAAGTGTACAAAACAGAGGATGAAAAACAATCCCAACCTTGGTCTTTCCAATCAGATTCAGTACATTTGTAAAGAACCTGTTAAACTGTAATACACCAAACACGGTACATTCTGTACATCAATTTCAATATGTATGAAATACTCATGAACAATTATGATACATTAAATTGTAGTCAACTGAATAATGCATTACATTTTCAAATTAACCCAAATATTTATTGAAATCTCATTTATATCTTGATAAATCAGGAGGTAACAAATTAGAAATAAAACTCACTTTTATGAAGGTAACATATTGAATCACTCTTACATTCACAATTTTGAATGATTTATTTGTAAGACTACAAAAACAGCAGCAAATGCTTCCCTCAAGATCAGCATGTGCACTTCAGATAATTAACCTTTAAAACAATGATTACATTTCAACAATAGCAGCCAACAGGTCAGAGGTACTTCAATCTAAGGAATAGGTATTGTTATAAATCACCTGATAATTTGTCCCCCAGTTACATTTTCCAGCATGTCACAGAGGGTAAGAAATATTCCCCGAACACTCTTTAATTTTTGGGATGCATCAGTTGTTGGATACTGGTATAGAATTTCTTGCTGTGGACAACAATAAAAAGTTTAACTTCATTACTGCAGGGAACTCAGCAGCATGTACATCACTATCTGCAATCAATTTGTGCTTTTTTAAAAAAAAACTGTGGAGAATGTGAGATATGAACGTGCGAAACAAAAAGCAAATTTAGTGCTCACATTTAATCTGGACCGAATAGCTGAAACATTTTTTCAGTGCTGATCATTAGTAACAAGCTCAAAACTATCAGATCAGGAAATGTTATCATGCTATCATAAAAATGTGAGTTGTTTAAAAGCTTTGATTTTCTAGCAGACCAGTTTCACTAACAGGAAGGGGAAAAAATACAAACTGCAGCAGTAGAGGAAAACAACACAGCCCCTTCCAGCATCTCTGGTTCTTTCAGCATTGAGTACAGATTGGATGTGAATGCTGCTTACCCTTTACCTCAACAACAATAAAATTACATTTGTATTGCATATTTCAAGTCAGGACGATGTCCCAAGACGTCCCCACTTATTTCCACATAAGCAACTAACAGCACAGACCAGAGATCTTAGGACCTTTTTAATACTCCTAACAATTTAATTAAACTCAAATTCATGTGATTTTTACAGATGCTATGATAAAAGTGTTCCAAATACTGTGCATTCAAATGGATAAAAAATAGTTTATATTAAATGTGAGCACTAAATTTGCTTTTTGTTTTGTACATTCATAACCCACCTTGTTTCATGATGTGCCTTGAGCAGTGAAGTTTTCGAGTTTTCGTTAGATTAAAAATAAAAGGATACTTAATGAAAAGTAGTAAGTTGCAGACATTGAAGCAAAATAAAGAATGGTGACGATAACAAGAGTGTTGTGAAAAAAGCTAAGAGAACAATTACTCATTACAAGGTCTTGATGTTGTAACTTTATGCAACTTCTACAATAGCAGCTCATTACAATTAGATACTTTATGAAACATTTTAAATGTCAAGCTTCCATGCATTACCCTTCTGGGCCATAATTAAGATTGCTACAATCATACTGCTTTGTTAAAGCGTTTTGGGTTACTATGGCACAAAACAGTGGAATGGAAAGGCAAGGATCATCTCGGAAGGTTCTAATTTTGCCATAAATGTCAATCAGCCTGGAATTTAATTTAGCATGTGGTTAGAAACAATACAATTACAACTGATGTTTTCACCACTACTTTGCTTACCTTTCATTAACACTTATAATATTGTGATTCAAAGTCAATTCATCATTATTCTTGAAATAATTGTTTTAAAACCCAAGTTCATAAAATACTTGTGTTTCTATGACAACCCAAAACACTATGAAGAGTTAATACACCGAGATTTTTGGCTCAATCTCTGATTAAACTAAAACAAAGAAAATTGAAGCCTTGTCTTCAGTTTTGAAATGATGGAATAACATCTTCGGTGCTTGCACAATACATTCACTTGGTGAGGAAAGAGCAATGATTTTTTAAACATTTTGTAACTCAAAAGTTTCCTAGTTGGCAAAGCAATGGAAAAGGTTATCAGACAGTGCTTTCAATAACAAGCTGTGCAGTTTTTGGTAGTAAGACTCCAGCAGTAGTCCAATGCACACAATGGGGTCCCCAAACCTTACCAGCATATGCCCAATAATCTCTAGATTTAGGTTAGCAGGATGCACTCATCCAGGGAAAGAGCATGGATTCCACACCAATACATTGGAATTTCCATGTGTAGGTGGGATACATGGAACTTTCAGTCTGACTTGGATATTCTTAAGCATGGTGATGGGTTTTCCGCACAGGTCAGACATTAAATTTTTTTTTAAAACATGCAATGCTTACTAATCAGGGTTCTTTTTAAGGACTGAATACATTCAAGTAAAATTCTATAATCCAAACAGTTTTAAATCTGCGTTCGCTTGGTTATTTTGGTAATTGATAATATTAATTGATGAAATTATTAGCAACTTTAAAGAAAGTATTCAGTCCCCTCATTGGGCTTCTTTACCCATTTCTTGGCAACTATTTTGCATTATATTTACATTCTAAATATTTGCATTCTATCGACATATTGTAAGCAGTAGTTTTGAAAGACCACTGACAACCAGATGCCTACTTACTGCTAGGTTAACAGAGACGTGTGGAGTAAGGAAACTTGCCTCAGGTTTTGCCCTGCTTGGAAATCAAATCAGGGTGCTAGGTTATTTGAAAAGGGGACACTAATAATACACACAGATTATCTCATGGAGCTTCCTATATCCTACCTCATTTTTGATCAGCTTCTTGATTAAAAAACATTATGTATAAAAAGCCAGTTATATCTGCAGTTACAGAAATAAGGTACTTCAGAGGAGTAGCTACACTTTCCCAGAGGAATTGGAGACAAAACTTGTCAAAGTTCCTGCAGGCTCCCTTGTATTTCTACTCTCAATGCCTGGCAGCAAGGGAAATACAAGGGAGCCTGCAGGATAGCAGTGATTCAGTTCAAGCTTTTCTTTGTCATCTTGCTCTGAAGAAACAAGTGGGTTCTGTATATAAAGTGTGGAAGTGCAACAGCAAAAGCACTCTTTAAGCATAAAACATTCAGTTTTATTTCAAGAAGCCAAAAGAAAGCACCACAGGCAAATCCTGCAACTTATCTTTATATTTGCACAGTTCATCTTCCCTTTTTACTTTCTCTCCCAAACCCATTTTAGAATAAAAACAAATAATGCATCTGATAAAGTCTTTAGCATTAACTGTGGCAGGATTATGGCAAGATACTATGGAATCCTCTGGCAAAAGCAGAGCTAAATGCTGTTAAGCACAAAGATGCATTTTAGACTTCTGGTAACATGATACTAAAAAAGCACAATGGTCCTTTTAGCTTGGGATACACTGAGGATAATATCAGTGAAAGTGTAAGCTTCACAAAATCTATCAATGTTTTCAAGTAGTGGCTCTGTTGCAAGGCTGACACAATATTTGTCTAAAAGCAAGTAAAGGTTGTGCTTTCAGCCACGACCCCCCCAAAACTCTGGAATACTCCCTCAATCCCTCCGCCTTTCCCCCTCTCTCCCCTTTTTCAAGCCCCGCCTGAAAAACCTTCCTTTTCGACTGTGGTTATGGTCACCTTCCCCGCTCAGAGTCAGGCTCCACCACTGTTAAGCACTCTGAGACACTACCCTGCGTGGAGTGCGCAATGTAAGTACAAGTTGTTGTTGTAAATTAACTCTCAATTAGCATTCATACAATAAAGGACAAATAAGCTCAAATAAAACCAAGTTTCCTGAAATTGAACAAAGTAAAATTAGCGTAATGAATTAACAGTTATAAATTCACAGGTCAACAATGATCATATTTTTGCAAAAAAATCATTTAGCTACATAAATAAGGCTTGGGGAATGGAACATTCACACATAAGAATTACAGTACTACATTCTATTTACAAAGCTATGTTTAAGAACGACGACAACAACTTGGATACATGTAGTGCCCCTCATGCAGGGTAGCATCCCAGAGAGCTTGACAATGGCGGAGCACGACGCCGAGCCGGAGGGAGGGGGAGGTGACTGTAGGCACGGTCGAAGAGGAAGGTCTTCAGGCATGACAAGGCAGAGGGATAGACGAAGAGTGTTCCAGGGTTGCGGGGCATAGTGGCTGGAAGTGCGGCCGCCAATGGTGGACTGCAGAGCACGAGGGACAAGCAGGAGGCCAGAGCCAGTCGAACGGAGGCAGCGGGTGAAGGGTTGCGGAGTAAGCAGAATTACTGACACAAATAAAATATACATGATACATTTAAAACTATGTGCTAGGAACTATCTAGGAAGAATTTCAATGCACTAGTGCAACCTCAGATCGGATGGTATACATGAAGTCCTTGTGCTTCATTTTCTCAGTTCATGTCATCTAAATCTGCAATTAGATTACCATCTTGCAATCACTTGATTATTCTATGTATTAGCAGTGAATGGCCACAACCCAAGCACAAACTATAGAACATCAAAACGTATGTCGCATTACAGCAGTCAAGAACAAATCAATTAAGTAAGCATCAAAGTAGTTAGGGAATGTTATAGATAAAACCGTTAAGATGCGAAAAAACTAATGTGCATTAGTAAAAGCATTTTTGCATTAATGAAGTTTTTTTTAAAGAGTCTGTATATTGAATTAAGCATAATTATTTGACATTAGGTGCTCACGTTTCCATTTATTATTAGTCTATGGAAAAGCAATTAACACAAGTCCCTGTGATATTGTACAATGATTTCCTGTTCAAATTTTCAGGAACCATAAGAACATTTCTTGTCCACTTTTATAAATGTCAGCATAACTTTGCAGCTTTCTCACAACACTGTTTATTTCAAATAATAGACTATCATTTTCAGTTCAAAAGCATAAAATCAGCAACCAAGATGATTACAATGCTACGGCTAAGAAAACAATTCAGAGATGTGTGTTCATCGAATTGAAAAGAACATCAAAATTAGAGCAAAACTAAGTTGCTCTCTGTTCGAAGTGGTTTGTTTTTCTGCCCATTTGGAATAACACATACTCTTACCACACATCCTTGTTACCTTCTAAATAAAAACTCAACAGTCTCCTGTACTGCTGGACTGGTTGGCTTGTTTCAACTGGTAGAAATCACACTAGCTGGTGGAAACTATTAAAATTTTAACATTATCATGTTTTACATGCTCATAAACGCTTAGAACTCTTCTATTCCTAAGTGAGCAAATTAGCTGTGGTTCCACCAACTTTACAGCTCAAATCCTGGAAGTAAAGCACCAGCAAGTGCACTCTAATTAATTTTATTATATTAGTTAATTAATGGTGGTTTTAATAGCAAGAGTGTATTGTGCAATTAATGCATATAAAGTGGTCTTCAGAGCTTTTTCAAAACTCAATATTAGAACAATGTGTGCACATACCTCTTCTTTTAAGTTTTCAGAGTCCATCTTCAAACTCAAGTACATAATAATGTGAGAAATGTTGCCAATTCCCATTTGGAAATCGGGGGCATCTTCACCCCACAAGAGCTTCATCAGATTATTAACAACAGTAGTTTGTTTTGTGTTGTGCTCAAAAGACAGGTTGGCTCCTGATCGTTCAGTGCTCGAGGTTTCAATGGTGAGTTTTACCTGTTACAAATCAGTTAAAAAGAAAATTGAAATCAAAAAGGAAAAAAAAATTGATGCATTCCCAAATTTGATTCTTCCATCAAATTTAATCATGCCCTCAATAAAAGCTGTTCACTGCATTTGCAGTGGAAAATATACCATATATTTTCATGTGTAATTATTGCTGCAGAAATTGCAAAACCGCTACAATATATGCAAAAATAAATCATCGCATAATAATTTACAAAGCAAAAAACCTTATCGGTGAGAAAACCTTACCTTGCCAGACTCGCGAGAATGGTTTGAATTGTTATCGTGAGATTGCCACATGCCCACCACAGCCCAGCTACTTTCCGCTCTCACTGGTAAGCTTTTTTTAAAACTGCGACCCAGTTTATAATAATCCTTGCATTTGATATAGCGCTTTTCACGTCGGGAGGACGTCCCAAAGCGCTTCACAGAGCACACTGTAAAGTGAATTGACTGTATATTTGTGGGCGAACGCGGCAGCCAATTGCGCACAGCAATGTCCCACAAACAGCCGTAGATTGAAAATGACCAATTTATTATTGTTTTTGGTTTTGGAGGGATTATTATTAGGCTCTGTGTGGAGTAAGGAAACTTGCCCAAGGTTTCGCCCTCTGCCTGGAATTGAACTCAGGTCTCTCGCTTGCAAAGCGAGTGCTCTAACCACTGAGCTACAGGACTCCACAGTATGCTCTGGTTTCTCTTCAGATCGTATAAACCTTATTTTCATTTCTTTCAATGTGGGTCATTTGCAAAAATTTGTCCACACGAAAAGATTAAAGATCTGACATTCCGCAAAAGTTTAACACGGGAATATATTTACATATATGGTAATTCTCTGAACTATTATCACATTTACCAACATATTTTATATAAGCATTCAGATACATTTGGTTTGGTCTCTAAATCAAGTGATAAAACCACTCCATTGCTTGGTGTTGCCATGGTTATAACATTTTATGAAAACCTAAAAGAAATAAAAAAAAGCAAAACCTTTTCATAGCTTCAGAGCTATAGAATTTGATAAGTGATATGCTTTTGTTCTACTGAGCAATTGTCAATTTCACCAGAAAGCTTAGATGCTGTGAGTCAGTTTAGATTTAATAATACCCCTTTCAGTATCAAATTCACAACACACAAAGCAAACACTGTACTCATTGAACATGCCCAAATATTTTTCTGGCAGATTCTACTAAAATGCATTATACTATATTACAGAATGACAAATCTTCTTATGGATCCTTATTTACTAATATTCCCCCCAAAACTCAAACTACAGTAGTATATACACTATGTGCAATTTCCCTCTAATTCATGTATTTAATTAAAATAAGCAACTTTTCCTCTCACTTAACTCCATAGAACATGTTCTTTAGATGCAAAATAACAAAGGTAATTTTCAGTGTGCATTTGCTATCTGTGAATATTTAGTCAAAATGTGTTTAAAAAGTATTTGTTAAAATCAGATATCTGCAAATGTGAAACAGTGAACATGCCCAAATGTGAAACATTTGCTATACGCAGCCTTCTGAAGTAAGAAGGCAATGTAAATGCATCCAGTGACAATTTATTACTGCATTTTTGAGTTGCAATGTTAAAGCAACATTTGTTGATACGAAGATACCACAGTTGGTTAGAAAGGGATGGGCATTTGCGGAGAAAGACAGAATTCATTGAACATTCATATTAATGTTCCTGCCTTGGATTGAAAGATAGGTTGATTTAAATGATTAAAATTCTTTAAATAAAAATAAGTTACAAACTACTGTATATTGACCATAGTTGATATTAATAGCAAGGTTAATTATTCTGCTCATAAAATATACATATTCAGATAAATAAAATGGCATGAGTTACAATTCATTTCACTTATGTTAGAAACAACACATGATATTGCACAAATCAGCCAAACCAAGACATGAGTCATGGTTTCATAAAAATTAATAGACCTTTGGAATACAATATTTGTTGAGACACAATCGGTCTTAAATTTCACAATCTGATAGTTAATGAGCGATAGACTAACATTTAATTAAGACCGATGCAGGAGCTTCTCCTGAGCCATCAATAGACAATACACACCCGAAATGGCACATTAAAGCTGCAGTAATTCCAACCCTCTAGTCATTAGAGTATTCAATCTCCATGACAGAAAAACAAAGCGAGCATCTCGGCTAAAGCACTAAAACCAGCTACTCTGTCAGACACTGAATTTTAAATACTCAATTAACTACTAATGAATAAACCAAGAGTACAATGTAAATATGATCTGAAGTCAGTCTGTGATCACATTTACTTTTATGAAATAAAATTCTTCTCCCTTTCACCCAAGCCAGTTTTGAAATGATTTAAAACAGTTATTGAATATTCAAAAAGCAGTTTACGTTATCACATTTAATACTATCAAAAGCTTATCATCCCTCAGTCAATCAATCGGCCTTAATTTTATCCATCAATTGGTAGATTGGTCAATTCTGACAAACAATTCTGATCCCTCCAACCCCAAATCAAAGCAAAACTTCTCTGCACTCTAAAACTAAGAGAATCCAACTTTCAAAAGGAAATTAGATAAACTTGAAAAGGACAAAAATGTCATTGTATGGGGAAAGAGAGGGGGAGTGGGACTGATTGGGTAGCTCTTCCAAAGAGCCAGCACAGGCACGATGGGCCAATTGGCCTCCTTCTGTACTGTATGATTTATGAATCCAGGGTCCTGCATACACACAATTCTAGCTGAGTAACTCACCAACTGTGGTGAACAAGGCAGTCACATGGGAGACCTGCTTCCTGGTCTTTATGTGCTTACTTACAAGTTCCTCAATTTTCCCTCTCCATATGAACATATGTCCTCCTCTAAAACTTCACTGCGTAACATAGGTAACCGAACACTGAGCATTAATTATTGTGGGAGATATTGACTTTCGTTTCCCTCTTGCACTCGACTGTAGTGTCAGAAAGTGTTGTTTTAGTTTTAGTGCTTCAAATTTAGGATTCAAGCTTGATATTCTTTTACTCTATTGGGATCGGGGGGAACAGAGTAAAAGAAAATCAAGCTTGAATCTTAAATTTGTCCACAAAACACATGCAGTTACTGCACTCTTGTGACATCCTCCTGACGTGAAAAACTCCATGCCAAATGCAAGGATTATTATTATTGGGCATCTATTTCTCTGAAGCACTGCACCATTTTGGCTGGATTATACCTCTTATCATAATTGTAAAAATGCACATATTGCAGAATAACAGTAAGTGGGATTAAAAACAAAACGGGAGATTCAACTGCTGAACATTTTTACTTATGGCACTGGATTAATAATCATAAATTCAATCATCTAATCCCCCAAATGTGATAATTTAATACATCCAAGCATCGGCAATAATGATTGTGGAAGGGAAAGTTTTACTATTAAAACAATTCCCCAAGATGAAAACAAAATATTTCCTTTTACCACAGAATGCTGATTAGATGTGAGAAAGAAAATATCCACCAGCCAAACAGAGTGCTCACACTCACCTAATAACTAGTCATTCAGCTTTCATTGAAGATTGTAGATGGCACTGGTAAACTATTTTGTTTGCTGGTACAAGTGCCTTGGAAAGATATTTGAAACAACACTTTCTGATAATGCAGTAGAGTGCAAGAGGGAAATAAAAGTCAATATCTATCACAATAATTAATGACTTTAAAAGGTTCAAACGAACAATTAATGTCACAGTTGAGTGTGCAATTCATAAAAAGATTCACCAAGAAGGGATGTTAATATCAAAATATTTTGTAAAGGAGAACAAAGATTACTCTTATCTCTAGCATTTTCTTACAATCAACAAAGAAATGAAAATGGTTTATTTTAAGGAATTCTCCAATAAATACATCAAAATACATTAATAATAAATAATTCTTACATTTGGTATATTGCCTTTCAGATTGTGTGCTTTACACGATATATTGTAAAATTAAGGGACTGTGCAGCTTGTGGGTGAACTAAACAGCTAATTTGCACACAGCAATGTCCCATAAACAGCATTGACTTCATCACTTTTATTTGGGGGATTATTGGCCAGGACTTCAGGAGAAACTCCCTTGTCTTTTCGAATAGTACCCTGGGATGTACAACATCCACCTGAACAAGCAGTCAGGACCTCAGTTTAATGTTTCATTCCACCACAGCACTGCATTGGAGTGAGTGTCAACTTGGACCATATGAGTTCAAATCAACTTAATAATAATAATCCTTGCGTTTGATATAGTGCTTTTCACGTCTTCTAGACGTCCCAAAGCACTTCACAGAATATACTGCAAAGTGAATTGACTGTATATTTGTGGGTGAACGCGGCAAATTGTTGTTATGAAAAAATATAATAATAATAATATTTTAAAAAAGCATTCAGTGCTACATAAATATAATAATAATAATAACCCTTGCATTTGATATAGCACCTTATCACGTCGTAGAGACGACTCAAAGCACCTCAAAGAATATATCCAGGAATGAAACTGACAGCTTGGTAAATTTTCAAGAATTGTAATGTAGAAGGAAATCTATTGTGTGGTCATATGTGCAATAATTCTTAGTCTACAAGAACAACAACTTGCATTTATTCCCATTTGCAACGTGGACAAGTTTTAGTAAAATACTTTGGAAAGTTGTGGTTAAGATTCACAGATGTTGGGAATCATAGGCAATGTTTGATTTAGTGCTGAATTGTTTGACCAAAAATAAAATGGGGGACAGCAGTATTTGTGGGGAAACAATACGTGGTGAGTGTTGAGAGAGGAAGTGATTTATGTCAGCCTGGCTCAGTTGGTAGCACTCTTGTCTCAAAGTCAGAGCGCTTAACAATGGCGGAGCCTGAGGCTGAGCCAGAGGGAGGGGGAAGGTGACTGTAGGCGCGGTCAAAGAGGAAGGTCTTCAGGCGCGACCTGAAGATGGGAAAGGAGGGGGAGGTGAAGGGGTTGAGGGAGGGAGTTCCAAAGTTTCGGAGCGTAGTGGCTGAAGGCACGGCTGCTAATGGTGGAGCAGAGGGTTCGGGGGACATGGAGGAGGCCGGACCCAGTGGAGAGGAGGCAGCGGATATTGCTGTGGGGAGAGAGGAGGTTAGAGAGATAAGGGGGTGCCAAAGAATGGAGGGATTTAAACACTAGAGTGAGAAACTTGAAGTCGATCCATTCTGTGATAGGGAGCCAGTGGAGTTTGGCAAGGACTGGAGTAATCGGGGTACGAAATTTGGTGCGGGTGAGAATGCATACGGCGGAGTTTTGAATGAGCCGAATTCTGTGAATAGTGGAGGAGGGGAGTTTGTTAGAGTAGTCCAGCCGAGAGGTTTCCACTTGTCGGGAAGACCAAAACTAGGGGCCATAAATATAAAATAGTCACCAATAAATCAAATAGGGAAATCAGAAGAAACTTCTTTACCCAGAGAGTGGTGGGAATGTGGAACTTGCTGCCACAAGGAATAGTTGAGGCGAATAGCATAGATGTATTTAAGGGGAAGCTAGATAGGTACATGAGGGAGAAATAAATAGGTTATGCTGATAGGCTGAGTTGAGGGAGGGAGGAGGCTCACGTTGGAGCATAAATGCCAGCTTAGACCAGTTGGGCCAACTGGCCTGTTACTGCGCTGTATATTCTATGTAATTCTATGTAATAAGGCAGATAGAGAGAGGTCTACAACCAATACAGGCTGAAGGAGATTGAAGGCCTTGTGGAAACGTATGAAGAAATTCAAAGGATATCAATCTGAATATTGTCTTGCATCCTTAACAATTTTAAAATGTTATCTTTAGGAAAAGAATAGAAAATTGTTCAAACTTTATGGGGTTTTGGCAATCATTCAGTGGTGTCCATTCTAAATGGGATCAAGTGCATCATAACACAGCATGCGTTAATTGCAAAATGTTATTTCCCTCAGATTTTTATTTTATTCTATTTCGTTTGGATAATTTCATTTTTAGGAAAAGAAGCATTTTATAGATTACACTAAAACTAAACAGTCAGGACCCCATTAAATAAAACAATAAAATAATTGTTTGTCAAAGTATATAACAATTTCATAAAAAGGGAATAAACAGATCAGAAAATATTTATATGCAGAAACAAACTGGCATTCTCCAAATATATTGGGACAGAGTATCATTGACCAAAAAATACAATACTGTCAGCCTTACTCAATTGGTAGTAATCTCGCTTCTGAGTAAGAATTTTCTTGGTTCAAGGCCCATGTTGAGACTTTGAAGTCACAGGTAACACTTCAATGCAATGCTGGGGGATGGCTGCATTGTTAGAGGTGCCATCCTTAAACCAAGGTCTTGGCAGCCTGTTCAGGTAGATGGTAAATATCCCGAGGCACTATTCAAAATGGGAAGGGAATTTCTCCTGGTGCTTTAGCCAACAATCCCCAGATAAAAATAGTTATTCACTTCATGGTTGTTTATGGGACACTGCTGTGCACAAATTGTCTGCCGTGTTCTTACAAATAGTCACTAGAATTTACAGTAAATCCTGTGAAGCGCTTTGCTACATCCTCCCAAATGTGCAAGGCACTTTACCAAATGTAAGGATTATTATTATTAGAATAATAATGTCCAAAGAAATTTTTAAACATACAGTACCTGCATTGGACCTGGTATACAGGACAAGACTTGCTCAATGTTCTCAGTGGTTACTTCCACATCATTTACAGCAAGAAGAACATCACCTGATGGACAGAAATCAAAATGTTAGTATTTATAGTAATTAGAAAAGTTCAAATTGTGAAATATAAGTTATATTCCTTAATTATTTTCCCAAACAAGAGCAACTGTAAAACATAAACTTCAGGCCTCATAGAGGATGTGTAGCACATGCGATTGAATATGGAGAATCTACAGAAACCACTCTCCAGTGCCTCCAAGCTACTAAATCAATTGGCAGAGATAGGTTGTGTGCTTAAGCTCTTGCCAGTCAACAGTATTTGGGTTAAAAATATATTCCTTTTAAAGAACACAAAATAAAAACCACAAATTACCACAAAATATTGATACTATTCATACAAAGGCTACTGAATAATATTTTTTAAAAAAGGAAAGTAACAGATTTTACATTAAAACTAAGGTATTTAAAATGACAATTTGAAGTCAATAAAGACAATGTTGTTTGAACAACTGCTGCCTTTGCTTCTTACTACTTAGCACCATAATTGACCATGAAGGAGTTGAGGGCACCTCAATAAATAGTAAGATGGTAACCCAGACAGAGACCATACGCAGTACTTGTGAATCATATCTGAGACATTCTTCTTAATACACTGAACAGGACATTCAATCCCAGTACATTACAAAAACAGCTGAGTGTCCCACTTACTCATCTTTATTTAAAAAAAACTTATTTAAGGTACTTCAAATAAATTCTGTATACAATAATACACCATAAGACACTCGTCCTGTAGCTCAGTGGTTAGAACACTCGCTTTGCAAGCGAGAGCCCTGGGTTCGATTCCAGGCAGGGCGAAACCTTGGGCAAGTTTCCTTACTCCACACGCCTAATAATAATTCCTCAAAAAGAAACAATAATAAATTGGTCATTTCAATCCATGACTGTTTGTGGGACACTGCTGTGCGCAATTGGCTGCTGCATTTCGCCCACAAATATATAGTCAATTCACTTTACAATCTATTCTGTGAAGCGCTTTGAGACATCTAGAAGACTTGAAAAGCGCTATAGAAATGCAAGGATTATTATTATTATTATATACAAGTAAAAAGGAATGCTGGAAAGGACAAAGTAACATTATATAATAATAATAATCATTGCATTTCATTTAGCACCTTACCATGTCTTCTGGAAGTCTCAAAGCGCTTCACAGGATATACTGTAAAGTGAATTGACTATGTTTTGTGGGCGAAACGCAGACAGCAGAATCCCACAAACAGTTGTGGATTGAGTGACCAAACTATTATTATTTTTTTTGAAGGGATTATTACCGCCCGGGGAAGTGATCTGCCAATTGATTAACAGCCAGATTCCTACGTACTGCTAGGTAAACAGTAAAGAAACATGCCCAATGCTTCGCCCTGCCTGGGAATTGAATCCAGGTCCTCTCGCTTGCGAGGCAAGTGCTTTAACCACTAAGCTATGTGACTCCTGATTCTAAACTGTTTTTACAATAGTTCAGTTCATGGGTTCGTCTTGAACATTCATACAATCCTATTTGGCACGGTACTCAATTCACCTAACCATAATGCTGGCATTTGATATAGTGCCTTAAGTTTTAAATTACTGTACTTGTATTTATAGAGAAGTTTCTCATCTTGGCAGGGCTGTTTGTCACATTGTTTCATGGCAAGGAGAAAGATTAGAAAAATTGTCAACTACAAACTATCCTACTCCAAGAAATTCATTTAAAGGGGAGCAGAAAGCAAACTTAATGAACATACACAGCATATAATAGAATCAATTCATTTTTGATACTTTGTTACATTTTCTGCTGTCACTTAGAAAAAAACAATGTTGAAATAATGGAACCGCACTGCAAAACAGATAAGCTCAGCTTGGAATACAGTAAGGCAATCCCATTAGGAATTAATAAAATACCAGCAACAGCATATTGCTGTAACTCAAAAAGAATTCACAAGCAATTGATACAAGCTATTACATAAAAGTGCCGCCCACAAAATAGTCACTCGACTTTACAGTCTCCAGTGAAGCGCTTTGAGATGTTCTCCTAATGTGAAAGGCGCTATCTTGAATATAAGGATTATCATCATCATCAACACAGAACTACTGTGATTATTAACTGAACAATATTATAATAATACAACAAAGATGCATCCCAAATGCTTTCACTTACCTATCAATATCTGACCACACCTTATTGCAATACTTCTATGAAGCAGACCATGTACCACAAGCCTTTCCTCACTGGTCACTTTGGTGGTTATTGGCTTGTCTGATTGCCTTCCTGTTGCAGTGACATTTCTCCTTGAAGGTTGATGAATAATGCCCACCAATGCTTCTAACAACTTTCTCCCTTGATCCTGTGAACTCTCGCGTTGTTTATTTGGATTGATGTAAACAAATACATCCTTATACGATATCTGAACTGAGACACCAGTTCTGGAGTTCGTTTGGTGTTTTAATATTGATGGAGGTCCTGGCGACAGACTGCTGCCCTCGTCATTTGCTTTGCTGCCAATGCTTTTATTACAAGAATGCGTGTACAACAGCTTTTTCTTTTTTAAAATATCTGTCAGTTTTTTAAGCCTGTGTTGCCGTTTTCCAGCCTCCTTGGATTTATCAGCAATAATCTCTGCCACCTTGTCACTGAATCGGACACGATTGGCCAGAGACTCTGGAGTTGAAATAGCCTGGATCAATGAATCCTCCTCGCCTTCGCTGAGCTCTAGGTAGAACAGCTCACCATTGTTCTGCACGTCATCCAGCCATTCAGGTTCAAGCTCGCTGGAAAAAAGCAAAAAGGCCACAGAGGTGAATGAAGAGGAAGATGAGGAGGACACCAAAGCCCTCCTGCTGGGTAGCTGAGACCTAGCCTCATGGAGTTGTACAGTGTTTCTGTTCTGGCTCATAATAGCTGCATAATGCTCTGAGCTGTCCGTAGCCAGGAGAGAAAGAAAAATAAATGTCTGTCTGAGCTTCAGTCAGCTTTCCCTTAGCAACACTATAGTCAACAAACACCATCCTTCACAGAGGCTAATTTTGTCAAACCATAGCATCATGATCACCATCATGAGAAAAAAGGATTGTTCAACAATTGCCATCCTTTAATTTGTTCTGTGTGAATGCATCTCTGTTGCTCACTCCCACTGTTGCCAGCAGCCGCTGTGAACAGTTGGGAACAGCTTGTTGATGGATGAGATAAGAGATATAAGCATTTATTATCTGAAGCATGCTCTGCATAAGATTACAGGCTCATATTTTGTCTCATTCCCATCTCAAGTATGAAAAGGGTTATCAACTTTCAAAGAAATGAACTGTTACATGAAAGAGCAGTGGATTTGATAATAAAGATTATTTTTGAAATAAAGTTTACTGTATTTCCCGCAGAGCTTTAGTGAATACCATGGTGCTTTCTAACAACAATAATTTGCAACTGAACATCTGAAAGCACTATATAAAACAAGGAATGGGAGCGGGGAGGGAGCTGGGGGAAGCAGATGAAGGCACCTGAAAGCATAGTCAAGGTTTTTAGACAGCCAAGATTTTTAAAGACAGGTTTTTAAAAGCAGAGTGGGAAGGTGCATGGAGGAAGGATTTCAGAAGGGAGTTCCAGAGGGTGGGTGCAAAGTAGCTGAAAGCTTCCCCACCTATGGTAAGCCGGAACAGCAAGGGAGGCATGAAACAAGCAAAATTGGTGAAGCAAAGGGAGAGGCTAGGGGAGTAGGAATGCAGGAGACTGCAGAAGTAGGCTAGGGCAAGGCTATAGAGGCATTTGAAGACAAGGAAGAGAATCTTAAAAATTGATCTGTTGGTAGATAGGGAGCCAGATGATGATGGGCTTATGGGTCCTAGTGTGAGAGAGAATGGGGGGTAGGGGGCGGGGGAGAGGTGGGAAGGAAGTGGAACCGGGAGGCTGGTGAGTAGGTATTAGGAAAATTGAGTTTGGAGGAGACAAAGGATGATTTCATCTAATTTCAGAAACTTGTTGACTTTCACAAAAATTATTTTGATAAGGTTTATGATGAAAAACACATACAATGGAAGTAAAAGACAGCTGCCTGGACAATATGCACAAGGGACTCCATTCCCCTTCTCACTTCTGAATTACACATGCTCCTAAACTTTTCTGCAAACTTGCTTTTCCAAGGTTCCCTGTGCCATAGTCCTGCATTGCAATCCACTTTACTTCCCAGCGACTGATGACTCATACCAACTGAACAATTTTCCAAAAACAGGAATGAGTGGATTAAAATAATTTTAGATATTACTAAAAATATACACACACACTTTTTAAAAATAACAAGGTCAGGAGTGAATTAAGTATACTGCTCAAATGTTACCTCACTACATTTGGGCCCAAAATGTCAGCTTGCACTGGCACAAAACTAACCTGACACTTTGTGCACATCTGCAATTTAGCTCCTTACTATAAATTTATACAGAACAAAGTATATAATCCTGAAAATGTACTACAGTATACAGTATTTTTTCCACTCAATTCACCCACAAAATACAATCAATCCACTTTACAATATATTCTGTGAAGTGCTTTGGGACGTCTCAACGATAATAGGGTGCTATATCAAATGCAAGGATTATTATTATTATTATTATTGATTATTAATGAGCCAGAACGGTTTCTTCTCTCTTCTTCACCACCACCATCACCTCCTCATTCCTCGCCCTCTCCCAGAAAGGTATGAGGGTGCTGCGGTTTAGAGAAATTTTACTTAGGTCAATAGATTTAGAAATTTACATATTCTAAATACACTGATCATCAGATGTCTGAGATCGACATCTCAACCCTCCACCCGCCCAGCAACCGTCTCTTCGACTCCCACACACTCTCCCCCAAACACACGCTTTCTCACTCAGACTCCCTGCTGTCTCTCTCTTTACGGGTATGGTGGTCCAAGCTGGACAAGCAGCAGGAAAGCTTACCCGACAGCAATATGTATGTGGTTTGAGCAGGTTAGACTCCAGTAGTTACCCCAACGCACACTCTGGGGTCCCCAAGCCTTGGCTCTTGCCGACCTGCATCTGATCCTCTCCAGAATTAGGTAAACAGGATGGTCCCTCCAGGGAGAGAGAGAATTCCATTCCAACAACCTATCTCTGGGATTTCCATGTGTAGGTGGGACACATGGAAATCTCAGGTTGGTTTGGATACTCTTAAGCGCAGTGATGGGTTTCCGCATGTGTCAGACACCCGGCTGACCAAAAAAATCCCCGCTGTCTCTCTGTTGTAGTTATTTATTATTGCTACTGTATATTTATTATTAATTATGTATTATTATTCCTTTCCGCATTTCTCTCTCTCGAACTCCCTACTGTCTCTCTCTCTTACTTATTTATCACCAGCATTTATTATTATTATCATTACTCAAGACTACATTTTCCTCTTTCTTACTTGTGTTTCCCCCACAAATATATAGTCAATTCACTTTACAGTATAAGCTGTGAAGCGCTGTCAGACGTCTCGACGACGTGATAAGGCGCTACATTAGATGTAAGGATTGCTATTGTTAATAATTATTGTTATTATTATTATTATTACTCAGTCTCTCCGCTGTCTGTGTCGTTGTCATTCTCGCTCTCGGATTGCAGGTCGAAGCCGCGGGGCTGCCCCGCGCTCATCGCCTCTCACTCTCGCGCCGCTTCACTCCGATCCGCGCGCAACCAACCGCCACACCGCCATCTTCCTCCCCGATTCCCGTCACGTGACTCACGGAACTCCACATCCCATTGGCTGTGCCCGGTGGCCGTGGTAACGAGGGAAGCCTCACCCCCGCGAATTCCGGCCACGAAATCAACCCCCGTTTGTAGCTCCAGTCCACCCGCCCGAAACCCCCCAATACCAGTGATGGCCGCTCTGGGGGATCGCAACCTGACCACTGTAGGTCTGTGCTTTTTAAATGCTGTAAGAAAAAGTCTTCAAAGGAAAAAACACGCGTTCTGCAGGTTTAAACTAATTGTTTTTAATTTTTTTAAATTTATAGGCATAATAATAATAAATAATAATCCTTGATTTGATATAGCGGCAATCACAGGAGGCACCGCCCAAAGCCTTCTGTCACGCACTGTGACAACAACCTGGGAAGGCTGAGGAGGGAGTTTCCACAATCGAACCTTGATGTGACGAATGTGTGGGTGAGGGTTTTGGCAGCCTGAGGGGTGAGGCAGTGGCGGGGTCTGGCAATGTTGCGGAGGTGGTGGTAGGCAGTGCCGGTCATGGCGCGGATGTGGGGGAGAAAGGACAGTTCAGGCTCCAACAAGACACCCAGGTTCCTGACTGGCTTAGTGAGGTTGAGTGTGCAGCTGTGGAGGCTGATGCTGCCAGCGCCCGAGGTGCGGAGGCGCTGGCGTGAGCCAATCAGGAGGGCCTCAGTCTTGCTGACGTTGAGTTGGAGAAAGTTGGCCCTCGTCCAGGACTTAATGTCGGAATTCCTGACAGGGAATATTTCATAAGTGTAAAGTAACCATGATTCATGATAGCTACCGATGCAAGTGAATTGTGAAGATGCTCTCGCGAGTGAAATGAATACAGTAATTCATGACCAAAATCCTGTTTATTATCTGAACTGTAAAGGAGTAAAGGTCTTTGCAGAGTTTTAATCCGTGTTTTACAGACTTCAAATATTATTGGTGAGTAAGATCAATGTGTGTGCATCATTTTCACCAGCTGTCACTTCTAAGCCATCTTGTTAATATCAGGGTCAGATTTCCTCTTGTGCCAAGCAGACATCTATTTTGTTTGACTCTTCTTAAGACCTCAGGATTGTGGAAGCTTTTACCTCTTTCTTTCCTTCTACAATACATAGCATACATGTGGAGTCCTGTAGCTCAGTGGTTAGAGCACTCGCTTTGCAAGTGAGAGACCTGAGTTCAATTCCAGTCAGGGCGAAACCTTGGGCAAGTTTCCTTACTCCACACGCCTAATAATAATCCCTCCAAAAAAAAAATAATAATAATAAATTGGTCATTTTCAATCTACGACTGTTTGTGGGACATTGCTGTGCGCAATTGGCTGCCGCGTTCGCCCAGAAATATACAGTCAATTCACTTTACAGTGTATTCTGTGAAGCGCTTTGGGACTTCCTCCCAACGTGAAAAGCGCTATATCAAATGCAAGGATTATTATTATTATTATTATTAAACTCAAGGTAAGCATCACCTAACCTTTACTACTTTACTAAAAAATCTCCCCCACCTTCCTCTCGGCTGCCTTGGAGTCATTTGACTCCTTCTCCTCTGGGCGTCCTCCCACACTGACCTACCCTCATCGGTCACCCTTCTCCACAGCTCCCTCTCCTCCACTCTTGATTCCCTCGCTGCCCTCTCTTCCTGAACCGTCTCCTACTCATGCAAATCACCTTGGTACACCAGCCACCTCTTCTCCCTTAAAGTCCAGGTCTGTCCCGCTGAGCGCACCTGGCTTAAATCAAACCTAACTGTCCACCGGCAGATTTGGCTGGACCATGTCAAATCTTACCGCTCCGCCCTCGCCTCCGCTAAATTGTTGTTCTACTCCAAGACAATCTTTGAGGCTAAGAACATCTCTAGGCTCCTCTTCTCCATCACGAACCGACTCCTTCGCCCACCCTTTCATGCCTCACCCATCCTCACCTCAAATGCCAACTGCGAAGCGACGTTGGACTTCCTCAAATCCAAATTCGAGGGTATCGGCTCAGCTGCCTCTGCCACTGCAACTACTATCCCTTCCCCATCTCCTCCTCCCTCCACAGCTTTGAACCCATCTCCCCCTCGTCTGTCATCATCACCATAACCTGTATGAAATCCACCACCTGCTCCCTTGACCCCATCTCCTACCCCTCACCTTACTTCCCAGCTCCACCTCCTTGCCCCTCTACTCACTGACATTGTTAATCTCTCCCTGTCCTCTGATACTGTTCCCACCCATTTAAAAACCGCTGTCATCATTCCAATCTTTAAAAAAAACTCCCTCGACCCTTCTTTACTCTCCCAACTACTGCCCCATCTCCAACCTCCCCTTCCTCTCCAAGGTCCTAGAATGAGTTGTTATTTCTCAGCTTCGCTCCTTCCTCTCCTGCCATTTCCTTCTCAAACCCCTCCAATCGGGCTTCTGTGCCGCCCACAGCGCAGAAGCAGCCCTGGTCAAAGTGACAAATGACATTCTGTCCATCTGTGACCAGGGCTCCCTCTGCCTCCTCGTCTTCCTTGACCTCTCTGCTGTCTTTGACACTGTCGACCACTCTATCCTCATCCACCGCCTCTCCTCTCACCTCAACCTCCACGGTGCTGTCCTTGATTGGTTCAGATCATACCTCTCACACCGCCTGCACTTCATCTCCTCAAATAGCTTCGGAGTCCTGTAGCTCAGTAGTTAGAGCACTCGCTTTGCAAGCGAGAGACCTGAGTTCAATTCCAGGCAGAGGGCGAAACCTTGGGCAAGTTTCTTTACTCCACACACCTAATAATAATCCCTCAAAAAAAAAAACAATAATAAATTGGTCATTTTCAATCCATGACGGTTTGTGGGACACTGCTGTGCGCAATTGGCTGCCGTGTTCGCCCACAAATATACAGTCAATTCACTTTACAGTATATTCTGTGAAGCGCTTTGGGATGTCTAGAAGACGTGAAAAGCGCTATATCAAATGCAAGGATTATTATTATTATTCTCCTGTAGCCTCCGGACCATCTCGTCCGGCGTTCCTCAGGGCTCTGTCCTTGGTCTCCTCCTCTTCAACATCTATATGCTCCCTCTTGGTGACATCATCCGCAGACATGGGGTCAACTTCCACATGTATGTGGATGACACCCAACTCTACCTCTCTGCCTCCACCCTTGACTCCAAGACCACTGCTGTGCTGACAGAATGTCTGTCAGACATCAAGTCCTGGATGAGAGCTAACTTTCTTCAGTTGAACGTCAACAAGACCGAGGCTCTCCTGTTTAGCTCCCGTCAGCGCCTCCTCACCTCAGGCGCTGACAGCATCACCATCCATGGTTGCACACTGCACCTTGCTAAGCCAGTCCAGAACCTTGGGGTTTTGTTTGTCCCTCAACTATCCTTTCTACCCCAAATCTGCATCATGACCCGCTCTGCCTTCCCCCACCTTTGCAAGGTCGCCCGACTCCGACTCTCTCACACCGCAGGCCACTGAAACCCTCATACACGCTTTCATTACACCAAGGTTCGACTATGCAAACTCACTGCTTGTCGGCCTCCCCACATCCTTCCTCCACAGGCTGCAGATCATCCAGAACTCTGCAGTCTGTGTCCTCTCCCCTCTCCCGCACTAGGCTCCGTGACTTTATCACCCCCATCATTGCCCAACACCACTGGCTTTTCATCACACAGAGAATACAGTTCAAGGTCCTGGTCCTCACCTTCAAAGTCCTCCATGGTCTTGCTTTCCCCTCCCTCTCTGACCTCCTAACCCCCTACCATTCTGTTCGCTCCCTCCGCTCAGCGGGCTCCAGCTTGCTTCACGTCCCCCACCTTGCTCGCCCCACTATCGGCGAGCTGGCTTCCCGCCACTCTGCACCCACCCGCTGGAACTCCATCCCACAGTTCCTCCGTCTCGCCCCCTCCCTCGCCACCTTCAAGAGCCACCTTAAGACCCTCCTCTTCAACCGTGCTTTCGATCTCCCTGCTTCTCCCCTGCCCTGCCCCCTCCCCCACCTTCAGCTCAGGTCCGAAACTCTGTCCAGCACCTTGGGACGTCCTCCCGACGTAAAAGGCGCTATGTAAATGAAATTTTGTTGTTGTGGCTGTTGTTACTTGATTTAAGTTGGCTCCTCTTCTAGTCTTTTTTGTCAATATTCGCGCACTATAGACCTTGCTTTTTGTAATCAAAATAGCACATTGATGTAATTTAATTCAGTTTAGGTCACTGCTTCCTGTATTTTCTTGATTTTTTTTGCAACTTTAAAAGTTGGGATGCTAAAGAAAGGACTATCAAATGTCATAAAACCCCCAACCTCCTTAATATAAAATTTCAGTATTCAAATTTAAAATGGCTAAACATTGAATTTGTCTCTTAATTCTATGTGTAACTCAAAACCAAAGACTGTACTGCAATAAACCTGAGCATATCAAGTGTAATTTGTATTCTGTGTTGGATATTTCTGTGTTCACTAAACCATGAGAAGGAAAAAGCAATGGTCAGTCAACAAGAATAATAATCGATACCTATTAAGGTAAAGTTTTCCACTTAAATATAACGATGTAAAATAAATAGATGGCAAAATTAAGGTGGAAGTGGAATAGAAAATTATATTTCCAGAATTATTGCAAATATTTGTTTGCATTATTAAAAATATAATATTAATAATCCTTGTATTTGATATAGAGCCTTATCTCGTCTTCAACTTTGTGGGTGAAGCGTGGCAGCCAATTGTGCACAGCAGTGTCCCACAAACAATCATGGATTGAAGTGACAAATTTATTTTTATTATTTTTTTAAGGGAATTATTACCACTGGAAATGCGATCTGCCAATGAACTAACAACCTGGTTCCTACTTACTGCTACGTAAACAGAGATGTGTGGAGGAAGGAAGCTTGCCCAACATTTCACCCTGCCGGGAACAATCCCAGGTCTCTCGCTTGCGAGGTGAGATAATAGGTTTTAGAAATATTTTCTTAGCATGCAAATAGTCCTTGCAGGACTGAGCTAATGCTGATTTAATTAAATAAAAACCATGCTAGAAAAGTATCCATTTACAGTATTTTGTTTTCACGGGTTGGGGGGCTGGGGGAGAAGGGGGTTACATTATAGCCTGGTAACTAAAGCAGCCCACATTAAATGTTGTCCACCAATAGCTTAAGTGTTTTCCTTCACTGCCAAAAGAATTGCAGTTTGTGGTTTGCACAATGCACCAGTCATTTGTCCAATCTTTAAACACAGTACAGTATTGCACACAATTGCTAATCCGAGTATTAAAACTGGATTTGGTTATCAGTAAGAAAGTGTTTAGGATGAAATAAAAATGTAATGAAAACACTGAAATTATGTAATTAAATATTCTCTATTGCCTCATTCACTCACCTCACCCACAGAGCCATAGAAATTTAAGACACAGAAGGCGGCCATTTGACCCATGTACCTGCCTTTCCACATACACCTGCAGTTTATTCCTCTTCAGATAAGTATCTGTTCCTTCTTGAAAACTGATTTGGACTCTGCATGCGACACCACACCCAGAAGGACATTCCACATTCTAATAATTATCCGTTTAAAAAAACACTCCTAAAATCCCATTTTCTTCCCTTGCTAACTATTTTAAATTGATGTCCACAAGTTACAGAATCATGGCGCAGTGGAAATTGTTTCCCCCTATGCAACAACCTCAACATTTTAAAGACTTCCTTCAACCTTCTATGTTTCAATGAACACACACACCTGGTCTAGGACACATCCAACACAAATATTATACATAAGAGTCAGAGATAGTAGCGAATGCCAACATAAACAAACCACTCGTCCATTGAAAACCGCAAGTACCCAACTTAGAAACTCAACATCTCACCTCATGCTCTGTAATTAATAATAAAACACATTGAATTCAGCTCTCATTTTGACAGCAAAAATAGGTCAAATTATTGTCGTTTTGTAGAAATAATATTCTGTACAACTAGATATATATGTAATGTATATACTGTATTTTATTGTATAAAAACAATATATAGTATACTGCCTCTAATCCTTCCTACCATTCCATAACATTGAAATGAGATGAGCTAGGTCAATCGGAGAAGATTTAGGGGACCCAGTGATTGGTGTACTTAAGCAAGAAGGAAACTGAAAACACTGGAATCCTATCTTAATAAGAAAAAATTGAATTGTAAAAAGTGAATGAACAAAGGAAAGAAGCACGTAGCAGTTAGAATATTGGGGAGTCAGTTCTCACTGCATTTAACACATATTTCCCAAATTCAAACCTTACACATAATGGCATTAGGCTTGGCCCATTACTGTAATATAAATGGGTGGTTTTAGACTATAGGAAAGCATTTAATTCACCAGGTACTGTATTTCCTAAACTTTGATTTACACTTTGTAACAATATTTATTTTACATTCCTGGTTTAGCCATCCTGCGGTATCGTTGAGTAATCTTATTAACTGGACCTGGGTATAGGGTTAGGGTTAACGCTGTCAAAAAAGCATACGGGATACTAGGCTTGATAAATAGGGGCATAGAATACAAAAGTCGGGAAGTTATGTTGAACCTTTATAAAATACTATTTAGGCCTCAGCTAGAGACTGTGTTCAATTCTGGGCACCACACTTTAGGAAGGATGTCAAGGCATTGGAGAGGATGCAAAGGGGATTTACCAAGATGGTACCAGGCATGAGGGACTTCAGTTATCAGGAGAGGCTAGAGAAGCGAGGATTATTCTCCTTGGAGCAGAGAAGATTAAGAGAAGACTTAATAGAAGTTTTCAAAATTCTGACGGGATTCAATAGGATGCACAAGGGGAAATTATTTCCACTAGCGGGTGGGTCGGTAACCCAAGGACACTGATTTAAAATAGTTGTTAAAAGAAACAGAGGGGAGGAGAGGAGAAATTTTTTTTGCACAGCGTGATGTTTGGATCTGGAATGCATTGCCTGAAAGGGTGGTGGAAGCCGATTCAATAACAACTTTTAAGAGAGAACTAGATAAATATTTGGGGAGGACAAGTTTGCAAGGCTATGGAGAGAGAGTGGGGAGGTGGGATTGAATTGGACAGCTCTTTTCAAAGACACGATGGGCCGAATGGCCCCCTTCTGTGCTGTATAATTCTATGAACTGTAAATTAGGATTATTAAATCCTGGTATATATTCCAGGACAGGTCACTAAATCCTCTTCTATGGTGTCATATATCTAAACCCCTTCCTGGGCTAGATTCACTGACACCCACTCACTCTCCTTTCCTGTAGTTAGCTGGGTCGGTCCAGTCAGCTCTGCAGTTAACATCAGCCAAAGTAACGATCGGTGTCACAATGTAACATGAACTGTGACATTGTGACACCGTGGAAATCCACCATGGAAATGGGGTAATTCACATTGATTACACGAATACTAGTCACAACCCACTGAATAAATATTAAACCAGTGCCCAGGGACTGGCTGTAAAGCTGGGTATTTTGGGCTGGGCACTGACTGATACATTATTGCGGATGGAACCAGATAAGAAAAATGACACAGAGCTGCTCTCCTGCCAGAAGTGTTAAAAGTCCAGTTCTGGTTCTCTATTGGTTTAGAAATGCAACATTTGCTCTGATCTTTCCCCCAAACAACAACTTACACTTATATAGTGCCCTCGGCGCATGATTGCGTCTCAGAGCATTTAACAGCTTAAACAAATCACACCTGCCAAGCACTTTTCTGAATAACATCAGAAACTATAAACAACCAACTAACCAGCCAACTAACTAGCTAACTAACCAGCCAACTAACTAGCTAACCAAAAAGCCAACTAACTGCTAACCAACCAGCCAACTAACTAGCTAACCAACCAGCCCACTAACTGCTAACTAACCAGCCAACTAACTAGCTAACTAACCAGCCAACTAACTAGCTAACCAACCAGCCAACTAACTGCTAACTAACCAGCCAACTAACTAGCTAACCAACCAGCCAACTAACTGCTAACTAACCAGCCAACTAACTAGCTAACCAACCAGCCAACTAACTGCTAACCAACCAGCCAACTAACTGCTAACCAACCAGCCAACTAACTGCTAACCAACCAGCCAACTACCGAGCTAACTAACGAGATACATAGGCTTTGAGGGCACTCCAGCTGACCAGCAAACAACTATATTGTTCCATTCCAGATCGTCTCAAAGTGCTTCACGGAGTTTCTTTGAAGTGAAGTGACTCTTTACAGGTGAATACATTGCTTAACTCACATGGTAATGTTTTCTGCAAAATGACATAGATTTGGGAAGGCAGTGGGGGGCGACCGACTGACTTTTTTTAAAAAGGTCCCATTGCCCAACACCAGTCCTTTCACTGACCATTCATTCCTTCATCCCGTGCATGGACAGTACTGTGAACTAACCTGTGAATGAGGATACTCTGCACAGAGTCCAGCTCCTCCAGGCTCCTCCCCCTGCCCGGCCTTGCCAGGCTCCCCCTGCCCGGCCTTGCCAGGCTCCCCCTGCCCGGCCTTGCCAGGCTCCCCCTGCCCGGCCTTGCCAGGCTCCCCCTGCCCGGCCTTGCCAGGCTCCCCCTGCCCGGCCTTGCCAGGCTCCCCCTGCCCGGCCTTGCCAGGCTCCCCCTGCCCGGCCTTGCCAGGCTCCCCTGCCCGGCCTTGCCAGGCTCCCCCTGCCCGGCCTTGCCAGGCTCCCCCCTGCCTTGCCAGGCTCCCCCTGCCTGGCCTTGCCAGGCTCCCCCCCCTGCCCGGCCTTGCCAGGCTCCTCCCCCTGCCTTACCAGGCTCCTCCCCCTGCCCGGCCTTGCCAGGCTCCCCCTACCCAGCCTTGCCAGGCTCCCCCTGCCCGGCCTTGCCAGGCTCCCCCCCCTGCCAGGCTCCCCCTGCCTGGCCTTGCCAGGCTCCGCCCCCTGCCTGGCCTTGCCAGGCTCCGCCCCCTGCCTGGCCTTGCCAGGCTCTGTTTGCCAACATTGAACATGATTCCCTTCAGATCACATTATTGATCAAACGCTTACTTTTCCAGCACTGGTTGTGTAGCAATCCTCACCCATTCACTGCTCAATTAGCCATTATTACCCACATTGCTGGGAAATCCTCCTGTCACCTCGGGTCCAGACCGTCTCGCAACTAAACTATTCTGATGAGGTCTCACAGCTTGTTTCAGCAGAGGGACAGAATAACCTTCCATCCCCGCAGCAGCATTTTATTTTTTACAGTTTCATTCGTTCAAGCGAATAAAAGCAGTTTCTCTTGTCTGAAGGAGATTAGAGTTGACCCGCCAATTATCCAGGCCACAGCTGCCTTCAGCCACCAGTTCCTTTGAAGTCTGGGATACAACAAGTCTCTTATCCTGGGAAATGCTGCAAAGCTCTGGCGAGGGAAGCGCTCGTTCTGTGCAGCCCCACCTCTTCCACAGAGCAGGTGGGTGTTGTCAGTCCCTCCCACTCACCAAGTAGCTTCCCTACAGGTCCTCAAGCCCAACTATTTCTTTGCAACCGTTTACCATTTGATGTATTATTCATAATAATGCTTGCATTTGAGATAGGACCTTATCATGTCATCAAGACGTCTCAGAGTGCTTCACAGGCTATACTACAAACTGGATTGACTGTGTATTTTGCAAGCGAAATGCAGCAGCCAGTTGAACACAGCAATGTCTCACAGATAACCATGGTGTGAGTGACCAATTTTATTTGAGGAATTGTTGACCAGGACTCGGGAGAAACTCCCTTCTCTTTTTGAATAGTGCCATGGGATCTTTAACATCCGCTTGAACAGGCAGATAAGACCTCAGTTTAACATCTCATCTAAAGGATGGCAACTTTGACAATGCAACACACTGTACTGAAGTGTCAACTTAGAATATGTGATTCCAAGTGTTAGCCCACAACCTTCTGACTCAGAGACGAGAGTGCTACCACTACCACTATGCTAGGCTGATCCAAGACACCCTCCTCAGTGGCTGAAAGTTTGCTCTCACAAATTCATATGATCATGTACAGAAAGTAAAACGATGCCAGTGAACCTGCCCCAGAACCTCCTTATACCTTTGTGAGAATTATAGATCAGTAGCATGGCCTTTGTATTGTCTGGCCAAGATAAATGCTTCCCTCTAAACTGTGTATAGCATCACATTACTGTTTACATTTTTGTTTTAATTGATTCATAGTTTTACATTCTTTTATTATATATGATATTTATGTAATATTTTCGATCATCAAATACAATGTCCTCCTTAAGTAGAAGAACACAAAACAATTTGCTCCCTCACCCCACTTGTTCAAGGCCCGTCTAAAGACCCACCTCTTTGACCACACTTTGGGTCATATTTTCCCTCCCCACCCCCTCAGTTTCCACCCCCGGGTACGAAGCCAGGATTGTTAAGAGCCTTGGGATATCCTCCTGACATGAAAGGTGTAAATGTAAAGTTAATATTCATATATTATTAATATATATTAATATTGTTAATAAATTGATGGAAATTGAATAATGCCCCACTCTATTTTATCTTAGCTGTGTCTGTTTCGTCAGCCAAACATCTGACACATGCTGAAACCCATCACCGTGCCTAAGAGTATACAAATCAGACTGAGTTCAACATACCCATGCCATCTTTGCATGGATATTTCCCTGTGTATGGAATGCAGTGAGCACTCTCTCTCTCTTCCTGTCTGGTGGGATGCACTCTGGTTACTTAATTTTGGAAATCAGTACTTTATTTCACACAATGAAATGTTCACAAACTAATAAAACTCACCTTTCCTTAAGTGTAGCAAGTAACAGTGCTGTGCCAAGAGCTTTGAGAATTAAATGAGAAACACAGATTCACACTTGGTTGGTGTTTGGTGATTTGTATTATTCAAAATGTCTGCATCATTCCTTGTAACAATATTTATTATATTAATAGTTACAGGGAAGACAAGCAAGCTCTCAATAATAGTTACACAATTCTACATAGTATTCAAATTAGCCCTGTACTTAAATGAACAAATTAGTTTCCTTTTTAATTGCATCTCTGCTGTGCATAGTTCACATGAAGACAGAATGCATATTTAAAATGTAATTTTTTGCTTGAAGTGCTCGCTTTCCTGTGCAAAACACATGCATTGTATTGTGTTGAATCTTATTAGCTTTTATATCCGAAATAACATTCTGTGCAAATTTAATTCTGGGCAAATGCAAACAAAAATGCAGGAGGATTTAGCCGAAAATTCAACCAGTATATCTGCAGCGTAACAGCTGACTGGTGCCCTCTGCTGTTAAATCAGCATCAGGTGTTAATAAAATATCAAATTGTTCATTGGGTGCAACAACAACAAAATTACATTTGTATA
This sequence comes from Callorhinchus milii, assembly GCF_018977255.1. Taxonomy (NCBI): domain Eukaryota; kingdom Metazoa; phylum Chordata; class Chondrichthyes; order Chimaeriformes; family Callorhinchidae; genus Callorhinchus; species Callorhinchus milii. The sequence goes on along the minus strand of NW_024704742.1, from coordinate 12,617,937 downwards.
GCGCCTTTCACATCGGGGGACGTGCGACGGAAGCAAGAAGTCTTCCAACAAGGCTACCATTTAAATAGTTAATTCAAAGATAACTGTTTTCCCCAATGTCAAATTTCCTGATATTCTTTTCTCAAGTCTTTCTGGCCTCAAAGTTTTGTTTCTGAGACAGCAAGCAAGGAGGTCATTAAGTTGTCCTTCTAGCTGCTTATTATACTCAGGTGCTTTCAAAATCATATATACTGTATCGATCAGTATCTACAGGAATAGTTTTCTTTCATTTTTAGCATCATCTGGCCCGAAAGTGGGCCTTGGGTGGGGGGAATGGGAGGTTAAATGGAGGAAGGAGCTGTTTGCATTGTTGTGCAAAGAACAACCCCCCAAGGGGCGAGATTCTTTGTCAGCAAATTTATGAACTTTGATGCTCATTTTCTACTGGTCAAATCTATAATGGTTTGATTTTATTAACACATTATAGCCAGATGCCAAAAGGTCAGTCAAATTGAACATGAAAGGAATTGCTCAATGTAAACTTTGATATTTTTCTGAATACATTAAAAACAGGTGTGTGTACATTTTGTGAATGAACATTTTTGTGCATAGTTTCTTTGAAGAGTTAAGGTCATTTTATACATGAAAGCATCAGACAAACTTAATCATGCTTCAGTGAGATATTAAGGCAAAATAGTGATTTGATAAGTTGGACATTTGCTTATTAAACCAATTTATACATAGTGTTCAACATATACAGTATATATGCCATTGTTAGCAGTGAGGTATGGTGGATATTTGTACAATAATAATAATAATCTTTGCATTTTTGATATAGCGCCTTATCAGGTCTTTGAGATGTCTCAAAGTACTTCACAGAATATATTGTAAAATGAATTTTATATTTTGTGGGTGAAAAGTGGGGCTAAGAGGACAACTTAATAATTCACATATAGGGTGCAGTAGTTTTACAAGTAATCACATCACACTGTCCTCCACATCATATTCAATACACTTGTGTTACTTTTTCAACTGGAAACAATAATTTTTTTTGACAATCTACCCTTTTTTTTAAACACATAAAAAATGAGTGGAAGCTGTTTTGAACATTGTGAGGTCTCTCTGATAGAAATTTGAAATTATTTTTGCTGATATTTTGCTAACATTATATTAGTACAGTACTGTAAAATGATGAAGATACAGCTAATAAGAAGCCTAAATTATAGATTAGAGAGCAATGCAAAAACAGTTGATTCATTTCATGCTTCGGTGTTAATGTGCTAGCATTATATGCTGTTTATTCAATCCCGTATAGTGTCCATCTCTTTTGTGTGGATATCATTTTAGACAAAAGTGACACAGGTTGTGCGTTCTGGTTACAAGTTTGACAAGCTGAAATTATACAGTGCAGCTCCGTATATAATGTGGAAATGTAGGCCCTTAAAATGAGTCTGTGTTATAGTTAGGGTGCATGACAGCATGGCAACTTGTACTTATTTCAGACATAACAATTGATATCACCAAGCCTGCTGCTCCTGCACATCATGCACAGGAAGCTGACTAGTCATCTACAATTGCAAATGTTTCTGAGGTTGTCAGAAGCCAATAGTATATCATGTGTACACTATGTTGGTCCCTATATCTGAGCCTGAGTTTAGTGAGGTGCACTATAATGGGGATGCACTGTAATCAGTTCTGATTTATTAATATTTTAAATGGGATTGAGAAAGTAAACAGAAGAATACTTTCAGATGCACCGAGATGGCAGAACAAGGGGATGCAGATTTGCAGTTGCAAAGGGGAACTTCAGCACAGAAAGTAAAGAAAGTGTTTCTTTACCCAGCGAGTAATTAATGACTTGTACAGGTTTCCAGGAAACGTGGCTTCATTTAAAAATAAACAGTGCTGTGATGGGAGGAGGAGATCAATGATGGGTTGAAAGGTGCAGAAGTAGTTTGAAACAAAGAAATATGAAGGGATTCACTTTGGTGAGAAGATTAAAGAAGCCTATTGCATTCTGGAGAGTAAGAACCTAAAAGGGGTAGAGAAGCAAATGGATCTAGGGATTCAGGTTCACAAGACTCTTACAAACAGCAACAAGAGTGGGCAAGGCCATAAAGAAAGAAAATAGAGTCCATGGCTTTAAGTCCAGAAGAAGCATTAAAAGAAGAAGTATTCAAAGTAGGGAAGTAATATTACATTTATATAAAACCTTGGGCAGACCATATTGGAATATTGTGTGCATACAATGGGAAGAATAGTGTACACTGGAGAGAGAACAGTGTCGATTTACTAGGAAATTACCAAGGATGAGCAGATACAGCTTAAAAAAAAATTGGACAGGCTGGAGATTTTCTTTCTGGAGAAGAAATTATTTAGAGGAAGCTTGGTTGAGAAATTTTGAATTAAGAAAGAATTTGATAAGGTGAACATTAATACATTGTTTCCACTTTGTGTCAGTAATATAGGGGCAGAAATATAAGAGAGCCACTAACAGAGACTTTTCTTTACGTTACAGAGAATGTGGAACTGTGGTTGAAGCAGAAAGCATCAATATATTTAAGAGGAAACTTGATGTATAGGTGATGGAGAAGGAAATAGAGGGGTATAGAAGATGGGATTGGGAGGGGTGTGGGCTTGAATGGAGTATAAACCGTCACAGACTAGTTAGGCTGAAAGGCCAGTTTCTATACTGCAACAGTCTATTTAATAAAAGGGCTGAATGACCTTCTTCATCCAAACCTTTATTGTGATCTTGTGAACATTTCAAAGTGACTGATCCAGGAAGAGGAAATTACAGGAACATTTAACAAGATAGCAAAAATTAATGGCTTGTTAGTGCCACAAAAACCAGGCATCAGGAGGGACCCAGGAGTTTATTCGTGTCTCACTAACCTGCTACAGTAATTTTCCTGATGTCTGATATTCCTCATGGTCATAGCCTTGAGAACCTTAAGAATTTTTGAAAAAAATTAAATTCAGTCTTAAGTTATCAGGTGTGGAAAAAATCCTAGCAAATTAAGACTGAATTTAGGAATTTTACAAACAATGGTCAGATAATGATGTTAGAAATCTACAGCACAGAAGAATGCCATTCGACCCGTCGTGTTAAAGACAAAGACCGCAAGACGTTTTGAGTCTCTGCCCCTGTTTTTCGGCACCGAAAGTGGTCAATTGGCCCATTTGTGCCACGAGTTACAAGTGTAGTCCAGCCTTGTTTTAATGTGCTTCATCATACCATAGGTTCAGATATAAAATAGCAACACCCTGTACCCCAAACTTGTTTTTATATGAAACTTGAAGTATATAGTGTGAATATAAACACAAATTATTTCATGGTATTACAACATGGGCGTGATAATACATAACTCACAAGCCAACATTTGCAACACTCCAAGGTTGGTTGAAGGATGACTGGGACATAAGGAGAAATCCCTGCTTTGCTTTGAAATAATGCAATGGGATTGTAAATCTCACCTGAACAGGTGGGATCTCAGTTTAAAGTTTCAGCTGTTTTGTCTTACTTCTGTTTGAGGAGTGAAATCTGCATGTGCAATGGTTCAGTTAGTACCTTATTAGAAGATTAAGTGACATTGAATTGAATCACCTACTTGTATCCTTGGGAAAATCCATAACTTTAACATTTAAACCAATTTGCTCCTTATAAGCAGTTATCATTGTTGCCATTGTTGGAATTGCTGTTCTGATATGGTGTTAGTTACCAGCAAATTTGGTGTTAGTTTACAGGTTTGTGCTTCCATCCTTCATATGCTGTATGATGCCCGATATGTTTGACCAAGTCTCCCCAGTGCTATTCAGATGATGCACAGTTCCTCCAGGGTCATTACTTTGTCCTCCTTCTGTGGCTCGATGAGGTGAAAGAACTCCAGCAGGTTCAGTTTAACCCCCCTGTTAAATGGATTTCGAAACTGTGCATTCTCATCATGAAGGTAACTGTACTTCTCCTGGTTCATGCGTTCATTTGTTGTTAGATTGATTGCTGCCATATACAGCTAGAAGACAGTGAAAGGGAACAGTCAGGAGCATTTATAATGTAAAATACATTTCGGCAGGTTTGTAAAGATTTTTTATTCTGGGTCACATGTTATCCTTTTTGTGTGTCAAGCTGACTCAGTTGGTAGCATTCACACCCCTGTGTCTGAAGCTTGTGGGTTTAAGCTCTACACTGGACTTGGAATTCATATAGTTTAGATGACCATCCAGTGAAGTGCTCCAATGGAGTGCTGTTGGGAGTGCTGTCTTTTGGGTGAAGTTAAACCAAGACTGCGTTTGCCTATTCAGAGGGACCTCAAAGAGGCCATGGCACAAATTAAAAAGAGAAGGGAGTTTCTCCTACTGTCCTGATCAATAAACCCCCAAATAAAATTGATAATTCACTCCGTGGCTCTTTGTGGACATTGCTGTGCACAATATTGGCTGCCATGTTTGCTCCTAAAAGACCCACAATCACTCAATTTTACAATATATCCTGTGAAGCGCTTTGGGACATCCACCTGATGTGAAAGGCGCTGTATCAAATGCAAGGATTATTATTATTTGTGCATTTTTTAAAATCCAATTTTGAAGCCCAACATGCACTCTTAGGGCAAATAATAAAATCACCAGATGCAATTTACATCTCCACTGTATTGCGGTGTCACTGCATCTCTCAGCAGAGCAGAACTTTAACTTCAGTGGAGGAAAGAACCAGTCAGGTTTATTAGCTGAATAGTTGAAACTTCATTTGTAAAAGAAAAGTATTTTAACTGGTTCTATAATTTGTATGAAAATATATTAGCTTAGAAGAGGCACAGCTTGACACACAAGTAATGCTTTTAACCCACACCATATCCTGTATGAAAGATTAGCAGACAATGTCTCCAATGTGGAGTCCTGTAGCTCAGTGGTTAGAGCACTCGCCTTGCGACACATTGAGACACCTGGGTTCAATTCCAGGCAGGGCGAAACCTTGGGCAAGTTTCCTTATTCCACACGCCTAATAATAATCCCTCCAAAAACAAAAACAATAATATATTGATCATTTTCAATCTACGACTGTTTGTGGGACATTGCTGTGCGCACTTGGCTGCCGCGTTTCGCCCACAAATATACGGTCAATTCACTTTACAGTCTATTCTGTGAAGCGCTTTGAGACATCGAGAAGATGTGAAAAGCGCTATATCAAATGCAAGGATTATTATTATTATCCATCTAGTTATATGATCTATTAAAAATCATATAAAAGTAGCCAATATATTGTATATATATCAACAAAATAGATAATGTTGCAACATGCTGTAAATTCTCAGAAAAGCACTCTGCAAGGTATTAAGTTAGGAGCTTTTCATGTGAGAATAACACATTCTTTGTGCCATACATTGGTACAGTGGATGAATTAAGCATTTATTAGGCACTTCTGCTTACATGTATTGCATTAAGAGAAACAAGAATAGAAATTAAGGTGTTTTTGACACAGAATAGGAAAAAGTGAGTGCAAACAACCTGAGAGGCAGATACGATACATACACACACGCAGGTCATCATTGCTGAAATGACTGCAACAACTGAGAGGAAGATGAAGCCGATTCCTATGAATATGCTACGCCCCATCACATTAAACCAGTCACAGCAGAAGTAGATTCCCATCACACTGTTAAGGCACACTGTAGCCAAGAAGCCAAAAAAGTGAGTCCTACAAAAATATGAACACAATAATGTTTGTGATTTCAATATTCTGAGCATAAACCTTCAAGTTGTTTGTTGCATCCCTGGGTTACATATGTGGATGTATATCTGTACATTGCACTGTGGGTGTCATTCTTATGTTATTAAGTATAACACTAATTTATTACACTAATATATATATAACAAAGTTAATATTTAGAAAACAAACTCTTATCCTACAAAACCAAATTCCTTAAGCACCACTTTCTTTACAATGTAAACTATCTGTTATGAGACAAGGTTCTATTACAGAAAAATGTAATCTAAATACATATGGGAAATGCAACAAACTGGCTGGAAAGACATTTAATAATATAATAATCCCTGCATTTGATATAGCGCCTTATCACGTCTTCGAGATGTTCCAAGGTGCTTCACAGAATATACTGTAAAGTGAATTGACTGTGTGTTTTGTGGGTGAAACATTTCCCCCAGACGCAGAGACAGATGAGCAAAAATTCAAGTTGCTGGCCCTCAATAAAAAGTAACTGGTTACTTTAAAGTCCAATTTCAATCAGCCCTCCAAATAAAATCACATTAAATTAAATCAAATACAAATATTACAATAGGTCCTGCAACTAACACAAATATAACTGTTGACAGCTGCTGCTTTTTCAAGTATCAAAATTAAATTCTTCACTTTCTTGAAATCCTATGAAACTTCATTACTTTCAGGAGAGACTTAAAGAACAAATGTTTATATGCTCTCTTTCTGTTTTGCTTTTGGATCTACTGCTTGGTTAATTAGTGTTTCCAATTGTTTTAGTTTTACCATGAAAGGCCAGACCCTATCTCTAACTGAAGCTGGTAAAACAACTGACAATGCTGAGATTTTAAATAATAATGCTGTTACTTAAGGTGCCCATACCGGTTTCTGCAGCCTACATCATTGTAGATGTAAGGACAGTAATGGTCAAAGTAGTCCACACAACGGTTAGTGACCCGACAGTGCTTGGATCGAAGGGGCTTCACGAGCTGGCATACGTGACACAACCGGCTCAGTGGGTTTTGTCCTCGCTTCCAGTGATCAAAATAAACCGCCTGAAAAATACAACAAACTGTATAATGTTCTGGACATGCAGCATAACATATGGACACACGGCATAGTGTAAATGGACTAAGATGGATAAAGAAAGATCCAAACAATCTTCACTTGTGTTTACCCTCTAGGCATCACTTTGAACACTTAAAACTTTGCCGACTTGGACCTGGTTTGAGTTGTAGAGAACGTTAACAAGGTTCCAAGATCCATTTATAGATAAGTTCAAAATAATAATCAATCTTTAAATCATTCCAGTTCTAGAGTGTCAAACAAACAGTGATTGAGGTGGTACTTCCACAGATTTCTGTGTGTTGGCTTGATCCTGCCATTCACTTCAATGCTGAGCTTGCAAACTCATGGGACGAGTTGAAGGACTTCGATTTAGACCTGATTTTGAACTTCTCAGCTGCTCACTCTCAGATGGTGCAGTGAAACCCAGGAGAAAGGGGTCAGGGCATTCCACTGTAAACTGAGAAGTTTGCGAAAGGATTTATTTGTACTTTTACGAGTATATATATTTTATATATCCCGGTTGTTAGTCAATTGATGGATCACTTTCCAGGGATAATAATGCCTCAAAAAAAAGTACTCAATTCACTCAATCAGTGACTCTTTTGTGGGACATTGCTGAATCAATTGGCTGCTGTGTTTCACCCACAAAAAACACAGTAAGTTAAACTCTAGTCATCTGAATGCAGAGCTTGGGCTAGTTCCCAGAAGAGCGGCTTCAAAGGTATGAATGTTTTACTGCAAGGACACTGATCCTGGCAAGAGCATCTTCCCACAACAGACAGAGAAACCAGTCTCTCACAACACTTCACCAAAACACTCAAACTTCCCACTTGGAAGGCCAATATTCATGATAATCTTTGGATTTGATATGATGCCTATAATGGGAAAAGTTTTACAAGTAATTGATTTCAAATGCAGTCTTTGTGTATTTTGTAGGTGAATGTGCAGTCAGTTTACACACAACAATGTCCCACAAATGGTTATGAAATAAAGGCCCAATTTATCTGTAAGATTGCTGGCCAGGATACCAGGGGAAATTCCCTTCTGTCTTCTGTTAATGTCATGGGATATTTAATAATAATAATCCTTACATTTGGTATAGCGCCTTTCATGTCGGGAGGAAGTCTCAAAGTGATTCACAGAATATACTGTGAAGTGTGGTCAACACAGGCACTATACTTCACAGTATATCCACCTGAACAAGCAGATGAGTACTCAGTCTAAAATCTTATCGAAAATCTCTAACATTAAAATCTCTAACATTGCAATGCCTCACCAGGATTGCAGTATCAGTACAGAAATTTGCAATGAGTGGTTTGAACCCACAATCTTCTGATCCAGACGTGAGAGCACAGGCAGAAACGTCATTCTTTTTCTGAGTAGGGCCATAGATCTTTAACATTCAGATGGCAGCTCAGTTTAATGTCTCATCCAAGAATGGCACAACCAACAATATTGATAGCTGGTCCAGTAGGATATTGCCTTGTTTCTAATAGTTGCTAGATTCCTCAAAACTGGAACATGCAAATTCCTATAAGGTTTTTATACTGGAGCTGTGGCAATACCTAATGTTCTGATTTCAATGTGCAACTTCAGAGTTCCTGAAATTATAAATCAATTGATATGATTGAGTTGTATTACACATTCTGTGCACACACTTTGCTATCTGGAACTCCCCTTGTTTAATGACATCTGAAAATGTATGTCCTTAACTGCACTTTTGATCATATTGCTCCTCCCATGCCCCGCACCCACCTCCAACTTAGGTACCCATCCAGCATTATCAAGTGCTTTGAGACGTCCTTCTGACATGAAAGGTGCTGTAAATTGTATTGTGATCAATGTCATGCTCCTTTCTGCAATATAACTGGAGCATAACCCATGTTTCATTAATTAGGCCACAATTAATTGCCATATCCTGACATGTTATCAGGCTCAGAAACTGTTCCAAACAGTCCCTAATGAGATCGCTGTGAGGCATTCAAGCAAACCAACTTCCATCCTAAAAAATTACAGAGCCAGAAATAAAATGCATTTGGAAATAAAAATGGAATGTAAATTGCTCAATTTCTTTATGGTTTTGAGATGATGAGTGTCAGTTCCTTGGAAATGGGTTGCAGTTGCTTTAAGGAATTTATCATGCTGCTGCTGATCTAGCAGGTAGCAAAAGGCTAAAAATGGCTGAACTCAGCGCAGTCCTGCCCCCAAATCTACAAACCAGCAGTTACCTTTGACTCTGCAGTGACTGTCTCCGAAATGGGGAAAAAACAGGACAAGGCCAATTTGAACTATGACATTGGAACATTTAGTCCCTTGAGCCTGTTCCACCATTCTGTTAGACCATGGTTGACTCTTTCAACAGCATCCAGCAATATTGCTCTTCAACATAAACATTATTACTGTAATGTTAACCCTAACCTACTTAAAGAAACATCGACCAAAAACAAACTATTTTAATAAATAAACCATTTTAAAAAAACTTTGCTTGTGCTCATCCTTTTCCTTCTATTTTCTCTTTGTCCTTTTTTAAAAATATTTTCTCTTCCCCTTTTTCCCTAATAAATCAGATTTGGTCAGATTTTTCACGTCGAAAAGAGAAAGTGATCATGGTGAATGGATAAACATACCTGCCTTCTAAGGGTTAAAATGATTTGGTGAAAAATATCAATCTTATCTGAATGTTACACAGCACAATCTATGAATGGAGCCATAGAACATTCAAAGTCTCTGAACAAAAATTAGAAACTACAAACCCTTCTGATTCATTATTTGTAAACAGCCAATTTTTAGCCATGTTGTAAAACCCCGGATTCTGTTGGAGTGTGTTATTCATGTCAAAAGATGAAAATCAAAGTGAAAACATTTGATTAAAACAATTCAGTGAAAATTGTTTTAAAAAAAAGTCTGGCTGATTTGTGTTTTTTTCTCATGTTAAAGGTAATAATAATAATCCTTGCATTTGATACAGCACCTTATCAGGTCGTTGAGACATCTCAAAGCGAATCACAGAATATACTGTAAAGTGAATTGACTGTGTATTTTGTGGCTGAGACCTAATCAGAGAACACTACAACATTTTTCATAGCACACCTTCAAACAGCCTCCTTTTATTTTCCAGTGGCCAGCAAAATAAATGAGAGTGAGTGTGGTACTAGGAATCTGTCTGAATTAGACAACTGTGCAGTCGCAGGATTCAAAGATCATATAGAATTATCATCCACACACATCCTGATGAGCACCAAGGATGACTGCAAACAATGCACATGCAATTGTGGAAAGTCAGAAAATAAATAGGAGAATTTGGATTATTTTTTATACAGAAAATCAGTTTTTATTAATTAACTTTCATCAAAAAATACAATTATTGATGATGAAAGTTGTTAAAAACTGATTTGAAGATCCCCAACTATTTGGTACAGAAATGTTAGCGCTGTCCTGAAGGTATTTATTGAAAAGAACAATTCTGCACTTCTGTTTTTACCCAAGCTGCAGCAACCTTCATTTTTCATTATCAAAAGCCTTTTCAGGGTGTGAATTGATCTGATTGAGACAAGTTGGCATCAACTGAAACTTCAGATAGATATCCAAAAGAAAAGTTTGGTCACAATAGCACCATCCCAAAAATCGTAGCTGATCATAAGCAGAGTCAAAATATGTGAGGGAAGAGAGCAGGCAGCAGGGAAAGAGTAAGGCCAAATCAGGCACTATCTAGCTGTGTTTGGCTCAGTTGGTAGCACTGTCGCCTCCGAGTCAGAAGGTTGTGGGTTCAAGCCCTATGTCAGCACTTGTTTTCGCTCCCTCTGCTCAGCAGGCTCCAGCCTGCTTCACGTTCCCCGCCTTGCTCGCCTCACTATCGGTGGGTGGGCCTTCCGCCACTCTGCACCCACCCTCTGGAACTCCATCCTGCAGTCCCTCCGGCTCGCCCCGTTCCTCGCCACCTTCAAGACCCACCTCAAGACTCCCCCCACTGCCCTCCCCCACCCCCACCCTCAGCTCGGGTCAGTAACTCTGTTTGTCAAACGCCTTGGGAAGAGGGTAGGCAGCAGGGAAGGAGCAAGGCCAAGTCAGGCACTATCTAGCTGTGTCTGGCTCAGTTGGTAGCACCTTGGGATGTCCTCCTGACTTGTAAGGCGCTATACAAATGTAATTTTGTTGCTGTTGTTGTTTGTTGAAACTCATTAATTCTCTGCTGACACTCCAGTGCAGCGCTGGGGTTGCTGTACTTCTGAAGAGAGGGCTTGTTCAGTTGGATGTTAAAGATACGATGATGCTGTTCAAAAAGAGAAGTGAGTTTCTCCTGGTGTGCTAGCCAACAATCCCCCAAATAAAAAATAATTACATGGCTATTTATGGAAACACTGCTTTGTGCAAATTGGCTGCTACATTAACCTTTACAGTATATCCTGTGAATAGTTTTGAGATAACTCCTGGCAAGAAAAAGTGCTATGCCAAATGGAAGTATTATAATTAGTCTAGGTATACTCCCCATTACTTTGGTACCAACAATCAAAAATCTGTTTTATGAAAATAAAAATCTTCATTTCCGCAATTTTACTAGTAATACTGGCCAGCTAATCAATTCAACAGAGCCGCTCCATCCCCATGGTTGCTGGTGTCACACATGGTAACAACACAGAGCTGGTAGACTGAGCAGTCATTTTTGGTCTGACAAAATGTCAGATAAGGACAAAAACAAAAGGGCCCAAAAAAGTTTGAAGGGTTGAAGAAAAATATTAAATTGCGAGGCTTCCTTTGAGCTTGTCAATTTACATTTACATAGTGCAATTTGGTGTATTACCGAGGGAATCTGATGCATTTTAAAGCAAAAATACATTCTTCAATCAATCCATTTTTGGATTTTTAGTGACTCTCCCCAAAATGTCCAAAATCAAATACAATTGTGAAAATACATTCAGCTGTCCAATCATTTTCCAATGTCAATTTATTACAAACCCAGCAAATATAAAACATTAATTATATACTTACGGAATATTTGTTTCTAGTCTGTATTGATGGAAGAGATTTGTATTTTAAAATGAGAAACTATGACATCCCTTGTATGGAGACATTTGCTGGTGAAACAGTCACAGTAATTCCCTCCAGGCTATACGTTCCTTGCCCTAGGAGATGGATACCTGTCTAATGGCACGATAGTATTCCTCGCTGTCTCTTAGAAGAAAACCAGGATCCATCAGGGAAGCTTTTAGGAAGAGATACCACATCAGTGCATTGCCAATCAAGAAGGTGATATGGAAGCCCAAGAGCTTGTCCAAGGAGATCGAGACAATCTGTACAATTCAATAAACAAGTAATCAGTGGCAGTGAATTCATTTGTCTCTGATTTGCATAAAACCTAATAGTCAATGTATTTATTTTGAGGTAGACAACTGAGAATCTCCAGTCAAGGAGGCAGAAAAAAACAGGGAGTGGTTTAGTAACTAGCTTCTGACTAATAATAATAATAATCATTCCATTGACATAGCACCTTTCACATTTCATGTCCGGAGGAAGTCTCCAAGCTCGTCACAGGGTATAATGTAAAATGAAGTAACTGCATTTTTTTAAGCAAACATGGCAGACGATTTGTGAAAAGTCCCACAAACAGCCATGTAATGAATGCCCATTTTTTATTTGTGGGATTGTTGTCCAGCAACTCGGAAAAACTCCCTTCTCTTTACGAACAGTGCCATGGGATCATTAATATCCACCTGAACAGGCAGATGGAACCTTGGTTTAACATTTCATCCAAAGGACGGTACCTCCAACAATGCAATATACCCCAGTATTGCATTGGGAGTTTCAACCTAGACTGTGAGTTCAAGTCCTGATGCGGGGCTTGAATCTACAACCTTCTGACTCATAAGAGGCGAGAGTGCTACCAACTGAGTCACCTTCACATCTCTGTATGGTGTGAAAATGCCAGGCGGTAATTACATTTAAAATTATGATACAATGGGATCTAATCTGCCCTATTTCTTAACAAGGTTCCTTAACAGGTAGATTGGGTTGGAGTTGGCATGACATACTTCTGTTTATTTTGTGTGAGTTCCTATTTGAACCCCCAAAATTTTTAACTGAACAATGTTACAAACACTTAGGTAAAATGTGTTATTCATGAACCTTGGTTTTGGTGCTGGAGGTGGACGGTGGAAATCATTAGATATCCCTCTCTCTTCCTTGCTCTCCACAAACCCGCCTATTTCATTATGTAAAGGTGAACAAAACTTTAGGCAAACTACATATCAAAGTATTGGGTCATAAAGCAAAGTCTTGTGAGAAATTGGCAAGACAATGGCCGAATGCTGCTCGACTGTCACTTTGTGATATCCTAACCGACTTACCCTTGTGAAATAAGATGGGTAGCCCCATAACAAAATGCAGCCGTAAAAGAAAAGAACTGGTCCTTTTGACTTTTCAGGTGGGCCAAAGATCAATGCACTGCAATGAGGTAAAGAAACTGGATGAGAACAGACAGGCACTGACTGCTGGAGAGGCACTTCCACCTACAGATTGGATAGAATTGTAGGAAACAGACAAAGTCACAGTAACATTCTTTATGTTGCCTTTTACAACAAATATTTCAAACCATATACAGATTAGTGAAACTCTGATAACTCATCCCTGGGATAAGTCATCAACCCCACATAGCTTGTCACTCACTCAATATCCCAGTTATTTGAGTTCGGTAAAACTTGCACATGTCTGATCTGTATAAATCTTATAATCGCCAAAGTCATACATCTCTTTGAGGCCCATTCAAGATTTTATATCCTATGCAAGTTTGACATATCTCGTACTTTGCATAAGACATATTAAATATATTGTCCCAACTAATATGACTTATGTAAAGTTTATTGTACTCGAGACTGTACTTTGGATAACTAGTCATCTCTGCTAAGTAGTCATTTGAGCTATTTCCCTTGGGGTGACGAGTTATCAGAGTTTGACTGTATATGAAAGATGTTTACTCTCTACTCTTCCACACGCCATCACCCTAAGAGGGATTCCCTGCTGGCTCAACCCATCCCTGACCTCTCTAAGATGTCTGCATCGATAATCGGTTGTGGCTCACACAATCTCTGCCCTGTCAGCCCAGGAGGGTGGAGCAGGTGAATGCCGAAATTTAAAATAGGAAGTACTAACTTTGCTACACCCTGAATATCCACCCTGCCATTCAGTTTATCAGTACAAACATAAACATAGCAGCACAATGTGGATGGAAGGAAAGAAAGCTTCTTACTTCCTTACACTCGCCACCTGTAAAATTGACAAATATTACTTTTCTGCTTTTATTATTATTGATTTCTACATCATTTCTATTGCTGTTATATGTACTGTTTTGATAACTCTTGTGTCATCTCAAATCAGTAATGCCACTCTGACTGTTTGTAGGGTTATCCTTATAAAGTCGTCAATCCATCTTTGTCTCGTGCCAATATTCTGCTCAAAGTTACTGCTGCTGTGATGCCAATAATTTGCTTGCTGCGTATCCCTATAATTGTGAACAATTTATTCACAAACTCTATCCCTTGTTTGAGGTGGGTAAATTCTGTGTTTATAAGATGAGGTATGTTAGCGCTGGCAATCCAGTGTTAGTATCAGGAATTCTCAGATCATGTGTACTCCAATTCAGAGTAAGGCTTTCTCTGTTCTACGTCAATACTATCAACCTCCTCAGCAGATTACTCTTACTGCACTAGTACGACATTCCCCACATTAGCTGTGCTGTAGTCCTTCTGAGTGAGATTGTCCAACTTAGGGGAATGTTGTGCTAGGAATTGGGCTGAGACCTTGCAAACTATTTAATATATAGGACCCATACAAGCAAAAGACTAAGGAAAATGTCACCATCTGTCTGGTGATGTGTCTGAAATGGTTTGAGACACAGGTCTCAGAACAGAAAGACCAGTCCCCAATCAATATTTTGAAAGAAACTGTGTGGATCGTTACTCAGGCTGTTGTGCCTTTCATTGATAATCCTCACCTCATCCAGCTCATACCTTTATAAGTCCAACTTAACTAATATATGTAATTTTCAGGGTTTAAACATTCTCATACGTTCTCTTGCTTTAACCACACTGTGGAGTTATACAAAGCAGTAGGCTGATTTAATTTGGTGCAATGTTACACAGGAATTAAAACAACACTTGCATCTATACTGCCCTTCATGGAGGAGAGCACCCTTCACGCAGGATAGGTCTCAGAGCGCTGAAAATAAGATAAATATCGGAATCAGTAAGTGCATGACATTTATGTATAATCTTGGTAATATCAGGTCATTTTTGTACATGGATTACTGTCACGTTTAGATGAAAAATATTCTGGTTGCTTTGTACTCATTTCAATAAAACATTACCCTGACTCTGCCTTCTTCGTTATATTTCTGACTGAAAAGGTCACAGCACGTCCTCCTAGAATCCTTGCAGCACACACAGTTAAAGGACACTGGACTCTGCAGCAGTCCAGTAAAAGCTGCTGCGATATCAGATACGAGATCACATTTAGTCTACACAAGCATTTCTTGTTACAGCGCCTTGGGACATCCTCCTAACGTGAAAGGCGCTTTACAAATGTAATTTTGTTGTTGTTACGTATATTATAAATATTAATTTTCAGGTTAAAAAGCAAAGTTTTCTTGACACCAGGTTTTCTCTATGTATACTATGTGTGTGCTTCAAAAAGATGGTTCTAACCTGGTTCCCTGTCTAACCACAAGGAATACTGTGAAACTGAAGGCAGACCCATCAAATTTGACAAGAAACCGGAATCGACTTTAAACACTCCTATTATTAATCCTAACTATCCCCTTACAAATATTTCCTTTATTAAAACAATGTATGCAGCTTCCTTTCAATCAATAATTTCATTTTTCTTTTGTTAACTCCAATATGAACAACGTTGACAACATACATATATATTTATGTACTTTGATTAAAGTGCCATAATATGTGAAACTTCTCAAAGCCCTTCATGCAAGGAGTTACTTTGAGATGTAGTGACTACCACGAAGGCCCACATCTGAATGATGGCAACATGCCACACACTGCAATAATAATAAGAATCTGCTTCTTGGCCAATTTCACCAGGAAACCAAGAGAACTTTTAATAGTGTTAAGACAAAATAGTGTCATAGGATCTTTAACATGCACCAAAAACATATTATCAAACATATATTTTATTTTGGGAAAGGGTATATTTCTTCCTTAAATTAAATTGAACAACTGTATTAACTAATGTCCTTTACCTCCAGTCAAACCTTGGAATCAGACTGTTTGATTGACCGATGGTCTTTTCTAAATGCATGACTATGTCTTTGTTCTGTCGACTCCTTGCAAGTTTCAGAGGTATGTTGCCATTTATATCTTCAGTTTCTAATGCTATCCCATCCTGGAAGATGAAAGAAGTAGAATTTACAATTCTTGCAGCAATAAGAACATAAGAATTTGCTAGGCGAAAGAAGGCCAAGGTCCATCCAGTTTACCTTCTACCAACCTGGCAGTCGCATATCATGTCCTAAACTATATATTGTATCCCGAGATATTATTTCCTAACAGAAATCTATCTAATTTGTTCCATTGCCCAGTGGAAGCTTTTGATGCAGTTATAATTCTTTCATTTGATATAGAGCCTTATCACGTCATTGAGATGTCTCAAAATGTTTCATAGGATATACTGTAAAGTGGATTGACTGTGTATTGTGTGAACGAAATGCAGCAGCCAGTGGCACACAGCAATGTCCTACAGACAGCCATGGAGAGAATGACCAATTTTATTTGGGGATTGTTGGCCAGGACACCGGGAGAAGCTCCCTTCTCTTTTTGAATATTGCCATGGGATCTTTATCATCCACCTGAACAACCATGCTGCTGACATCAGAGGACGAAGAGGTTAAGCTGGGAATGAGAAAGAGTGAATGGAAATGAAAAGACCATATTTCTGGTGTGGCCTGTGAACTTTGTACTGTGGTGAACATCTTGGGGGGTACCAGTTACAGGTAAAGTTACAAGAGTAAGTAATCTAGGATGTCTTTTGGGATTGCTACACTTTTTAGTAAATGTAATAAGAAAAACCTGTCATGTTGATGTGTCTCAAAGTGTTTCATAAATAAATAATGCTGAGTATAATGACTCTTTTGTACACAGATGTGGTAGCAGTTTGTGGCTATACAATTCCAAGAGGTGCATAAACAAAATGGAGGGTTTTGACCAGAATGGTGTTGTGGAATAATTAAAACAACAGGGCGATTGGGACCTTGGTTGAACATCTCATATGAAAAATGGCATCTCTTGACAGTGCAGTGCTCTCTATGCACTGGAATGTCAGCCTAAACTGTGAGCTCAAACTGTTGACATGAATCTTCAACCCACGAGCTTCTCACCCAGAGGCTGGAACTGCTACCAACTAAACCAGGCTGACACATTGGCAGGTCATACCTACAATGCAGTGACAAGTTGTGCCAGCCAGAAAGATAGATGGCAATGATAGATTCAATAAATCTACAAGAGGGAGGTAAATGCACCAATATACTTGATCCCCACACTGGCGACAGGAGTTACTTCAGGCATCAGCATTAACTGATTTATTTTTCTGCTTCCAGGTGTACTGACTGCCATGCACCTCTCTGGCTGAGCCAGCCTGCCATAAAATGTATGTATAAAATAGCAATGCTGACTTGCTTCAGAGAATAGGATAACATAAAATCGTAACTTGGTGAAGCAAACTCACAAATGTGCAGTAGTTTTTACATGTCCAACAGTGTTTCGGTTTCTTCTACAAAGAGCAGTGATCTTGGGGGACAAAATACCAGTTCTATTTGAACCAAATTAGGAGTCCCCATCAAAATAAACATGTCACAGGTTCAAGCAAAGTGCTCCTGGAACTCTGAGCAACACATACCTCATCACATCTCTCTTTACATGGGAAAGTATTAGGGAAACACCTTGAGATTCTTATCCTACGTGTAAAGGTGGTTCAGTTCAGTGTGATCCTGTTATACAGTGTACTGTGGGAATAATATTAATAATGATAATAATAATCCTTGCATTTGATATAGCATCTTATCACGTTATTCAGACGTCTCAAAGTGCTTCACAGAATATACTGTAAAGTGGATTGACTATATATTTTGTGGGCGAAATACGGCAATCAATTGCGCACAGCAGTGTCCCACAAACCCCTTCGTGGATTGAGTGACTATTTTTTTTTGGAGGGATTATTACTGCCCGGAGAACGATCCACCAATTGACAGATGGGTTTCTACTCACTGCTAGGTAAACAGAGGTGTGTGGAGTAAGGAAACTTGCCTAAGGAAATATTGTGGACTAAAAGTGTGCAGACGTTTATACTGGGGAAGCTTCTCGTGCTGACTGGCTGGCTTTCTGTGCAAAATGCAAAGGCAACCCAGCAACATTGGAAATACTCAGGAGAAGTCTCTGCTGGCCAGTGGCTTATTTCACATGTGCACAGCAGGGCTCATCAGCAACATTAGTGGCAAGATGACAACCAGTAAATGCTGATCATTGGCCACAACAACAACTTGCATTTATATAAATGCCCTTCACGGAGGGTAGTATCTCAGAGCCACACGAAAACACAGCCATAGCATAGGGGCTCAATAGACTCCAACCGTCAACTATATATATTGCAAGTTGTTTTTCTTGAAAAGAAGCAGATTGGACAGAATTTGTTTATCAATGGTACATTTGCAATGGAACTCAAGCATGGTGTGAAAGTCAGAAATGCTCTGCTTATTGTTCAAAATGCAGTGTCAATTCACTTTACAATATACCCTGTGAAGGGCTTTGAGACACCTCAATGATGTGATAAATGCTATATCAAATACTATATTATTATTTCAAGAACAGCTCCTACCAGCACGTGCCATGTTAGCTGGAGGTGTTGCAGAAAGATTCTCTGACAGGAAATGCTGAGAAAATGTTATGTGAACAGGGTCAATGGGAGAAAATCTGGAGCTCAATCCTTAAATATGTGCCTGGAATGTTTTGGTACATATCAAATGCCAGAATGAATACCAGCAGGAATATATTAGAATAATTACTCAGGCAGAATTTAAATTTGTGCTGTTTGAATCTTTGAAGATGATAGTCAGAAAAGGAAAGAGGAAATCCAAAAGGAGAAAATATCTTCCAATTCTGTGTCTTTTTAATCAGATGATGGCAATGCTCTTACGCATTTCATGTTGGTACTTACCATCTACCTCGTGAGGGCTCATACCTACGCTTGCCAGATGTCAAGCCAACCTGGCTCATCGGCAGGACCTAGAAGGTCAGATCAGTCACTGGGAAGAGGGAATCATCCCACTCAGTTAACCTTGCAAGCCAAAGCCCTAATGGGAAGAGTGATCCTACCTGGCAAGAAGTAGGAAAGCTTGCTGGACAGCAATATCAATGGTAGGCTATGCGGTTTTAGCTGGTCAGTTTCTAGCAGTACCCAACACACACTCTGGGGTCTCCAAGCCTTGGCTCTTGCCAACCTGCACCTAATCCGAAATTAGGTAAGCAGGATGAGTCTCTCCAGGGAGAGAGTGCATATTCCATTCCAACAATCTATCTCTGGGATTTCCATGTGTAGGTGGGATGCATGGAATTCTCAACTTGGTTTGGATACTCCGAAGCATTTGTGATGGGTTTCCTCCTTGTGTCAGACACCCGACTGACCCCCCAAAAAAATTCACCACATTGCATTGGAACAGATTCCTGGGAATTTCTGAATGTGGTTGCCAAGGGGTTGGGAAATAGGAGATAGATGATAGAAAGTGTGGTCAAAGATATAGGTCTTGAGATGGACCTTGAACAAGTCAGAGATATCTCAATTAATGAACAGCCCCATGGGGAGCAATAGTATAAATATCCTGATTGTTAAAAAGAATTGTTTTATATTTAAATGTTTCACCTGATTAAAGTTTGCATTCATTGTTTCTACCTTACCTGGTCACACAGCACCTGGACTGTGAGGAAATCCCCACTCAGGACAGCTAAATGTAGCGGGATCTGTAAAGCAAGCACAACCATATTAGATTACTTCCATCTGTGCTTGTGTGTGAATCTTCGCGGTCTTCCTTGATTCTCTGGAACTCTATCCAAGAGCCCCTCATCCTCACTCCCGCTTCCCCCTCCCAACCTCCACCCACCCTTCCTTAATCTCACTCCCTTCCTCTAATCTCCTCCCTCTTTCAAGGCAAGTCTCAAAAGTAACTCTTTGATTGTGCTTTCAGTCATCTTTCCCCTCCTCATCCTCCACTGCCCCCACCGTAGCTTGGCTGTCCATCCAGCACCTTAAATGCACCTTTGGACATCGTAATGGCATGAACTATTTACTACACTGATTGAGTTCATTGTTCCTCATCCTCACTTTTAAGGATCTAAACCCTACCAACCCACCCACTCCCTCCACTCAGCACTGGCCTGCTTCAAGCCCCCAACCCTGCTCAACCCCCATCGGCAGTCAGCCATTCAGCTTTCTGCCACCACCCTCTGGGACTCCATCCCAGAATCCTTTCACCTTACCCCCTTGCTTGCCTCTTCTCTCCTGCAGGTCTGAACTCCTTGACCTCCTTGGGCTCTCCCTCAGACTCACTGAACCCGTGCGGAACTTAGGTGTCAGGTTCGATCCCCAGCTTTCCTTTTTACCCCATATCTGTTCCCTGACCAGGAATGGCATTTTTCCACCTCCGTCACATTGCCCGCCTCCGTCTATACCTCACAACAAAAGTAGCCAAAACCCTCGTCCACACCTTTGTCACTTCCTGGCTGGACTATTCCAATGTCCTCCTTGCTGGTCTCACCAACTCCACCGTACCCAAAATTCAACTAATTCAGAACTCTGCCCCCCGATTCTTACCCGCATAAAAGTCTATGCCCCCATCACACCAGTCTTTGCCAGGCTCCACCAAATACTGAACGGATCCATTTCAAGATCCGCTGCCTCTGTTCGGCTGGCTCCGGCCTCCAGTTTGTCCCTCGTCCCTTCCGCTCCATCATCGGTGGCTGTGCTTTTAGCTACTACGCTCAAAACTCTGGAACTCTCTCCCTCAATCCCTCCGCCTTGATCCTCCCTTCCCACTTTCAAATCTTACCTAACCTTTTCGATTTTTTTATCACCTCCCCCTGCCTTCTTACTGGCTCGGTGTCAGACTCTGCCACTGTCAAGCGCTCCGGGATGCTTCCCCAGATGAAGGGCGCTATATAAATGCAAGTTGTTGTTGATATTGTTGTTGCCTCCCTCAAGGCTTGTCTCAAAATGTTTGACAATGCCTTCTGTCATCTTTTCACCGCCAAACTCCTTGGCCCCGACCCCTCTTGAATCCAACCCCTAACTTGTGGGCAAACTCTCAACTGTTCAGCACCTTGGGATTTCCTCCCAACAAGAAAGGCACTATATAAATGCAATCTGTTGTTGTAGGGTCTAGATGGCAGGTCTGAATCTCAGTTTGTGCTGTTAGTTCATCTCAGGCAGGACAGAAGATGGGGTGCCATAAGCAATCTCAATGTCCTTGGGTTAGGAAGGAAAAAAATCATCCGTTTGCCTCGTTCCATGAAGATTGCTCTAAAACACAGACCAAATGCCAGCTAAACGTTTATTGGTGCCACTAGGCACCTGAGACACATTGTAAATCAATCCCTTCAGCAACTGACGGGAATGGTAGTGGAAGTGAAACAGAAATCCCTGGAATTGCTTGGACCAACTTTGGAAGATAAACTGAAGCAGGAAAAACTAACTCCGTCACTGCAGCAAGGATACAGCAAGGACATAATATCTCCGCAGTTCTTAAATTAGCACAGCAGATGCATAGATACCCTCATGCTGCCGATTTCTAGGTCGGTCCTCTAAGTCAAGGCCCGTTTAACACTAAACAGCAAAGTGCTGTCAATTCAACTCATCAAGAAACAGCAAGAAACAGAAGATACCAACAAATTGCCAGCAGGTTTAAAGACCTTTGTGTACTGGATGTCACTTCGTTACAGAAATCCAAAACTCTGGGACACTGCTGTGCGCAATTGGGCCCACAAAATATGCAGCCAATTCACTTTACAGTATATTCTGTGAAGCGCTTCGAGATGTGATTTCAATGACATGATAAAGTCCAAGGATTATTGTTATTTATAAAGAGTAAACTGTTTATCGATCAAAATACATTAGATCTACACCCAACTGCTCATAATAATTGATAGCAAATTGTGTATGCAGGAATAATTGTTACTTACATTAGGGTAATGGCCATATTAATAGTTCCTGCATTAGATGCAGCATCTTCTCATGTCATCAAAATGTCTCACTGGGTTTACTGTGAAGTATTTGAGAAAGGCACTGGACTGTGAGTCTACCACTTCTAACTCCTGCTATTACAAAACAACTAAAGTCCTGACATGGGGATTGAACCCACAACTTTCTGACTCAGAGGAACCAGCTAGGCCAGGCTGACACCTACTCAAAACACTACAACATAATACATTCATTGCATAACAACGCCAACATGTATTTATATAATAATAATCCTTGCATTTGATATGGCACTTTATCATGGTTTTGAGACATCTCAACGTGCTTTACAAAATATACTGTAAAGTGCAATGACTGTAGAATTTGTGGGCGAAAACATAGCACCCCTCACGCAAGGTAACGTTCCAGAGCCCTTGTTAGTGGTAGAGCACAATGCCGAGTTGGGGGGAGGGAGAGGTGACCTTAGGCACGGTCGAAGAGGAAGGTCTTCAGAGAAAGAGGGCAAGGCGGAGGGACAAGACTGTCCCAGAGTTTCAGAGCATAGTGGCTGAAAGTGCAGCCGCCAATGGTGGAACGGAAGGTATGACGGACATGCAGAAGGCTGGAGCCAGTCGGGCGAAGACAGCGGGTTGTGGATTGTGGGGGGGTAAGTAGGTTGGAGAGATAGAGAGGTGCCAGGGAATAAAGGGATTTTAAATCAATCCGGTTGGTGATAGGGAGCCAGTGGAGCCTGGCTTGATTGGTGTGATTCGGATGGCGGTGTTTTGGATCAGCTGGATCTTGTAGATTGTGGAGCTGGGGAATCCGGTGAGGAAGACATTTCAAAAGTTGATTCGGGAGGTGACGAATGCATGGACAAGTGTTTTGGATGTGTCTGGGGTAAGGTACAGTTGGAGGTGGGCAATGTGGTGGAGGTGGAGGAAGGCGGTCCTGCTCAGGGATGTGGATGTGGAGAAGGAAGGACGCCTGTAGGTCGAACCTGATGCATAGATTGCTCACCGGTTCAGCAGAGGAAGAGGCTGGGGACGTTGAGGAGGTCAGAGCCCCAGGATAGAAGATGTTGACGGAAGCCAATGAATATGGCTTCTGTCTGGTCAACATTTAATTGTAGGAAGTTTTCCCTCATTCAGGCCCTGATGACTGTCAGACAAGCTGAGAGAACATCGGCAGACCTAAAGTCGCAGCTGGAAGAGAAGAAGTAGATTTGTGTGTCATCTACAAATATATTTACCCCGTGTCTGCGGATGACATCACCAAGATGGAACATACAGAGGAGGATGAAGAGGGGGCCAAGGATGGAACCCTGGGATACACCACAGGTGACTGGGTGGAGGCGGGAGGAGAAACCTTTTGAAAAGATAAAGTGAAGGTGGATTGTTAAGTAGGACTCGAACCAGGCGAGTGTGGTCCCACTAAAGTGAATGAGGGAGAAGAGGCGGTGGATTAGGATGGTGGACTGTGTCGAACACAGTGGAGTGGTCCAGGAGAACGAGGAGGCAGAGGGAGCCTTGGTCACGTAGAGAGAGGAATGTTGTTTGTGAACTTGACAACAAGGATCTACTGTAAAGTGTATAGATTGCATTTTGTAGGTAAACCCTGCAGCCAATTTGCACACACGGCCCTTGAGAATTCAACTCCAATGAGGTCTTGGGTTAGAGATATGTTGTGGTGGCTCAGTGTTATATACATGGGAAACCTGAAGGACCTTGTGGTATGTTTTCTGTTGCAAGGCTCATTTAAGCTGCCATTTAGAAAATAATAATTTCCAGCAGGTATAACAAATATTCCTCCATCCCATTCTCACCAGGTTCCACCAACTCCCAACAGATCTTCATTCTTACCTTCAAATACTTCTGTAGCCTTACCCTACCATATTTCGCCCACAAAATATACAATCAATAGTCAATTCACTTTACAGTATATTCTGTGAAGCGCTTCGCTAGATCTCAAAGACGTGATAAGGCACTATATCAAATGCAAGGATTATTATTATTATTTCTAATCTCTCCTGGCTCTTACTCCCCTGCCCACTCCCTCTACTCTGCTAACTCTGTTCTGGATCATATCTTGCGGCCCACTATTGGTGTGTGAGTCTTCAGACCATCCCCCACCCCTCCCACCACTCCCACACACCCCCAATTTTGGATGTTGCCTTGGATACTTTTTACACCATATTCTGAAAATTAAACTTCTTGTTTAAAAAAAAATCTCTAACCTGACCAAAAGCATCTGGTTGTCTGGGATCGAAGCCAGAATATATCAGCAGGCGAGTCAGTTCACAGTGTCCTAGATATAAAAGAAGATGGGAAAGTCAGGACAAGGCTAGAGTGAGGGGAATTTCAGAGAGGATGTATAAGTCCTGGAATATGGTGCTCTTTTAAACTACTAAAAATCCAAGCAGACAATTGCAATATCAGACAAGTCAGGAATAAAAACTGTTCAGTGTTTTATCAGGAGGCACGTAACAAATACATTTGTACTCTGTGCTTCAACTATTTGGCCAACAACAGTTTAGCCCTTTAGTGGTTCCATACAGAGCCCCATAGGTCTACTCGGACCCTCTGTAGTTGTCCTGTTTGCTCTCCATTCCAATGAAGCCATAAACCGGAAATACAGCTAGATTTTACAACATTTGATCCAACACTTGTACCAGGATTGGCACAGTTTCACATGCACAGTCTATAAGTCTTTAAATGCACCACATTACATTTCAGAATCAGGAGGAGATGAATAAACCTGCTACACTGCACAGATTAGACATGCTGGAGAATAACACAGTGAATTTCTTGACGCGACTCATAAACATGGAATCCGAATGAAACAAATTGGCGCACTGTGAGAAGTCAGCTCGACCCAAACCTAGGGAGAAACAGGTCCCGTTAAGAACTTGTGAGGAATGGAGTTACCTCATTACAACAACAAAAATAATTTTTATCCTCCTCATGAAACTTTGTTGTGGCCCCAATTTTGCTGTAAAGCGGTTGCATTGCAGACCCCATTCACTGAATGAACATGTATACAGTCAGCTCAATATCTTTCCTCTCGACAGATGGCTTTCACGTCAGAATGTTTGAGCTCCAGTTCAAAAGGTTACTAGTAATGTCACCCAGCAGTGCACATGTACAGTGAAACCACCTTTTGCTATTTAGCTGTATTAAGCGCTTTGAAGTGTCCTCCTGATATGAGAGGCGCTGTATGAATATTAATTGCATTGTATTTTATGGATCCAAACACTGCATTGTAACGGGACTCCACCCTGTATGAAAATGAAATTGATTCATTAAATCTGTGTGGAGTAAATGGCTCTCCTGTTCACTCGCACTATCCTCAGCCATCTCTGTTGCCCCAAATCAGCAGACATGACAGAGGGGTGGGGGGCTTTGGCTTGCAGGGTTAACAGTAGCTGATTGGGAAGAATCCCTGCCTCATCATCGGCGTCCTGGAGACCTGCGGACCCGCCTTGCTCAGGAACCGGACTACCGAGACCACCACAGAGGCTCAATTTTGACATTCCATAACCAAGCACATCACTTGGAATCAGCTCAGTTCCAATGTTTACCTCCCCCACCCCCCCAGATAGCCAGTAGTTGATCATTGAAAATAAATGAAAGCAGAAGTGATTTTTTTCTGGAAATTTGCCCGAAGAAGGTAAATTTTATTTTTATTTATATAGGTCCTGGCTCATGTCTTGAGGCAGCAGACATTGACATAAGGTGATACCTCCAGAAACAGAACAGATCAATCCAATTGCTTAATTGTTACGGCCACTTTCCACGATGTGAGAGATGCCAGATGTTTGCTTTTGACAGAGCTTTAATTAAGAAGACAAAAATTCAGGGCCAGCAAGAAAACCAGAGTTTATCATGCTAGCAAATTTAATTTAAAGTGGCATATGACCTTCCAACGTTTACAGGACTAAAATTTTGTAAAACATCTAAGGTGTTAAATATCTCCTAAAGTACAGGGATTTTGTAAGTAACCTTATGGTGAGCTATTTTACTAAGCATTTAGTGTTGCTTGAGGATCTTGTTTGACCCTCAACGATGCTTTCTACCGCACATCCGTGCTTGCTTTTTGATCTGCCCAACTCTTCCCTTCACAAGCTGCAAATCATCCAGAGAGCTGGAGCTCGTTTCCTCTCCCTTACCAAGCTCTGTGACCTTATCACTTTCACCCTAGCCCGGCTCCAATGGCTCCCCATCCCCCAGAGGATAGAGTTCAAAATCCTCCATCCTCACCTTCAAGACCCGCCACAGCCTTGCTTCTTCTTACCTCTGTCACCTACTAACGCCATATTAACATGTCCGCTCCCTCCGTTCAGCAGGCTCCACGTCCCCCGCCTGGCCCGCCCCACCAATGGCGGTCGGGCCTTCAGCCTCTCTGTCCCCACCCTTTGGAACTCTATCCCAAAGTCCCTTCACTTCACTCCCTCCCTTGCCTCCAAGGAATATCTCAAGACCCTCCTCTTCGGCCATGTCTTCGGCCACCCTCATACCCCTACACCCCCACCCCTGATTCCAACCTCCTGGAAAAACCCCTACAAATTCCAAAATACACTGTACGGAATTATGTACTTTACTGATGTTACGTTTTACACAGACAGGCTGACAGACTTTCTCTCTTCCTACCTCCCAACAATAACAGAGTTGAGAAGTTTGCATCAGATCACAGAATAAGTAACAGTAGAGGGGCTACAAGCATTTTGTTTTTTTAGACATCATTGTACTGGTGTACGTGGATGCACTAGTTTGAAGAATAATTGTTTGCTTTTTTTTGTGGGATGGGAGCAAGGAAGATTTATTTTAAGGTGGGGGAGGAATGACTGTTGACTATTTTCTTTATCAACAACAAAATTACATTTGTATAGCACCTTTCACGTCGGGAGGACGTCCCAAGGCGTTGGCTTATCAAAGACTTACTCTGTGAAGTGCTTTGAGATGTTTAAGCTGCCATTTGGAAAACAATGATTTCCAGCAGGGAGAGCAAGTATTCTCTATTTTTCCCCATTCCCGCCCGGTTCCACTAGCTCCCAACAGATCAATTGTAAGATCTTTATTCTTACCTTTAAATACTTCTATAGCCTTATCCCACCCTATTTTGCCCACAAAATATACTGTCAATTCATTTGACAGTATACTCTGTGAAGCGCTTTGAGATGTCTCGAAGACGTGATAAGCCGCTATATAAAGTGCAAGGATTATTATTATGATAAAAAGTCTGCGAAATGCAAAATGGTACGTGCAGGTGTTGGGATTGGCTGGACTGCACTACATATCTCATGAGGTTCCCCTGAAATCAACAGTGCCGCAGGGCTTCCGCCTGGAGCTTAGCATTCCGATTCTGAATAGATTCAAGGTTATCAGGTCAATGGCTGCTGTGTGCTGATACAGTTTATTTCAGGCAAGTGATGCAATCCTGAACTTCTTAAAAAATTCACGTGGTTCAAGATTGATTGTTCATTTTTCTTAATTTCAAAAAGACTTAAAACTGCTGAGGCCTTAAGCCAGAACCTTGTACTCACCATGAAATGCCGCCCAGTGCAGTGCCGAGTCTCCTTCGTGGTCACACATTTGCAGACTGGCTCCTTTCCCCATCAGGTAACAGCATAGGGTGATGTGTCCGTACTGTGCAGCGATGATCAGAGCTGTGCACCCTCTGTGATCCCTCTCGTCCAGCCAAACCCCCGCCTCCAGCAGGATGTCCATGACCCCTAAGTACCCGCTGACAGCTGCCCAGTGGATGGGTCTCTGGCCGGGTTCCGAGCGGCAGGGCAGATTGACGGGTGCCTTGCAGTCCACCAAGTAGGTGAGGAGGGTGGCGGATCCATTGAGAGCGGCCCAGTGGGCAGGAGTGCATCCCTTCTCATCATACTGCCCCAGTGCTCCCACACCTTCCAGCTTCACCAGCTCCTGAAGACTCCTTAGATCCCTGCCGGAAAAGAAGTACCAGGTATTCTGGTAACTACTGGTAAACACACACACACACAACGCTCACAGCACCTCAGAATCAAACTCAGGGAGAGACGAAAGGTTCATTCATTCTTGAAATAAAATTGGTCACTCGCTCCACGACTGTTTGTGGAACACTGCTGTGCGCAAACCGGCTGCCACGTTTCACCCACAGTCAAAGCCACTTTACAATATGTTCTTTGAAGTACTTTGAAACATTTTGACAACATGATAAGGTGCTAGATCAAATGCAATTATTATTAATAACAATAACTGAAGCACACAGGGTCTTCCCACATCCCTGCAATAAAAATCCTTCTTTATTGTACCAAAGCGCATC
The DNA here is from genome assembly GCF_018977255.1 of Callorhinchus milii. NCBI lineage: Eukaryota > Metazoa > Chordata > Chondrichthyes > Chimaeriformes > Callorhinchidae > Callorhinchus > Callorhinchus milii. Next base: position 12,589,652 of record NW_024704742.1, on the reverse strand, counting down.
TCGGTAACAGAACAGCAAAGATTTCAAAAGTAGTAAACTCAATTATTTTTCTTATTTTAATTATTATTCCTAAAATGCACAGCCCTCAATTTATGCTTCTGCAACTTGACCCCCAGTCACTCACTATTGCCAGTGACACTGACCTCTGGCCATAGCGCCAAGTGGGAAGAAAGAAAGCAGAGAGAGAGAGACAAGAGAGAGAGGGGGGGGAGTGAGAGAAGTTAATGGAGAATAAGGGGGGAGTGGGGGGTATTTCTTACAACAACGGAAAGGAACGGGGAAAACAAGTCAAAGGGGTAAAAAAGGGAAAAGATGAGAGGGGCGACCGGAGATAATAAAGGGAAAGAGAAGTAATGGGAAAGAATAGTGGGAGTTAAGATGGGGAAAGAGGAGCGGTTGGGGCGGGGCGGCCACTCACTCACCCACTCACCCACTCACCCGGTGCCGGGAGTCGGGGCTGCGGTCCGGGACCGCCCGGTTTGGCGCTGCGCCGCGGTGTGTGCGAGAGAACGATCAGCCGCCGACATCGCGGAGAGGCAGCGAGTGTGTGAGCGGCCGCTGCAGTGTCAGTGTGACGGCCACTGCACTGCACTACACAGCACTGCACAGCCACTGCACTGCACTGCACAGCCACAGCCACAGCCACAGCACTGCACTGCACTGCACAGCACTGCACAGCCACTGCACAGCACTGCACAGCCACAGCCACAGCACTGCACTGCACAGCACTGCACAGCCACTGCACTGCACTGCACAGCCACAGCCACAGCACTGCACTGCACAGCACTGCACAGCCACTGCACTGCACAGCCACAGCCACTGCACTGCACAGTACTGTACAGCCACTGCACTGCACTGCCACAGCACTGCACTGCACAGCACTGCACTGCCACAGCACTGCACTGCACAGCCACAGCACTGCACAGCCACAGCCACAGCACTGCACTGCACAGCCACTGCACTGCACTGCACAGCCACAGCACTGCACAGCCACAGCACTGCACTGCACTGCACTAGCACAGTACTGCACAGCCACAGCACTGCACTGCACAGCGCTAGCACAGCACTGCACAGCCACAGCACTGCACAGCCACAGCACTGCACTGCACAGCCACAGCACTGCACAGCCACAGCACTGCACAGCACTAGCACTGCACAGCACTGCACAGCCACTGCACAGCACTGCTCAGCCACAGCACTGCACAGCCACAGCACTGCACAGCCACAGCACTGCACAGCACTGCACAGCCACAGCACTGCACTGCACAGCCACAGCACTGCACTACACAGCACTAGCACAGCACAGCACTGCACAGCCACAGCACTGCACAGCCACAGCACTGCACAGCCACTGCACTGCACAGCACAGCACTGCACAGCACTGCTCAGCCACTGCACTGCACAGCCACAGCACTGCACTGCACTGCACAGCACTAGCACAGCCACAGCACTGCACAGCAGTGCACAGCCACAGCACTGCACTGCACAGCACTGCACAGCCACAGCACTGCACTGCACTGCACTGCACTGCACAGCACTAGCACTGCACAGCCACAGCACTGCACAGCACTGCTCAGCCACAGCACCCCACTGCACAGCCACAGCCACAGCCACAGCACTGCACTGCACAGCACAGCACTGCACAGCCACTGCACAGCACTGCACAGCCACAGCCACAGCACTGCACTGCACAGCACTGCTCAGCCACAGCACTGCACAGCACAGCCACAGCACCGCACTGCACTGCACAGCACTGCACAGCCACAGCACTGCACTGCACAGCACTGCACAGCACTGCACTGCACTGCTCAGCCACAGCACTGCACTGCTCAGCCACAGCACAGCACTGCTCAGCCACAGCACTGCACAGCACTGCACAGCCACTGCACAGCACTGCACAGCCACAGCACTGCTCAGCCACAGCACTGCACTGCAACTGCACAGCCACAGCACGGCAACTGCACAGCCACAGCACGGCACTGCACAACCACAGCACGGCCACAGCACTGCACTGCACAGCCACAGCACTGCACTGCACAGCCACAGCACTGCACAGCCACAGCACTGCTCAGCCACAGCTACAGCACAGCACAACCACAGCCACAGCACTGCACAGCACTGCTCAGCCACAGCACTGCACAGCACTGCTCAGCCACAGCACAGCACTGCACAGCCACAGCTCTGCACAGCACTGCACAGCACAGCCACAGCACAGCACTGCACTGCACAGCCACAGCACTGCACAGCCACAGCACAGCCACTGCACAGCCACAGCACAGCCACAGCACTGCACAGCACAGCCACAGCACTGCACTGCACAGCCACTGCACAGCACAGCACTGCACAGCACTGCACAGCCACAGCACTGCACAGCCACTGCACAGCCACAGCACAACCACAGCACTGCACAGCCACTGCACAGCCACAGCCACTGCACAGCCACTGCACAGCCACTGCACTGCACAGCCACAGCCACAGCCACAGCACTGCACAGCCACAGCACTGCACAGCCACAGCACAGCCACAGCACTGCACAGCCACTGCACTGCACTGTACAGCCACAGCACTGCACAGCCACAGCCACAGCACAGCCACTGCACAGCACTGCCACAGCACAGCGCCTCACTGCCAGTGTCACCCTCACACACCCCAACACGCACCCCCGCAACACGCACACCTCCCCAACATGCATCCCCGCAACACGCACACCTCCCCAACACGCATCCCCGCAACACGCACACCTCCCCAACACGCATACCCGCAACATGCACACCTCCCCAACACACATACCCCCAACACGCACACCTCCCCAACACACATACCCGCAACACGCGCACCCCAAAACGCACACCCCGAACACGCACTCCCCCAAACACGCACACCCTAACACACCCACCCAACACACACACCCCCAACAAGCAGACACCCCCAACATGCACCCCCTTCAGCATGCACATCCCCAACATGCACCCCCCAACACGCATACACCCCCAACACCCGCAAACCCCCAACACACGCACCCCCCAGCACGTAGACCCCCAACATACAAACCCCCAACATGCAGCCCCCCAATAGGCACACCCCCCAACACGTACACCCCCAACACACATATCCCCCAACAAGCACACGCACCCCACAAAATGCACACACCCCCAACACGCACCCTCCCAAACACACACACACCCCAACACGCACACTCCACCAACACGCACATGCCCAACATGCACATCCCCCAATACGTACACACCCCCCAACAAACACACACCCCCCAACACACGCCCTCCCCCCAACATGCACAACACCAATATGCACACCCACCCCAACATGCACAAACCCCCAAACACGAACACCCCCCCAACACGCAGCCCCCCAACACGCAGCCCCCCAACACGCAGCCCCCCAACACGCAGCCCCCCAACACGCACAATCCGCCCAACACGCACAAACCCAACATGCACACACCCCCCGACACGGATCCCCCCAACACGCATACATCCCCCAACACGCAACCCCCAACACGCACTTCCCCAACACGCAGCAGCCCCAACACGCAGCACCCCCAACACGCACTTCCCCAACATGCACTTCCCCAACACGAACCCCCCCAACACGCACACCCCCAACACGCACACCCCATCAAAATGCACTCCCCCCAACACGCACACCCCAACACGCACACCCCCCATCACGCACACCCCCCAACACGTGCACACCCCCCAACACGCGCACATCCCCCAACACGCGCACACCCCACAATACGCGCACACACCCAACACGCGCACACCCCCCAACACACGCACACCCCCCAACATGCACCCCCCCAAAACGCACCCCCCCAAAACGCACCCCCCCAACACGTGCACACCCCCCACAATGTGCACACCACCCAACACACGCACTCCCCCCAACACGCAAAGCCCAACACGCACACACCCCCGAACACGCACACCCCCCAACACGCACACTCCCCCAACACGCACCCCAACATAACATAACATGCAGGAGTAGGCCATTCGGCCCTTCGAGCCTGCCCCGCCATTCAATCATGGTTGATCTTCTAATCTAACTCCAGCTAATAACCTGACCCTGCCTTATCCCCATATCCCTTAATTCCTTTTGCAATAAGCAATCTATCTATCTCAGTCTTGAATATGTTCAAGGACTGAGCATCAACAGCCCTTTGGGGTAGTGAGTTCCATACATTCCCCACCCTTTGAGTGAAGAAGTTCTTCCTCAACTCAGTGTGAAATGGCTGCCTCTGATTTTAAGATTGTGACCCCTGGTTTTAGTTTCTCCAACCAGGGGAAACAATCTCCCGCTATCTACTCTATCATGCCCTTTGATGATCTTATAGGTTTCTATAAGATCCCCTCTAATTCTTCTATATTCAAGAGAATATAGGCCCAAATTAGTCAGCCTATCCTCGTAGCTCATCCCCTTCATCCCTGGTACTAACCTTGTAAATCTACGCTGCACCCCCTCCAAGGCAAGTACATCCTTCCTTAAATAAGGAGACAAAAACTGCACACAGTATTCCAGGTGTGGTCTCACCAGGGCCCTATACAGTTGCAGCAAGACTTCCCTACTCTTATACTCTAATCCTTTCATAATGAATGCTAACATCCCGTTCTCCTTCCTAATTGCTGCTGCACCTGCAGACTAACTTTCTGAGATTGGTGTACAAAGACACCCAAGTCCCTCTCGACGCTAACACATTCCAATCGCTCCCCTTCTAACAAATAACCTGCTCTATTGTTTTTGCTCCCTAGGTGGATGAACTTGCACTTCCCTACGTTATACTTCATCTGCCACCTACCTAACACACCCCCCAACAAGCAAAACCCAACACGCGCACCACCCAACACGTACACCCCCCAACACGCGCACACCCCCAACACGCAGCCCCCAACATGCACATCCCAACACGCAGAGCCCCCAACACGCACAGCCACCCCAACATGCACACACCCCAAAACGCACCCCCCCCAAAACGCACCCCCCCAAAATGCGCACCCCCGAACACGTGCACAGCCCCCAAAACGTCCACACCACCCAACACACGCATTCCCCCCAACATGCACAGCAAACACACACCCTAACACGCACAACCACCAACACGTACCTTCCCAACATGCACACCACCCCACACGCACAGCCCCCCAACACTCACACTACCCCAACATGTACACCCCTCCACATGCACACTCCCCCAACATGCACCTCCTTAACACGTACACGCCCACAACACACACACCCCTCCAACACGTAGACACCCCCAACACTCAAACACCCCCAACATGCACACCGCCTAGCACGAACACCCCCAACATGCACCCCCAATACGCACAGACCCAACAGGCACACACCCCCAACACAAACCCCCTCCAACACGCACACTCGCCAACACGCACAGCCCCAACACGACACACCCCCAACACGCACACACCGCAGCATGCATCCCCCCAACATGCACACCCCCAACACGCACACGCCCCCCAAAACGCACCCCCCTCACACCCACCCCCCAACACACACCCTCCACAACACGCACACCCCCCCCAACATGCACACACCCCCCAAAATGCACACCCCCAAAACGCATACCCCCAACACGCACATCCCGCAACACGCACACCCCACAACACACACACCCACCCAACACGCACAGCTCCAACACGCACACCCCCAACGCGCACCACATCCAACGCGCACACCCACCAACACGCACAACTACCAACACGCACCTCCCCAACATGCACACCTCCCCAACACACACCCCCCCCAACACATACACACCCCCACACGCACATACCCCCAACATGCACACACCCCAAAATGCACACCCCCCAACACGCACCTCCCTAACATGCACACACCCACAACACGCAGACACCCCCAACATGCACACACTCCCAACACACACACCAGCACGTACACCCCCAACATGCACACCCCCAATACGCACACACCCAACAGGTGCACATACCCAACAGGCACACACCCCCAACACGAACCCCCTCCAACACGCACACTCGCCAACACGCACACCCCCCAACATGGACACCGCCAACACGCACAACCCCAACACGCACACCCCCAACACGCACAGCCCCCAACACGCACAGCCCCCAACACGCACAGCCCCCAACACGCACAGCCCCCAACACGCACACCACCCAAACACGCACACCACCCAAACACGCACACCACCCAACATGCACACCTGCCAACAGGCAAACCTCCAACACACACAAACCCAACACGCAAGCCCCTAACACGCAGCCCCCCCAAGATGCACAACCCCCAACACACACCACCAATACACTCCCCCAACCCTCAAGCCCCCAACATGCACATCCACCCAACAAGCACGACCCCCAACACGCAAACCCCTAACATGCACAGCCCCCAACATGCACATCCCCCCAACATGCACATCCCCCCAACATGCACACACCCCCAAACATGCACACCCCACAACATGCACACCCACCCAACACGCACAGGCCCAACACACACAGCCCCAACGTGCACCACACCCAACATGCACACCCCCAACACGCACATTCCCCAACACGCACATCCCCCACAACACGCACAGCCCTTCCAACATGCACACACACTCCAACACATGCCCGTCAAACACGCACACCCCCAACAAGCACACCCCCCCAAACATGCACACCCATCCAATACGCACACCCCCAACAAGCACACCCCCCCAAGCATGCACACCCATCCAATACGCACAACCCCAAACACGCACCCCTGCCAACACGCAACACCTCAACACATATGCCCCCAACATGCACACCCACTCGACACGCATGAACCTCAACATGCACCCCACCAACAAGCACGACCCCCAACATGCAACTGCCCAACACGCACACACACCCAACATGCACACCCCCCAACATGCACACCCAACACGTACCCCCCCAAGATGCACACCCCCCCCCAACATGCACACCACCAACACGCACATTCCCCAACATGCACACTCCCCCAACACGCACCCCCACAACACACACGCCCCCAACACGCACCCCCCAACACGCACCCCCCCAACACGCAACACCTCAACACATATGCCCCCAACATGCACACCCACTCGACACGCATGAACCTCAACAAGCACCCCACCAACAAGCACGACCCCCAACATGCAACCGCCCAACACGCACACACACCCAACATGCACACCCCCCAACATGCACACCCCTCCCAACATGCACACCCCCCAACATGCACATCCCCCAATATGCATATCCCCCAACACGCACACCCCCCAAACACGCACACCCACCCAACACGCACAGCCACAACGCGTACCACACCCAACGCGCACCACACCCAATGCGCACCACACCCAATGCGCACCACACCCAACGCGCACCACACCCAACGTGCACCACACCCAACGCGCACCACACCCAACGCTCACAGCCCCTCCAACATGCACACACCCCCCAACACATGCCCCCCCGAACACGCACCCCCCCCAACACACGACCCCCCCGAATATGCACACCCCCAACAAGCACAACCCCCCAAATATGCACACCCCACAACACGCACACCTACCCAACACGCACAGCCCCAACACGCACAACCCCAATGCGCACCACACCCAACATGCACACCCCCAACACGCATATTCCCCAACACACCCCCCCCCCATAACACGCACAGCCCCTCCAACATGCACACACCCAACACACGCCCCCCGAACACGCACACCCCCTATAAGCACACCCCCCCCATACATGCACACCCATCCAACATGCACCATGCCCAACATGCACCCCCGCCAACACGCACATGCCCCCCAACATGCAATCCCCAACATGCACCCCCCCAAGATGCACACCCCCCAACACGCACACCACCAACACGCACACGCCCCAACACGCACACTCTCCCAACACGCACAGCCCCTCCAACATGCACACCCCTCCCATCACGCACACCTCCCAACACGCACACCTCCCAACACGCACACCTCCCAACACTCGCACCCCCAAAACACGCACACCCCCTCCAACACGCAGACCCCCTCCAATATGCACCCCCCAACACGCACACCCCCCAACACGCACACCCCCCAACACGCACCATCCCGAACACGCACACCCCTGCCAACACGCACCCCCCCGAAACACGCAACCCCCAACATGCAACCTCCCAACATGCACCCCCCCTCAACTTGCATCCCCCCAACACGCATGACCCCCAACACGCAACCCACCAACACTCACACCTCCCCAACATGCACCTCCCCCCAACACCCATCCCAACAAGCACCTCCCCCCCAACATGCAATCACCCCCCAACACGCACACCCCATTCCTCTCCCAACACTCACACCCCCAAACACATTTGGCAGCAGACACATCTGCCATGCAACTTTAATGCTAACTGATCCGTTTCCCTGCATTGAAAAGACAGAGACCTTTATCATCTGCCAGAGAGGATCTGGATTAATTGCTGGTCTCCTTCCCGCAATCTTGTCTCTCAGAATCCTTGACACCAGGGTTTGACACTGGTTTCTGCGCTCCCCCCAGTCACTACACTGTCATGTAAAAGAAGGGGTAAGGGGCTTACCCTGGTGACACCAAGTCTTGTACATGGTCTGGTAAGTAATAATATGTTTTTATTATCAGAAGGACAATAACACCTTGCATTTATATAGCACCCTTTCTGTAGGACAATGTCTGGGAGCACTTCACAAAGACTGGGCAAGGGAGAAAGAGGAGGTTTTTTAGGCGGAATTTAAAGTCAAGACACTGTGGGGTGAGGGAGGGAATTTCAGAGGTGAGGGACCAAATAGCCAGTGGTGACACCAGGAGTGCACATCAGAGGATGAGCAGAAGAGTGAGGTAGTAGAAGATCAAGATATGGGGAAGACTCTTAACAATTAGTAGATAAATAATATAATTATTATTATAGAGAGAGGAGCCTTTATCCCATTAGACTAGGTGGATTTTTAATCCCAGTTTTTAAGAGGTCAAAGAATGCCTTTATCTCTACAGTGTCATAGAGCTCCTGATGTATAGGCTTGCTCAGCTTTTGGATTTTCTGGCAATCAGATTTATGTTTGTTTGTACAAATAAGGAATGTTTTGGTCTAGGGCTGGCTACCCACTGCAATGCTTGAGCTGGTGCTCAATGAAAATGCTTTGCTATCTCACTTGATAGAATACCGTTTAATTGTATGATGAATATTTGTCTGATTTGATCTCTTAACTGTTTTTAAGTTCATTCTTTCCCTCTTCTCTTTCGCCTTCCCTCAACAACCTTGTATTGAGCTGCACTGGAGGCCTGTCACAAGGTCTGGGGAACCAGTGTGATCGTAGGGGTTGGACCCGCAGGACATGGGATCGCAACTTGACCCTTCCAGCTGATGACTGGGCGCATGTGGAAAGGCACAGAGTTTGGACATGCAATCTTCAGTTGTGTTTGAAATATACAGATGATGAAGGAGAGGAGGCAGAAAGGCCTAGGATACGGATTTGCACTTTATACACTATATTTACAGGTTTACAGGGTGGCGAGCAGAGGAGAGGAAGAAAGAGACACACTTTGACACCTTGTGAAGACGGTCACTGACTGAGTTTGGCTGATCATGTTTGTCCATTTGCTATGCTGGGTGGAAAAGTATGGAAGTGTGCCCAAGCTTGTGCAGGAATGCATGGCTAAGAAAATCAAGGTGGATGAGTTTGTAACTCACAAACTCCCATTTGACAAGATCAATGAAAGTTTTGAGCTCATGCAGGCTGGAAAAACGAACTTTTTTTTATCTCGGCTTGTGATATAAGTTGCAGTAATTGTTTGGTCCGTGCTTCTGACAAACAAGGTTGCAATTACTTGTGTTATACTAATTTCTAACCAGTTTATGAATAGCACAATGTGAGCAATTATTTTCTGCATCTTAAAAATCTCAAGAAATGAATGTAATGCATTCAAGAAGCATTTTTTGATTACATAAATCAAATGGATAAATAAGAATCTACCAACTTTGCAGTAAAGTCACTTTTGAGTTAGCGCGTGTTCATTAGCTGAATCAATGAAGTCATTGATATACCATTGGACTATACCATTGTTTTCTGAGCTTTTGCAGAAGACTGAATACAGGTTATATGTAAAGGGTTTTGAAGAGACTAAATGTGGGTTATGCAACGGGTGGGCTTGCATTTATATAGTGCCCTTCATGCAGGGAAGCACCTCAGAGCACTTAATCAACAACAACAATTTACATTTGTATCGAGCCTTTCACACTGGGAGGACGTCACAAGGCGTTGGGTGAAAATACAAAGTCGAAACAGCAAAACAACAACTTGGATTAAAATAGCGAGCACCCTTCACACATTGTAGCATGTCAGAGCACTTAACAATGTTGTAGTCAAGTCAGGAAAAAGGGGCGGTGACCGTAGGCATGATCAAAATGATGTGACCATAAGACGAGCAAAGAGGGGGCAAGGTGGAGGGATTGAGGTAGGGAGTTCCAGAGGTACAGAGCATATTGGCTGAAAGCTTGGTAACCGATGGTGGAGAGGATGGTTTGAGCCAGCTGGGCAAAGGGGATGGGTGAAGGAGAGGGGTTTGATCAGGTTGAACAGTGTTACAATAACATTCAGTAACAGGTTAGAGGTTGCCATCTCCACCATTGGAGGTGCGCTTTCAGCCATTACGCCCCGAAACTCTGGAACACTCTCCCTCAATCCCTCCGCCTTGTCCCCTCTCTTCCCTTTTTCAAGTCCCACCTGAAAACCTTCCTTTTCGACCATGCTTGCAGGAAGGCTGTTAAGTGTTCTGAGATGCTACCCTGCGTGGAAGGTGCTATACAAAAACAACAAAATTACATTTATAGAGCGCCTTTTACGTCAGGAGGACATCCCAAGGAGCTGGACAGTCAGGGGTCAGGACCCGAGCATGGGGGAGGGGTGGGGTAGGGGTGAGGGAAGGCAGAGAGGTGGGAGGGCGACTGAAGACACGATCGAAGAGGAGAGTCTTGAGACTGTCCTTGAAGAAGGCAAGGGAAGAAGTGAGGCGAAGGGACTGTGGGATGGAGTTCCAGAGTGTGGGGGAAGAGAGGCTAAAAGGCCGTCCACCGATGGTAGGGCGGGTCAGGAGCAGGCAGGTTGGTAGGGAGTCAGCAGATCAGAGAGGTAGGAGGGGGCAAGGCCATGGATGGCCTTGAAAGTGAGGACGAGGATCTTGAATTCGATCCTTTGAGGGATGGGGAGCCAGTGGAGTCGGGTGAGGGTGGGAATGATGGGGTCACAGAGCCTGGTGTGCAAGAGTACATGAGCTGCAGAGTTATATAAGTGCAAGTTGTTGTTGTTGATTGGCTCTCGATCTATCCACTTCACCATTGGTGAATATTCACATTCCAAGCTCATTCCTTGCATTCTCTTCCAAAACCATCGACTTGTTACCTATTTTCCTGCCCTCAAAAAAAAACTGCCTTTGGTCAACATCTTTAATTATTTCAATTTCTTGCTTGGAGTCACCTCTATATTTATGAAGTGCTTTGAGAAATTATGAAAAGAGCTATATAACTGGGACTACCATCCCATTTCAAACCTGCCCTTCCTGGCCAAAGCCCTGGAAAGTGTTGTCAACTTCACTCACACCCCGCCCTCCACTCCCTGCTCAAACCCTTCCAGTCTGGTTTCAGTCCAGCCCACAGCAGAGACAGCACTCGTCCAGGTAACAATTAACATCCTCTCTCTGTGTGAAAAGGGCCCCTTCTGCCTCCTCGTCCTCCTGGACCTCACTGCTACATTCAACGTAGCCAACCACACTATCCTCCTCCAACGGCTCTCCTCAGCCACCTTAGTGGGACTGCACTCGCATGGTTCGAGTCCTACTTATTGGCCTTCCCAACTCTCCCTCCACAAGCTGCAGATCATCCAGAATTCTGCAGCTCGTGTCCTCTCCTGCAACAGGCTCCGTGATCCCGTCACCCCCATTCTCAGCCAGCTTCACTGGCTCCCCATTCCCCAGACAATAGAGTTCAAAATCTTCATCCTTGCCTTCAAGGCCCTCCACGGCCTTGCCCCTCCCCACTTCTGTGACCTGCTGACCCCATATCAACCTGTTTGCTCCATCCACTCACCAGGCTCCAGCAGGCTCTAGCCTACGCCATGTCCCCTGCCTGGCCTGCTCCACTATCAGCACTGGCCTTCAGCCTTTCTGCCCCCACCCTATGGAACTCCATCCCACATTCCCTTCGCCTCACTCCTGTCTTTTCCTCCTTCACGCCATGTCTGAAAACCCTTCTCTTCAAACAAGCCTTCGACCACCCTCCTAACCTCTCTGCTCTCCACCCTACCCAATCCCGACCCTCAGCTTGGGTCCAGCTCCCTGATTGACCAGTGCCTTGGGATGTCCACCCGATATGAAAGGCGCTATACAAATGTAATTTGTATTGAATTGTACTCAACCAACTGCCAGCACTTCATTTTGGCCAATGTTTTTCCCTCTCACCGCCACCTGGTCACCTGCGGGGTACCCCAAGGCTCCAGCCTTGGCCCCCTTCCTTTCCTCATCTACATGCTCCCTCTCGGCGATGTCATCTACAGACATGAGGTCAACTTCCACTCAATGACACCCAAATCTACTTCTCCTGTGACTCCCAGCCCACAGCCCTGTCAGATTGTTTAACATACATCAAGACCTGGGTGAGCACAAATTTTCTGCAGCTGAATGTCGGTAAGATGAAAGCTATACTCTGGCTTGTGTCAACGTCTTCTCTCTTGCGTCCCTGAACTCTTCAACCTCCCCGGGCTCACCCTCAGACTCTCTGAACCCGTGCACAATTTAGGCATTAGGTTTGGTCCCCAGCTTTCCTTTCTATTGCATGTACATTCCCTGTAAGGACTGCTTTTTTCCACCTGTGTCACATTGGCCGCCTCTGTCCGTATCTCACAAACCACTGAAACCCTTGTCCATGCTTCGTTACTTCCCGGATGGACTATTCCAATGCCCTCCTCGCTAGTCTCCCCAGCTCCACATAGAAAAAATTCAATGAATTCAAAACTCCGTCACCCGGAAACTCACCCGCATGGACCTCCGTATCCCCATCACACCAATTCTTGGCAGGCTCCACTGGCTCCCAATCACTGAATGGATCACCTTCAAGATCCTGTCACTCGTTTCCAAATCACTTAATATCCTCGCACCTCCCTACCTTTCCGAACTGCTTACCCCCCCACTCCACCATCCGCTGCCACCGCTCGGTTGGCTCCAGCCTCCTGTTTGTCCCTCGTGCCCTACGTTCCACCATTGGTAGCCGTGCCTTGAACAACTATGCCCTGAAACTCTGAAACGCTCTCCCTCAATCACTCTGCCTTGCCCTGGTCCACGCCTTACCCCGGAACCACGCACGTCACAACAGGGCAGATAGCGGTGCAGACAGCACTCTGCACACTGTAGCACAGTGAGCAAAACAGCTGAACAGCTGCGCAGCCCACTACCCTCTGCAGCATGCGCAGACAGGGCCGGGCCCTGCAGTCAGCTGTGCACCCACCTGCTAAGGGCCCAACCCAGCCATGCCCATGCCTGCTGCAGTGTGCAGTGGGCTATGCTTCTGACCGCGCAGGCCCCGGCCTGGTCCTTGCCTAATGTAGTGTGCAACGGCTGTGCACCCGGCTGTTCAGGGCCCGGCCTGGCCCATGGATGGCGCACAGCCCACTGTGCTCTGCAGCAGGCACGGACCAGGCCCTACGCAGCCTGGTGCACAGCTCGCTGTGCTCCGCAGGAGGAGCAGACCGGGTCAGACAATTTGTAAATAATTCACAAGATGGTAATAAGAGTATAAGAGTCATTTAATTAGGATGAAACCTGTATTTGTTCTACAATTGTAATACTATTGATACTTGTACAACATTAATCCTTATCACTCACACACACACACACACACCCGTGTTGCTCAGCGCTTTGACCCAGCACCACTGCATAACGCACACTGTTGTCCAGCACCCTGGACCTACACCACAGACTGAGTTTCACTTCATACTTCTGGAAGAATGGCACCCAGGACTGTATTTCAACCAACTCTTGCACAGAGATAATTCTTGAATAACCCCTCAGACATGAATGACTCTCGCAGTGCTCACAATGAACAACACTGAATTCCCGAAGTCACAAAGGGTGGCCTCCAGAGCAGCCAGGATCAAAACAAACGTTCTAAACCAGCATCCCTCTCATGCTGCCTAGCCTGTTCCCTGAGTTTCAACCACCTACTTCTGTAACTAACACCTTCCCACCTAAAGACAGAACAACGGAAAACATACTACACATTCTCAAAGTCTGGACAACAGTGGCAGGATGGAGATCTCGGCTTTCTCCTTGAGGTAATCCTCAACTGTTGTGCCTTTCAACACCTTTTACCTCTATCTTTATAGTTTTCTTCCCAGGTCTTGACGTCAGCCAGACCTCCCCTCGTGACCTTCCTCCTGAGTGTCGACCTCTGTCTAGACCCTGAATCATCTTTTCCCTATCTTGACTGGCCTAAGCCTGTTTCTCAAGCACTCCATTCTTCCTTATCTAGCACAGCTTGTTCCATCATTCTCTATAGATGTCTATAGCCAATTTTTGGACTGATTGGTTCAGTTCTGTTATTTGCCCCCACTGTTTCACTCCCTGACATGCTTTTCGAACCGGTGCCAGCCTGACTGCCTGTTACTGCTGACTCGGCAAGTCTCTGTGACCCTGCGGCATCCCATCATTTTAACCCTTCTGATGCACACACTTTATCCATACCACATTTACCTACAAAGGTATTCATGTTTCAAAATTACATACATATTATAATGACGCTATACCCACAATCGGTCTATTCTAACAGTCCCGACCTTGAGGTGGAGATACCAGAGTATTGACCCCTCATTTTTGCAGTAAAGGCATAAGGTCCATCTGGGACCATCAATGTTGTAATTTACGAGCCATACTTATGAACCCATCGGATGGACCAGATTAACATTATCGTCACTGCTACTTGAACTACCAGGGAGGTATATGATGCCAAGCGAGCAAAGGGATGTTGTCCTGCATTGTATACCACCTGCCACCAGTGATGGTCTCCTAAATGCCTAATTGAGTCATTGGTCATTTGATTCTGTTCATGGATATGGAGCAGATGCTTTTGTGAGGTAATATTGGGCTGTAAAATTTGGTTCACGCTCAGGGACATTATGGGATGACCAAATTGGGCAATTGCTTCCAATGCCTCTCAATGGAGGTTTGAGTGTAACTGAATCCTGATCATATTGTGGATGATTTTGTGTTCGAGATAATGGGTCCCCAATTTTACTGGAATGGTAGGGAAGAAACATGCAGAGGTGTATGGGAGAGGGCATCCTTTTAGCCCTACCTGGAAGGTGGCTTCTGATGAGGTGTAGCAGTATTCCCCCACCCTTTATAGGATACCAAGGTTCCAGACCAGTGTGATATTATAGTCATCCCACATTCAGGGGATGAAGAGGACAAGGTAAACCCACAGGAGATAGGAACCTCTTCCAGTGGGCACATCCAAGTATCTCCCCAGTTGGTCAGTCACAACCCCTTCCAATGGATTGCATTCAGGTACAGAGGCTATTGGGCATACTGGACTCAGTGGCCCTGGCGCACGACACCTTTGATGCAACTTCAAATAATGGGGAAGGCCACAGTGACCTGAACCATGGCAACTGAAGCACCAAACCAATGTTATCTAGTGAGGGGGAACCCAGACATTCTCGGGGCTTAACCTGGGTGAACTGTCGTACTAAGCAGAAATTGGTTTCTCTGGGCACTAGTTCTTCTAGCTAAGCATCAGTGAACCAAGTAGGTAGCTGATTCTATGGTAATGAGAGGAAGGTGGATTGGACCATTTGTTGTAGGTAGGCTAGGTACAAGGAGCAGGTGGTTGCTCAGGAGGAGTTAGCCGGCTGGTCATCCTGGTTTGCCAGGATCTCGTTCACCTTGTCCTGGGTGGTTGCCAAGGATTAGACAACATCATCGAAGTACAGAACTCCCTCTCCCAGCTCATGAATGTCATCTTTGTCCTGTTCATTCAATTTAAACAGCCGATTTTTTAGTGCTTCCTGTAACCTTTGGGACTTGTAGTACTGATTTTCTATATCCAAACAGTTTAGTGCTGCTCGCTCTGCTGCACTCCCGGCTGCTCAGTCCGTGAGTGATTTTTTGCTCACATTGGTGGTTTGAGGGGTTGGGCATTAGTGGTATCCCAATGGAATTGGGCCAGGTACTGTTGCATCACATGTCCGTTCCAATCCCAATAGTGTTTATCACACAATCCTATGGGAAGACCAAGCCCGGAAATATCCAAGATTATTGGATATGTTTTGTACTGCCCCCCCCCCCCATGTATACCTGCTGTTGCGTGACCTGAGGCACCAAGCCATTTACCAAGCCTGGGGTAAAAGTTAAATCCCCACATGACCTCTTTCTCAATGGCTCGGGCTCACTTTCCACCTCCAAGCGGAAGGTATGGTACTTGCCCACTGCATCCTCCACCAGGATTGAATAAGCTGAGCCCACATCTATCCCGCACTTGTATGAGCCTTCATCCCCAGCATAGACATAGGGGAAATGCAGCAGCCATTTAGAGTTCTTTCCCTGTGTGGTTTCTACATAGGGTATCCCCACCTGTCCTGGGCGAAAGTACCAGGTATTTCCCGGGATCCCTTCCCTGTCTTACAAACCTCAAAATTTCTTACTGGGACGGTTATAGATATCCATTCCATTTGCCCACATACCTACTCCCATTGTAGGACCACACTACGTCTAAGTGTAATGTACATTTCAAAATAAATGAGTATCCTGACCATACAGACATACGCTGGCTTATTACATTAGTGTACTGTATACTAATGTCCTGTGCCTGCATCCCATTGCTTGGGAGACACCGGTCCACAACATCCACTGTCGTGTTGAATTCTGTCCCATTCTGGTTCCACAGGCAGAGTCCATTCTGGGCTAGGATCCTGAGGTCGGTCAAGGGGTTATTCCATAACACAAACGCCGGTCAGTAGACCCCTGGTACGTCTGAGCTGCCCGATGCAAGCTTGACCCATGAAGAGTTGGTCTTGGCTCCCCCTGCGGGTTTTATCTGGAACAGCCGGCATGTGGGGAGTCCCTCCATCTTTTCCTTTTACCGCACTGGACCATTCAGGTTACCCGGGGATAGCTGAATCGTACCCATAGTTTTCCGTAACATCCAGTCCCGATTCTTAAAGCTGGTGGCCCCGTCACCTGGGACATGCTGCAGTCAAACCGTCCCATTGGTAGGGGAATTGGTTCTAGTTGGACCCCACTGATCAAAATGTGTTCATAAAGACCCAGGAGTACAAGATGTGGTGGTCCTCCCATCGTGGCTCATCAGCTTATTATCAGCTAATTTCCCTTCTTTAATTGGTTGATATGGTGCCATCGAGTGTGCTTCCTACTATTCTTTGCATATTGCAGCAAGTACACTGATGGACTGGCTTTGTCTATGATGGGAAAAGACCCCTGCTATTTTGGGCAGAAGGGGTGGTCCTTTTTCCCATAGTCTAATACCATAAGCGGGTCACCGACCTGGTACTTGGCGACCATGATTTTTTTGTTGAAACATTTTTGCATTGTCTGTTGGGATCTATCAATATTTGTGGCCACAAGTTGATTGTTACCTCAAGACACTTTCTTTTGAATACCCAATTTTCAGTAAGCACCCCCATTTGGATGGGGTTAATGCTTGGGACCATTATCTGGCCTGGGGTTATCATGAGTCTTCCTCTCATGGCTTGATAGGGTGATATCCTGGTGGTAGAATGAGGAGTCGTCCTGATGACCATTAAAAACATTGATAACATTTCAGTCCACTGCTCCGGGTGGTCTACACAAAACATTTTTTTTAAAACTTGTTTTTTAGCGTCCGGTTTCCCCTTTCCACCACCCCTAATGACAAGGGATGGTGTGAGATATGTAACTTCTGTTTTGTCCCCAGCATTACCTGCATCTGGGAAAACACTTGTCCTGTGAAATGGGATCCCTGATCACTATCTACCCATGTGGGTGCGGCCCTCTGACAGCACGGAGGTGGGTTGTGCAGCAATATTCGATACCACTGTCGGCCACCACATGGTGCAGAGGACGTTTTGGAGGGTCAGAGGAGCTGAAATGTGGCCTGAGACGGGGTGTGAGTGGCGGATAGTAAAGACGTCTGACAAAGAAGGGGGAATGCATACGACCGGTAGACCTGTGGTGGGGTGAGGAATGTGCATTAACAGTTGTTCCTGAGATGCATCAGAGGAGGCGGAATGGTTTGATGGGCCCAGGCAATTGGCTGTAGGAGGGGCTGACCTTCCTTGTGCCACTTGATGACCATCCGGTAGGGTGGATATGATGTCTGTAACCCAACCAAATCCAGGGATGGGGGGAATTGCAATAGCCTCGACCTGGGTGCTGTTGTCAGGTGGTTGAGGGCATAAGGTCTATTCCTCCACTGTTCATGCATATACTTAGCAGCGCAGTCCACCACCGAGTTTCCCTGTGATGGGGATCCAAAGCTCGGGCATGTCCTTTTACTTTCCCAAGGAAGAGTGAGCCTTAGGAGCCAGTAGTGATTGCCATATGTACAC
The DNA here is from genome assembly GCF_018977255.1 of Callorhinchus milii. NCBI lineage: Eukaryota > Metazoa > Chordata > Chondrichthyes > Chimaeriformes > Callorhinchidae > Callorhinchus > Callorhinchus milii. Next base: position 12,571,021 of record NW_024704742.1, on the reverse strand, counting down.
TGTGTCAGCAGTTTTCCGTCGTTAGTACAGAAGTTGTTAACTTGGTATAGGGGCGGCAGCATCATCACCGTGTTCACCACATACACACTGTCAGACCACACATAGGCGGGTGTGTCCCTGGTATGTATGATGGCCTGCGAGTTTGCAGGATTGGGCCGAGTGGTATCCACATTTGCACAGTATCTCTGTATCCCGTGGGATGATAATTGTGAATCTAGTGCAGGGGGCTCTGTGATCATGGAAAGATGATCTGTCGATGTACACAGCTTGGCCCTCTGGTATGCTCTGGCGATGCATTACGCTCTGCCAGAATCCAAGCCGAGTTAAAGGGCATTCATGAATCCCTGCGTAGGTCATCATAAGCGGTAAGAGGTAGTTTTCTGGGGTACCACCTCCAAATCGCATTCCATAAGCAGCAACATCCAGTGATTTAGGTGCTGGGAGGAAACCAGAGTGTCCCCAGGCTTCAACAAGAGGTTCAATGGGGTGTGGGGGGAGTAATTTCTGGAGCCTGGTAATAAAGTTAAAATGCTTTACAGCCCAGTAAGTCGCTAGAAGGTGTTTCTCGCAGACATCAAATGTCTTTTCCACCCTGTCAGGATTCAGGAGGCAAATGTGATGGGCATCAGCTTGTCTCTGACTGACATGGTAAGAGTATAGTGTTTATTTTATAAAACAAATAGTAAAGCTCACTATCTATAATTAACTTTATGACATACAACAACACAATAATACGACAGATATACAAAAACAAGCACGTATTCAGACTCTGTTCTGTAATCCAGGCCAAACAGTAGTACTGAGAATACAGGGATGACAAAACGTATCCAGGCACTGTTTCATAACATGATATGTAGGAGCAGGAGTAGGCCATTTGTCCCTTCGAGCCTGCCCCGCCATTCAATCATGGCTGATATTCTAATCTAACTCCAGCTAATAACCTGAGCCTGCCTTATCCCCATATCCCTTAATCCCTTTCTTTCATATTCCAGACTAAACAGTAGACCTGGGATCAACCTTGACATACACTGGAGAGATCGGCCCCTGGAAATACCCCTCAGAGACAACTTTCATATTACCAACAGTAAAGAGGGTAAACTCTCTGATCCGTCCAGTTATACACAGACACTGTTCAGTCGACAATAATACAACAAACCACAGAGAGTGGCTCCAGTAAACTCAACAGACGCAACCAGCTATTAGAGGTCACTCATACTGTCTAACCTGACTTCCGGGTTTCCCCGGACCAACTACTATTATTACTTCTCTGCCCAGCAAACAGAACCAAAACCTTATTACCCATTTCTCCTCCTCTTTCACTTTTAATGGTCACTTTCTTACTGGAAGTAAATTCCCTCACCCTGTACATATACATAGATACAGTAGAATCAGTATTGATTAAGTGTGCTGACCCTGTACACAACTCCAACTATTTCAAAGTTACATCTTTCTTTTGTGTGGTACTAATTCCACCTCCCCTTGTCACAGAGATAGCCCCCACTCTTCGGAGGCTGCTTTCCACAGAGAGAGAATCACAGAGAGAGATATAGACACCTTCTGGGCAGCCTTCCACAGCCCTGCTTGATTCTCAGCCTTGAGATAGGATGAGACTGCAGTCTTTTCTTTCTGTGATCCATTGTTCTTACAATTATGCTCAAGGACCCGATTGCTCATTATCTCAGAGGAGTGAAAATTTTCCCAGGAAAATATGAAAAGTTATCAGAAGCTGACCACAGCCCGTCCAGCAAAGCTACTTTTAACCGTTTAACTATCAAACCTTCTGGAACATTCGGATGCTGTTTGAAATATACTAATGTATCCCAAGGTGATAGCCAATATATTTCAACAGCAGATTTTAAATTTAAAATGTAATGTTATAAATTTTTAAATTTGTGAAAATGTGTTCAGCAGTGTGTTTGGGATCCTGTGCTGCTTTTTGAAAGAGAAATTAAATTTTAAACTATATATTTTAATAATTTCATTTTTTCAATTTTTTTTAGTTACTATTTAAAAATTTAAAATGCAATGTTAAGCGATTTTTAAAATTATTAAAATGTGTTCACTAGTGTGTATGAGTTCCTGTGCAGCTTTTTCAAAAAGAAATTAAATTTTAAACTGCACATTTTAATAATTTAATTTTTTTCAATTTTTTTTAGTTACTATTTAAAAATTTAAAATGCAATGTTAAGCGATTTTTAAAATTATTAAAATGTGTTCACTAGTGTGTATGAGTTCCTGTGCAGCTTTTTAAAAAGAAATTAAATTTTAAACTATACATTTTAATCATTTAATTTTTTCAATTTTTTTTAGTTTTACTTTTAAAAAATTTTAAATGCAATATTATAACATTTTAAAAAATATAAATTTTTTTCAATTATTTTCTTGCCCGAATACGAATACGAACATCAAAATTCAAATAACCTTTTTTGTATGTACCAATCTTAAGGAAAATGATATTTGCTGCGATTTTTACAATCAATTTGTAAACGCTGTAAAATAGCGCATAAAATAATATTTTGAAGGCTTAAGTAAAATAAAATCTACTTCGAACGATATTTCCATCAAAAATATATTTTCTGTTATAATATAAAGTGAGATAAACTATTTAGAATTTTTTCATCATTAGAAATCATTTTATAAAAATAATTCAAGGATTGTTTTTCTTTTTCTTATTGAGAAATTTTTGTTAAGATTCAAAAAAATAAAGTGGCGATTTTTAAAAAAAATCGATTTCAATAAAATGTTAAGTCAAATAAAACATACAAGCCAAATTACTGAGACTGAGGGAGAGAGAGAGAGGGGGGGGGGGGGGGGGGGGGAGGGGGGGGGGGGGGGGGGGGGGGGGGGGGGGGGGGGCGAGAGAGAGAGAGAGAGACTGAGAGAGAGAGAGATACTGAGACTGAGAGAGAGAGAGAGAGAGAGAGAGAGACTGAGAGAGAGAGAGAGAGAGAGAGAGAGAGAGAGAGAGAGAGATACTGAGACTGAGAGAGAGAGAGAGAGATACTGAGACTGAGAGAGAGAGAGAGAGAGGAGAGAGAGACTGAGAGAGAGAGAGATACTGAGACTGAGAGAGAGAGAGAGAGACTGAGAGAGAGAGAGAGATGAGAGAGAGAAGAGAGAAAGAGAGAGAGAGAGGAGACTGAGAGAGAGAGAGATGAGAGAGAAAGAGAGAGAGAGAGAGAGAGAGAGAACTGAGAGAGAGAGAGAGAGAGAGAGAGAGAGAGAGAGAGAGAGAGACTGAGAGAAGAGAGAGAGAGAGAGACTGAGAGAGAGAGAGAGAGAGACTGAGAGAGA